>NC_135358.1:10285000-10885000 GCF_051622035.1 Arctopsyche grandis | reverse complement strand
TCTCCGAGACCTTCTTAAAACCTCATATCCGTATTAACCTACCTAACTTTAACTGCTATCGCGAAGACCGAGAACAGCATGGAGGGGGAGTTGCCATTTTTATAAAATCGTCAATTAAACATTGTCGCGTAATAACTCCGCCACTAAAAAATTTAGAACTAACCGCCATCGAACTAACAATTAACAACACCCATCACATAGTAGCATCCGCTTACAATCCTCCCCAAAAACGATTATTGGCATCCGATCTTAACAAAATATTTAACATTGGTAGTTCGGTAGTGGTAGCTGGTGACTTTAATGCCAAACATCCGTTATGGAGTTGCGTAAACACTGACCTACAAGGCACAACTCTTTATAAATACATTCAACTAACAGATACAATCTTACTTCATCCGGATACATACACACACTATCCCACAAATAACTCACAACCATCCACACTAGATCTTGTCCTCGTCAAGAACTGCCCAAAAATATCGACACCAAATGCCCTTCAAACCCTGTCGTCTGATCATCTCCCGATAATCTTCTCAATCGACGGGAAACCCGAGGAAATCATCAAGCATAGTTGGGATTACGGGAGAGCTAACTGGCGAGAGTTCAAGTCATACATAAATGACCAAACCATTCTAACTTCTACCACACTCACAAACAAAACCGAAATCGACAGCTCCATAATACACCTAACGGAATCAATAACTCGATCCAAACACCTTCACATACCTAAGACACAATACATTGAACACAAATTAGAGATAACTGACTTTGTTGCAAATCTAATTAAAAGTAAAAATAAACTCCGTAAAATTTGGCAAACATCAAAAAATCCAGCATTGAAAACATTAATTAATAAGCTCACATATCAAATTAAAATTAGAATCAAAGAAATCAAAAATGAAGCTTGGTCTAAAAAATTAGAAAAATTGAGCTCAGTTGATGGCTCTCTATGGAAATTAGCTAAAGCGATTCGCAGGACAAAAAACTCGATTCCTCCATTAGATGATGCAGGAATCTCAGTGACGCGTGATTGCGACAAAGCAGAACTATTATCAAAATCCTTCCAAAAACATCACACACTCACACAACATTACAATCACATACCAACGCATAATAAAGTCAACCGGTCCATTAAAATCATCACAAAAACTCCCACTAACAGTACTAAAAATATAAAATTGGTGCATCCGTGTGAAATCCAAAATATAATACGTAATTTAAAAAATAAAAAGGCACCTGGGCGAGATTCAATAGATAACATCACAATCAAACAACTTCCATTTAAAGCTTTAGTCTCACTATCTAAAATATTCAACGCATGTTTACTCACCGGGTATTTCCCAGAATACTGGAAAACAGCCAACGTAATTCCCATACTTAAGCCCGATAAAAGCTCAAAAAACCCGGCCAATTATCGACCCATTAGCTTACTTTGCACGCTTTCAAAAATTCTGGAAAAAATAATCTACACACGTTTACTTAAAGTCGTAAATAAGAAATTAATAAATGAACAATTTGGATTTCGCACTGGACATTCCACGACCCAACAACTAACAAGACTAACTGAACACGTGACGAAGAACTTTAATATGAAGAGAAGTACCGGAATGGTATGTCTCGACATAGAAAAGGCCTTCGACACGGTTTGGCACGATGGACTCATTCATAAGCTCCTTATTAACAAAATACCAAACTACCTAATTCTCATCATCAAATCGTACTTAACTCGTAGAAAGCTAGTGGTTAGCGTAAATAATGAATTATCGTCTCCAAAAATAATCGCAGCTGGCGTTCCGCAGGGGAGCTTGCTTGGCCCACTCTTGTTCTCCATATATATAAATGACATACCTATTCCAAAAAACTGTCACATAGCCCTATATGCAGATGATACAGCTTGCTTCACAAGTAGCAAAAAACCAGACACTATTCTTAAAAATCTTGAATTTGCAATTAAAACAATGACTGAACACTTCACTAAGTGGAAAATTCAAATTAATCAAACCAAAACAGACGCCATATTCTTTAGTGTTAGAAAACATAAGCCAAGTTCAGATCTGAAAATCCCCTCTGGAGAAAGTCTGAAATGGCAGTCAGTAATAAAATATTTAGGAGTAACGTTTGATAAAAGAATGAGATGGGCACCTCACATTGAGGCAGCGAAATGCAAGGCGATGCGGGGTATATCCTCAATATATCCAATATTTAATCGCCATAGTTCTTTATCAACGCTAAATAAAATAAATTTATATCGCGCGCTCATATTACCATTATTAACCTATGCTTCACCTGTATGGAATAACGCCTCGAATACTAACCTTTCCAAGCTCCAAGTAATACAAAATAAATCCCTTAAAATAATTTATAATACACCCATATATACTAACCTGAAAAAACTGCATGCTATATATAATATTCCGTTTGTTACAGACATTACTAACAAACTAACCAGTAGATTCTATGAAAGAATCACTAATAACCATACTAACACACTTGTGAAGAGTCTCGGTGATTACAACAAAATGTCTATACCCTTCAGGTATAAACACAGATTACCTAAACACAATCTGCTTTAGGTCATCGACTTTAGATAGTCTTTAATTAATATTATGTATTAGATGTATTATGAACATTTATAAGGATTGTAAATAGGTTTTTGAGCTCTTTTTCCTATTATGCTTTAGATTAACATTAGAATAATATAATACTGTAATTACTAACCAAATTAAATTAAAATTGTAAAATAGAAAATGATCAGTAGATCAGTAGCTATTAAAATAGATATAAGATGTATTGTGAACATAATTTCGTAATAATAAAAAGCATTTAAAAATCAAAAAAACACGTTTGAATGAATGGGAATTTTAACATATGTACATATATACATACATACATACATTCAAATATTATTTTTAATATCGTTTTAAATTTTGAAGATTGGGGAGGGGCGCCGAATTTCAACTGATGCCCAGGGTACAATTTTTCTTCGAACGGCTCTGCACATACATACATATATGTAGTACTTACATTTAATTGGAAGCGACATATCTAATTGAATTAATTTAAAAAACATATTTTTTTTTTTTACATATATACCAGGAAGGCCTTACAGGAAAATCCCAATGCGCCTTCCTGGCCAATTACAAATACAAATGCAGCATTTTTTTATTATAAGTCGTTGAATTGCGAGACACTGAAAAAACTCTAACAAATTAACGAGACATCTATGAATTGTACATACATTTTTATTGTACATCCATCAAATTTCAAATAGTGGTGACATAGTAGGTAGGAAGGATTTTTAGCCAATTTTTTTTCCGGGAACCGTTTCAACAATGAAATCAGAGAAAATTGGCAAACTCTGATAGGAAACGATCAACCTGGAGTCACAAATCCAGGTCTGACCAACAGCACACTCTGAAAAATTCATTTTCATTCAGGGATAGAACCCGGCACCTTCTTGACGGTAAGCAGAAGCTTAACGTCCGAGCTATGCTGCTGGCTTAATATGTCAGCAATCGGTAAATATTCGGTATATACATACACAATTGTTACTTTTCCAGGAAACTATAAAATATATGAAAAAACATATAATTCTGTATATCGTTTACTTATTTATGTACATATCATAACTGTATAGCGCTTAACTTTTTCAGCGCAAATTATATTCTATCTTTTAATAACATGTACATATGTATGTACAAGAGCAAGGCATTTCAATGACGAACTGCATATCTAAGATTAGATATGTACCTATATTTTGCATAAAAAAATCAAAAGAAAATTTTAAATACAATGTAAATTTTATATCTCTTTGCGTTACAGGCTCCAATTGCCATTCTCAATCACTTTTACATATTATATAATATTGGTCACTTGGCGAGGACAATACGAAAGTGGATGACGTCACGCGTTTGTACGTCTGTCAGGCCGTGTTCACAGATCGTTTCGACGTCGTTAACTAGCCCATCTTCTATGCAAATCGCATATTGCCCCGCAGACAAACGAAGCAACTAACACACGGGCCTGCTCCACAGAGAGAGCCCTTTACAATCCACTTTGAATACGTTTAATTTCGTTACAACGAGTCCTAATGTGTCATACAATTCACTTAAACGGCTCAGCTTCCGCCTCTCAAAACATTTTTAAATTAGCGCTAAGTACCGAATTATTCTGAAAATTTTTGCCAAAACGATGCCACTTTCGATAATAATCAGCTTATGATACATCACTAAGCTCGCAGAGTACATAGCTTTTCCGTCAGTGGCGTTATAAATTTAAAATGTCGTTTCTCAGTAAAATCAATGAAAATGTTTTGTTTAGATGAAATCATAAGCGGCTTAAGTTCTTCGTCGACTTCGTATATAATAATGGTTATTATCTCAATACAACTTTTCGATTAAAAATAAAATACGGAGTCATTATATTATCGAATATTGGAGTCCAAATATTTGGTTTATGCATGATACGGTACATAAAATGGCATAACGTACCGCACTCGAAACTATTCTAATGTCCCTTGCCGAAAACAAACTTAACAACTTAAACTTGTGTAAATGCGTAAGCTTTGTTTCTTCGCCACGTAAAGTTTTATGTGTATTTGGGAGATTCGGTAAACCACACACACACCGAATAAATATAGAACGACGATATGACAATTTTGATTCTCAACACAATACATATATACATACACAAAAAAACATTTAACATCTGTTATGTTAATAAATGTATGTGCATAGATATATTATAACTAATTGCAAACGTTGTTCGATTCATTTTACGATGGAAAAATCCATGAACTGGCTCGGCTCTCTCGTTCTTTCCGGCTATTTTTGAGTCGTTTTGCAAACCCCATTGCAAATGTGAATAATAGGAAAGTATTCAATGTATACATAGTAGTCGAGGGCAATAATAGTTCTCTCGTTTTGAATAATGAGTCTCTTCCCCGCCGCTGGCCGTTCTCGCTGGGAAAACATTAAGTCGGCAAATTACCGAACAATGGACGAGAAAACCGGGCGAATTTGAATATTCAACGCTTCGTCAATAAAAGGAAATATGCGAAAATGCAAAAACGAATAAATTCGTAAAGTTTCGCCCGGGATAATCGATTCACCATTGAACATTCCGTTTTGCACTTTCGATGCTAAATAAATTACGATTTCAATTAGCCTGCATTCGATCGCTCTAATAACTACAACCGCTCTAATTCTCAAATATTTTACCAAATATATGTATTAACACATTATCATTAGTAATACACAAAAAAATTATTATTATTAGTACATACACAAAAAAACCCATTTTTCACCAAAACCTTTTCTCTTGCCAATAATTTCAATAATATTATATAAAATACTCATATTCATTTCAATAAAATACATATGTGGAAAAAAATGAATTCCAGCAAAAAGTTCAATTATTGATGCGTTACATTAAACGGTTAATTTGCCTCAACTTTGCACTAAATAAAACAATAATAGTTATAAAATACACCGCGATTTCTAAGAAAATCCTAATTTTAAACCCTCTCAAAATCTAGAACTCATCCTCAACAATGCAACTCAATCTGTAACTCATTTTTTTTAAAATCATATTTAAATATGATACACTTAAATAACTGGATATGTTTGTATTTATGATCATTTCACCGCTGTTGACATTGGGAAGAAAAATTTGCGATACCTACATAAAGATGATCCAGATTTTTCTGACCTACTATGTGACAAAAAAGGTGTAAAAAAAAAGAATTTAGAATTTTCAAAATCGAAATTTAGAGGTTACTTATTTTCAGACTTGAGACTAATTTTCATAAACTCTCCACTAACAAGAATTATTTTTTATAGTTTTTACTACTTGGCAATTTATTTTAAAAATAATCTCACAAGGATTGCATAATTAAAAAAAATACGATGAAAAAAACCCTCCAATTGCATACAGTTTATATAAACCTTAAACAAACACGACGATATTTATTTAGCTAAAATTTAACGTTTACATACATATAGCAAACATACCATATACCTATAATTATATTTTCACATTGCATACATTATTATTATTATTATTATACGCATTATCCCGATAATACGACCGACCCAAATGCGAAACTTCATTATATGATACATACATACATACGAACGTACATATACATATAGGTATTTATAGAGCGAAAAAACGGCACACATTCCAGGCACGTAGTAACGACGGAGGCCTTGCACAGAAGAAGGAGTGACGCTAATGTAATGTAAATAAAGGTCGTAAAAAATAGGAGTCTTTATTGAGAGCGCAGGTCTGATTAGAGCGCAGGGTCCCGCGAAACAGATACGGGTCATTAGTCCTCTCGTGGCCCTTCTACGCGAAAAGGCTCTACGGTAAAAGCCGTAGGGGCCGCGAATCGCAGACTCGGGCGTTTAATGTTTTGTAAACATTAAACGCAGATAAATACGTAGCGCGAATGCGAAAACAAACCGCAGAAAAAAACTGACCCGTTTCACGGGGAAAATGTCGGAAAATCTTAGCGGCGGACGCGATGCTCTTTTATATTCCGGAACACAAGCCTCGTATTTATACATATGTATATACATATCTATGTATATATTATGTTCACGATTTTAATTAATTCTTTTACTATCAATATTAAACTTAAATATTTTACGCGCCACCATATTCTCTCCAGCCATAATTCACTGTGTGTTTTCATAGCAGTTTAACAACAACTTTCGCCATAAAAAGGCAGTATAAAAATTTGTACTCAGTTTGAACGATAGCTTGGGTACATGTTTAATAATAAAAATAATTATTAATATATATTATGTTGATGTAACATATATGTACATGTACATATATTAAATATTAAAAAATATCAAACCAAGATAATTTTTTTTATTTAAAAACACTTGGGATATAGCCGATGGACCAAAGAGGTTTGTCACGTATAAAAACAAAACTAAATATAAAAAAACAAACTAAACGAAATTAAATTTAAAAAAATACATCAACATAATATATATTAATAATAAACCAAAGGTTTATTCTTATTGTATTTTTCTGGGTCCAGCCCTCTTAAATCCTTATGCTACCGTTTTCCTACCTATGCCCATACTAATGTTCCCGATATTTTAAAAATCCTATCCTTTAACAATATTTCTGTCAGGCGACGACTCACTGATGCTACATTATATTTTAAGCTCCTAAATGGTTTCCTTGATTGTTCCGATTTACTGAGTAAGGTTGGTTTCAGGATCCCAGTTAGGTATTCTAGACACGTTGCATTCTTTTCACTTTACCTTTCAAAACCAATTCCCTAAAATATTTCTATCTACAGCGTGTTTATCATATGTTTAGCAGCGAGCTGAATGAGGTTGATCTATTCGGTATTTCCTTACATTCAGGACTGTCATCAGGAAAGTCTTGATTGATTGATCCATTTCTATTTCTATTTCTATTAGTTATTCTTTGTCGAATTATATTATATTACTGTATGTTTATCCAATTATATTATATCACTTTATGTGTATCCAATTGTATTTTATCACTTTATGTTTAATTATGCATTTTCCTATTTAGTCATATTTTAGTTTTTATTCTTTTCTTTTTCATTTGTTTATCTATATGTATATGCACTAGATATATTATGTATTTTGTAAAAATCTATAATAGGGCTCTGATATTATTTTGTTATATTTATTCTTTTATAAATTGAATTTATTTAATGAATTTCAACATCTGAGGACTGTTGATTTTTCAATAAATAAATAGATATATATATATACATACATACATATATAAGTACATATGTACATATGTATATACGCAAACGAATTTCAAAGTAGAAAATAAAAATATAGTATGACAGGTAAAAACATACTATTACAAAACTTCAACGATTGCACCACGCATCATTGAAAAAATGCAAGGTGTGAACATTTGCGAAAGAAGAACAATAATAATAATAATACTAAAACTTCGTTGCAATCTACAGTATTTTCAAAAATGCAAATACCGTAACGCGCATTCCATTAACCCGAATAACATGACCTTAAAGTCGTCTTGAAAAATATTAGACAGCTATTTAAAATTTGTTACATATGTACATACATATGTAGAAGTATGTCTTAATGTGTAATAAATTACACCCGCGTAAACACAAATTCGATGAGAAAATCGATCATGCATTATTTCAAATATAAATTTAATTCGCCCTCAAACTCGTGCCCTTCTAAATCATTCAATGCTACTGTAACCTTACTTATTGTATTACCATATTTAAATCACTCCATATTACGCGTAATAAAGTTCGACCAATAGTTTTAATTCAAAAAAATAGTACGGGGGGTATGAATTTATTCATACGAAATGCAACCCATGCAACGAGACTGAAACCGAAGAGCACGATCTGAGATCGTCCTACGAAAATTCGGCCGTAAAACCTGAAAGCTTTCACAGATAAAGAACCAGATGCGTCCAACTCATTTACCGCGAGAACTTTCAGAGAATTTCAACGTAGGTTCGCGGACAAGAGATACGGTATCTGGTTAGAGAAGTCGTAGCTGCTGCTGCTGCATTAAGATATGATCTGCAACCACTGCAAACTTCGGCTACGACGTGAACCGCTATGCTAGCAGGCTACGTGCTACGGTTCAACGGGTTGATGACTAACGACTAATCGATAGCACCACGGACGAATATACTCGTCTTAACCTTCAAACGCGATTCAGTATCCAACTTGATTATATCAATATACATATACCGAGTGCTCAAAGGAATTTTTTTCATTCGTACATAATTTTCTCAAAAATTGTTTACCTGAGGCAAACAAGTACACTATTGAAAATTCTATTACTAGAAATACGCAATAGCGTAAGCATGTAAGCAATAATATGTAAATAGGTATATACGAAATTTTAAGAGCATATGCAAATTAAAAATTCAATATACTTTTGTTATTTACATTTAGTTTAAAAATTAATATGAATCCATAAAAAAATTGGAAAAACTTTTTTAATTTAAAATAAAAAGAAATCTTTATATATGTATATATATATATATATATGAATCTGAGCTGGTTTCACGTGTATTACATATATACATACATACAAATGCACATATTAACTGGTAAAAAATCACATAATAATAAAGAGCATTTATCGCAGAATTGAAATAGTAATTTATCTTAAAAATCTTAATAGACACTAGCTTTCACCGCACTCGTATTTCTTTTCAGCCGCCACAACGCGAAAGCATAAATATTTATTTTCCTAAAAACTTATGTGTGTGTGTGTCATAATGGCATCGAATCGTAAGTGCCGCGATAAGTAAACATTCTTCATTTTTTTATTATTAAATATGCCCTCCAAAATACATAATCTCACTTTAGCTAACGCAAAAGCCTCGCTGTCCTTGATGCTGACTGTTGAGTCGCTGCCTCCTCAGATGGTATCTGGTTAACGAAGAGCTGACCCAGTTCATCGCAGAGAAAGTTATTTAATACGAGCCGTACACATTATATTTTATATGTACAATGACAAATAGTCAGCCATTTAACCAATGAACCAATTCCGTTTATGATCGACGCATTGTTTAACTCAATTGTCCTAACGAATTACACATATCCATGAATTAACATATGTAGATACTATATATGTATATACGCTTGTTAGCCCTTGTCTGACAAAGACGTTTGAATGCACTTTTAGCGCGTCTTCAGTGCTAGGTTCGGAAAATACTAGTTTCGATTCCCATGTTGTATTTTGCGTTTGAAGTATCATAACAGTACCAGCTCTCTGGGCGAGATTTTCGCATTGAAAATGGGTACAACTGCAGCAGTGGCAGTGCTCAAAACTTCTACTACACACTGAATTTTAAAGAGACTGAAAGAACTAATTTTTTTACACGTATAAATAAATATATTATATATACATATGTACGTAGATATAAATTTGAATTTTAGTACACCGCTAGTTTTAATGCTTTTGAATTCGAGTTGTGCAAAAACAAAATCTACTGCGATTGCAAATACTAAATATTAAACATATATAATCGTCAACTGATTGCAAAATTGGTTTTCCAACAGCAAGTCAAAAGCGTCGATGAAACTGATTAATGAAAGTACCGCAATTTTCATAATAAAAACTACACATTGGACATTTACATATACATATGTATGTGTATGTATATTATTCAACCCGTACGATACGTATGTAGACTTTTTTAATATAAATTTTTATTTTAAGTATTTACTTTTATATAAAATATTGCAATGAAAAATTCAAAGAGCTCACTCGTATTGAATATATCCAATACCTGCAATAATTAAAATCCAGCGATGCAACGCGCTAAATCAAGCGTAAGAATATATTTACAGGTCGATTTTGTAGCGAGACTAATTGGATACGTCCATACAATTTTTCAATGCATATTTTTATCTCGACGTTTTGATTTTCTATTTATAAATAAATCTTAAGCCGCCTACGTTACATGATATAAAGTATTAAATAAATCAAATAATCGTAAAATACAATTTTAACCTAGAAAAATAACACGTTGAAAAATATGTCAATTTTACTAAAAATCACCCCGATCAATAGCGTTGATTAATTACCCAAAACTAATTACGATGACTTTTTTAACGTACGGAAATTTTGAATATGTTTTTGTACTTTTAAAAAAGAAAATATTTTCTTTATAAATCCGCATCAAAGTTTTCAAATAAGAAAAAAACCGTGACAAACAAGAACTCTTTCCTTTGTTTCATTTCATCTGCTTGCAGAGTTTTTGAGTATTGCTTGTACTTTTTTTCAGAAAATGACTACAAAACAAATAATACGAGACAAAGTTAAAGCGTAACAACAACGGCAGCAAAAAAATCGCATCATTTTGAACCGTCTCGACGAAAACAGCCTACTTGAACGCGAATGATACGCGAGAAAGACAAACAGAAAACTTTTCAATGCTGATTATATCGAGCTTCGTAGTACCTCTACATACATATACTTATTTTTCCATTTTCAAACTGAACAACCATCGCATGGATCATACTAAAAACACGATGGAGTCAAAAGAAACGAAATTAATATTACTATGCATGTGCAAGATAATGTCCGCAAATCGAAAGACGACATGTTTCGCGTTGATACCTACCGATAGTTCCACGTCAATAACAAAAACAAATAACAATATGAACGGTTAAGCGAACTCACCTGGCCAACATTGACGAATCCGTATTTGGCAGCTACCCTGTCCGCAGCATCTCTACCGCTGGGCACGTGAACAGCAAACTCGTTGCTGTATATGACGTTGTTGGTCCTCGCCGCCAAGAGTTTGCTGGGCACAAAACCCAAAACAACTATCACACACATCAACAACATCGCAGCAGCACGCCGGCCTGCTGATGGGCATCGCGATCGCATTATAAATACACTATTTTATCGACTATTTAATGTTTAAAAAAAACTATCAATTATTATTTAAAATCACAGCGACGCGACACAGTTATGTTATGGCGCATTCGTATCACACAATATTTAACTATCGGCACTATTCAATTTTAATCAATAGTATGCAGTACTCGTAATTATCATGTTATTATTAGGAGTGGTCGCGAACGAAGTATGACAGAACGCGCTATGTGAATTACTCGACATCAATTTGAAATTGTGTATGTAATTACGATTACAATTAATTTAGATTTGATTTCAAATATCGTAGAGAATGTTTTGAAGAGATTTTAATTTTTATGTGATTGGAAATCAATTTGAAAATAAATTTTAAGAAGTTCGGCGCTAGTGAATGATGATAGGGAGTATTGTTCAGCGACTTTTCGCTGATCAAATAGAAAAACTCAGAAGAAGAGACACCTGCAAAAATAAAAACAAATATTTGTTAAAAACTTTAATTAATTTGTATAGAAATAAAAAATAATAATAATAATGAGATAAATAATGAGTCAAAACTCAAAATCAACATCACATTATAGAATAAAATTTTAATAAACGCATTTTACAACAGAAATTACATATATGTACAGAATGAAATATCTAATGAGGGTAAATGGCGCCCGGGCAAGCATTTTTTTACACAAAATATGCAAGTAAAATATACAAAAGCATTTTCTTACATGCATCTTCCCCTCTCACGGTCAAGCTCAAATTTGACGCAACTTTATTGCTTTCAATACAAAACTTATAAAATACTGTATGTTCGAGAGGTGGATTACGAAAAACAATCATTAACTTTAATGTTTTTGGCGAATTTTTGTACTTTTCGAAGTGAAAGATAGTACAAAATATGATAAAACAATAAATAAAAAATATAATTCGCCTTCGCCAAAGCTGGTGCGCCCGGCGCATCGAGACCCCTATCGCCCCCCCCCCCCCTCCCCTTGTTACGCCTCTGTATTTAAATCAAAAATTTACAGCAATATTTAACAATATCACTAATATAATCAATAAAAAAATTCACTCAAATTTCAACTAAGTTGAAAGGGTTGAACATGAAAGGAATCGATGCAAAGGCAAAGCAATTAATATTTACGTTAATAAAACTAAAATGAAGAAGATCTCGCAGACTTAAAGCCGGGACTTAAAACTAAACCGAAGAGGACTAAATATCGTTGAGAGATGTAATCTTTTTTTGAATTACTCTCGTCTAGACAATGGATTTAAATTGAATTTAAGGACTATTAGTGAAGTAAAAAAAAAAAAAAAAAAAATATATATATATATATATATATATATATATATGTATATATATATATATATATATATATATATATATATATATATATATATATATATATATATATATATATATATATATATATATGGGAGATAATGAGAGCCTACAATTCAAATTTTATAACATATTATAGTGTGAAAAAGTTATAGTTATAGACTTTCAAACAATTAAAGTCCCACAAAACAAATAGAGGGCGGAAAGTCAAACATATAAGGGCATACAGGCAGTGGTGTCACCCTAATGGTTTCTGGGAACCCGTTATTTAAACTAAAAATTCACATAATTTGTATCAAAAATTATATGAATTTTTAGAATTAATTATACAAATCTTGAGAATTAAATAAACTTTCATGTAAATAGCCTTGAACGAAAAAAAATATACATATTTTCAAAATAATTTTATTGAAAAAAAAAATTGGAAACCCGTTTGCACAAAATGTTGTAGGAATATTGCCTAGCGAATTAAAACAACGCCGCAAACTTACATAGTATAAAACCTCAAATTGGGATCGTTTCCATGGAATACGTGCATACATATATGCACATAAAAGTTGCATTAGGTTTCCTGCTGACCGTGTGCAATAGTGCAGTTTTAGCAGAAGACAAAAAGTGGGTCACGCCCGACCGAGAAATGTTTGGAAACACTGAACGACAATGATAACCGCAAACACACACACAAGTAATCAAAGCTCACTTGCGAAAATATGTATGTAGCAAAACGAGTTTCAATACAAACAAGCTGGCATTGTTCGTCTAAACATGAATAAAGTAAGAATATACCATCATACATACTTACATAGGTATGCACCTATGTATGTACATACCTATGTACATAACCAAGTCCGTTCCATTCGCAAAACCACACAAACACAATGCACCAGTCATTTGAACAGTGGAGAGGCCAGTAATGAAATCGAACTGATTAAATCTCGACCAAAGGCAGAGTATTACGTACACCATGAATAGCCTTGTGCATTTGACACTAGTTGAGTACAAATGGACATCGCACAACAAAAGCTCCTTCAATGAGGAACGAGGCCGCTATAGGGGCGGATACCATACGGATGCTGCGACGGTGGAATCAGAGATATGTAAGTACATACATACATGATTCAAGTTATGACCGTATTACGTATATTCTCTAATCAAATACGACAACGGCTTATTGGAAATTCGCGCTTCGTTGAGAACCAAGATAATAAATAATAACTATCGGTCATTAGCCTTCTTATACATATGTATGTACATATATTGTACATATGTATAAACCAGTATATCAGTTTAGCATGACTAGCTCAATCAAATGCAAAATAGAAATTTCGTATTTTGGCCAACATACATACATATATGTATATATATATATATATATATATATATATATATATATATATATATATATATATATATACATATGTATGTACCTATACATACAAAATTAGATTTTTCGTTGAAAAAAATAATAATAATTACTCTCAATGTATGATTGGTACGGTTTTAATTACGGTTCGATTGCCATTGTTATTTTGTTTATGACATTATTTAATTAAATGAGGACATTATTTATAATCATCACTTCAAGACAGATTATTATAATTCAAATATTTAAAAAATATATTATTTAGTCCCCTGTTTTAAAATTCATAATAATTGGATGAATTTATTTTTAATGCCTGAGCTTACAAATCTAAATAATATACATACATCTTACATTTTGAAAGTAATAATAATATATTGTTTTATATTACGTATTTATCTAATTATAATGACTTTTAAAACAGGGGACTAGGCATAGACAAAAAAAATTAAAATTTTGAATTATAATAATCTGTAGATTATGTTAAAAATATACATAATATTAAAAAAATAAAATTACTTTCAAAATGTAAGATGTACACTTTGTACATTAATACATATGTACATACGTCATTAATTATTACAATTTTTTATTTAGATTTTTAAGCCCAAGCATAATTAAATACAAGAATAGGATTCGATTAAATAATATATGCTGATTTTATTCGAAATAGATTTACGATAATAATAAGATAACCTATCTTATATAACGATATAAAATATCAAGTGTATATATGTATGGATGTACATACATCCCATAGCCACCTTATCGAATAGTATAATACAATTGCGAATATGTATTTGTTTATATACAATTGGCTCGTTGAGCGTTTGACCCATTTGCCCCTGTCGACAGCAATAAAAGATTTTTCAATTACTACCGTTGGAAATCTGTCATTATCATCGTAAGCGTCAATTTAGCACCAGTTGAGATTGATGTCGTACAAAAATTAATTCAAAAATCGTCCAAATTAACCGACGACAACCAGTAGAATTAATCATAGCGACACGACGCGCGTAATCCGCTTACAAAACGCTAGCGTGCGTATTGTACGACTTACATACATATACGGCATTATTGACAAAATTCAAAAGGCCATAATTTCGGGCATAAATTTGCGAAACGACCCCCCTTTTGTACAACGGGTCGTGTGCGCTTTTGCCGGGTTTCAATCGAAATGCAAATTGGCATCGCGATAGACCCACGAAACAGGATGTTCGACGGAATATTGTCCTGCAAACGGCCGGCACCGGTGGCACAGAACAAATGGTCAACGAGCCACCCCTACATTGTACAAAAAAGTTATAAAAAAAAAAGAAAAACGATCATACATCAACGAGGCCGAGCTGTGATAATACCCCTCAACCGTTTTTACCCGTGAAATCAACATTAAATTTTAATGGATTATTAA
Organism: Arctopsyche grandis; assembly: GCF_051622035.1. Classification (NCBI taxonomy): domain Eukaryota; kingdom Metazoa; phylum Arthropoda; class Insecta; order Trichoptera; family Hydropsychidae; genus Arctopsyche; species Arctopsyche grandis. Next base: position 10,869,503 of record NC_135358.1, on the reverse strand, counting down.
TAGAATAAATTTATAAAAAAAAATATATGAAATCTAATATGTATGTATAATTTCGAAAGAGACTTTGTAAGTTTGTAAGTATTGTTGGTTGGTAATCGAAAACGAATCAGTTTCTATGACGATTAGATATATTCTTTTTTCGATTCAAATAAATTTAATAAAAAAACAAATGAATATTTACTATAAGATTCGCTATATTTAAGCTGTTTATATTACAAATACTGAGCGAAGCCGGGTAAAACAACTAGTTATTTTTAAAAGACAAAGACGATATCATCATCATTTGCAGCCATCCACTGCTGGATGAAGGCCTCTCCAACACGCTTTCATTCGTCTCTGTTTTTTTTTACTAAAATTAATTAATTTACGGCATTTTAGATAAATGGAAAAAATGAATGTATTATTTTGATTTTGAATGGAATTAAAAGCCACAACCAAAATGAAATAAAATATAATAAAATTATTGTGCCATCTCGTTTGAAGTACGTATTTTACATACAATTTTAATATGTTAAAAATTTTGAATGTTTGACCAATTGACCAATTATATTAAGAAATATTTAACATAAGACTGATTGATAACAAGGCATTCATTTTGAAAAGTCAATAATGTTAATAAACCGTATTTCAAAACCACTAGCTATTTTTACAAATGAGTGAGTGCCTTCATAATGGTTTGATAATAATCAAAATTTTACTTTTTTTATTTTCACAACTGTTCGGAAGTGAAGGATTAAAATCGGAACATCGGTATACAGAAAAGTAATCAAATTTATGCAAGAAAGTAAATTTTACAAGTCGCGCGTAAATTGCGAAAAGTTACCTTTTGTGTGTAATAAATAAATATAGCGCTTATTATAAATTCATCACCTCGCTAAAAAGTTTCGTAATTAATTTCAATTAAACGTTTTCGCGGGAAATCTACGGAAAACTCAATTTTCAGACCGTTGGAAACACCCAAAGAATGAAAGTTAAAAAATAACAAAATAAACTTAAAAAATAAATCTCTTCGTTTATTTATTATGCGATCAATTTAATTAAAATTTATAAGTATATATACGTATGACGAATTCGCATTCGGTTTAAGTTTCCGACGTGAAAAATCGGGGTCGGTTCGTTAGCTCATAATATTCGAACTCCGAATTTCCGATGGAGCGCAACTCCGCCAGCGAGAAAAATTGTGATACCGAAAAAAACCGAAAAAAATATCATTCGCAGTGGAAAAAAGGGTGAGAAAAAAGTGGCAGCAGTAAAAAAAAAGCATTAATCAAATCGACGACATTTGCAATAAAGGGGGAGGTGGAGCAACGGCCCAGCGCTAAAAGTTCTAAGGGCTTTCTTCTGCGAAACATCCGCCGAACGTTCCGCACCATTAGTCGGGCACCAACGGCCCGCGAGCCCCGACATGGCCCACTGGGGTGACCACCCCTTCCACCCAACCGATGGTCACCCCCCCCCCTCCCCCACCAAATATTCGGACCGGGCCGCTAAGGGTTAACGAAAGATAACTTCGACGATAATAACACAATTTTCGAACAAAACAAGCCATCAGGGGTACCCTATCTCCACGTTCTCCTCTCCTCCTCGTAATGCTCCCTCCCCCTCCCGCCCCATATCTCCTCGTCCGCCTCTATTCCATTGGCGAACTCGTAATTTCTTTAGAAGGGTTCCCTTTTATCGATGCGAAACGAAAATCAATTTTTTATTCAAAATTGATCAAACGCTATAAAATATTACGGTTTCGAGCACTTCTTTGCACATCTAAAATATATTAAATTGTATGTTAATACACTTTACCAAGAATGGCCATTTAAAGCGTAGTCAAAAACTTCAAGGTAACTGTACAAACGTTAACGCTCCGAAAATTCGTATTATACGAATTTTATTTTCATATTTTATATCATATTTATAATATAATATACATAAGTTACGTATAAACTTGATTATATTATTTTATATAAATAAATACTAACCACAATAAATAACAAATGCAAAAGATAAAGATTACCAATACCATATTACTAAAAAGTTATTAATACTTAATATTAAGAATATATTCATTTTAAAACGCACTACTATATGACTAAATGAATAAAAATTTCACACATAAAAGAATATTGCGTTTTTCAGGTTTAAAAGCTTACTTATTAGTACATTTTATGTGTATACTTCTGTGTTTTAAAAAACAATTAGAAAATAATCAATAAATTACATATATTACGAACGAACACACAGTTAAAATGAATGAAACGTACTTTTACGAATAGAACGTGTGTATGTAATATAATATAAGAAATATTATACTCATTTATATTTCACATTATGCTCATTATTTAAAAAAAAAAGTAAGCAAAAAGTTATTTCAGAGAGAAAAAAAATAACTTAAACAACACCAGTTACAACTTGATTACGAAGATAATTTTGTGAAATTCTCAAAATGCCCATAATGAACCGACATCAAGAAGTTTTTAACTCTCGGTTTTTAAGCATTCGTCGGATTCTTTCGACCTCGCGAAATCTCTCCCGGGCCGACAACCGAATATAAGGAAAAATTAAAAGTGAGCCATAACAAACTTGCAATATAAACGTAATACTTTTTTTTTAATAAACGATACCGACCGAGTCGGATCCGTAGCCGAGACCCCGGAGAGTTTTTCCCGATGGCGATAAAAGACCACAGATTACATCGCGGCCGGAAGCGTATAAATTCAAACAGGAATTTTCCGACACCGGCGAACGATTTGTATTTTTCGCGTCAAATCTCGGAAAATAACATCATAAATTTTAATTTTCTTGCGAGGGCCGCATCCGCTTAAATACACACTTGCCGATTATTATCACATCATTTTTCACGGACGTCTATTAGCATAAATTAATGTTACGTCGAATAGAAAAGCCGGTGGGAAATTGGAAGGCGGGAAGAGAAAAAATCACATCGCATTTATTATATAGGAGGGGGGAATTTCAGCGCGCGAAAATTAACGACGGACCGTTGTGACGTGTTTCAATTTCCTCAACAACTAAATTGACTCGCTTATAAATTTTCCGAGCTACATATTTACATAAACCATTCAATCCGCCAAAGAGCCGACCGATCCTCTATGTATTATAGAAAACAGCATCTAATTTCCGTCAACTGAAAAATCTCTCCATATATGATATACATACATGAGCATGATGTTTCTGTTAATCTACATATGTACATACATACATATATAACATTTACAAATTTTCAAATTGGGTTAATGCAACGAGTCGCTGAAGATATCGCGACGACGTCAACGCAATGGCCGCAATCCCATAAACGATTACAAATGGATCGAGAAAATAAGAGGAGAGAATGAAAAATCAGACGGGAAAATATCCGTAGCGGATTAATGGATTAGACTGTTTCCCGCCCTGTCCCGTAACGGGAAAGTGGGAGGATGAGGAGGCAGGCGAAGCGGAAGACACGGGATCCCGCTTCCCCGCTTAGATTAATGATCACAATAACGAGATTATCGAAACTGCCGTATATCCTAAAACAATCGAATGATTTGCCCTTGTGACGAAAAAGCAACACAAATTATGTCGTGAAAATAAAAATTTTATTTGAAAAGAAAACACGCACAATTTCATATATATGCATTCGATAGACTTTGAATATGATTTATTCCGATACAAATGCATATTTCTATGGTAAAAAAGCATGCTTTTGAAAATTTACTAATTGCTTTATACTTGAATGAAAAAGCGTAAGCACTAAACGTTTGGAACTATGTATGTATATACATATAATACATATTATGTATATACACCAACCGACAAGCTCTTCGAAAAATTAAATCAAATTTCTAAAGTTTAAAACAAATTTATTATCTTCATACATATGTATGTACTTGATTCAATTTTCTCTCTATGTACATATATAATACATACATATGTACTTCCAAAATTGAACACAATATTAATTTCCGAAAATATCTTCATTTTTATTTAAGCCAAATTTAAATGCGAAATAACTTTTTAAAAATTCGAGATCATAGTATCATTCAAAGGAATATTAAATGTATTTTCATCTGTCACTCTCAATTTTTCATTGAATATAATAATAAAAATAGATATATCACGTCCTTCACCATCTGACACTGAATGTACACACAAAAATATGTACATTCATATATTATAATCAATTGAAGTGTCATATTTGTTTATATGAAACAACCATTTTACTAATCAATCAAATTGTTGAGAGTATTATGAACACTTTACAAATAACAACATAAAAATACGACAATTCAACGTTCACAATTTATAAACAAACACGATGGTCGAAAAGATTGATTTATTGAATAATGTGTCAAGTTTCATCACAGGCCATTATTCCTGTTATGCCACAATGGTCTGTTTAAAATAAATAAATAAAAACGTCGGATAAATATAATCGAATAAAAACTCTTGCTGGCTTGTACAGGTAATATTATATGAGCCGGCAATATTGCACGTCTCGTATGAAATACGAAATCCCGATGACGAATTTTCCGTTTGGAAATATTCAATTAACACGTCAAATGTCTATATTATATACATGCATATGTATATATAACACATACATACATATTATTATTCGATCCACCTGATTTCAAATTTCGGTCTGAAAAACTGGTCTATACACATTGTATCTACCTTTCTACATATATAGATACGTACATACATATTTACATGTACATAATACATCGGATAAATGGAAATCGCACACCCACTCATTAACAATTGCGTAAATTTCACAATAAACATTCGACGAGGTCGTGTCTCAAACGTTGACATTTTTCGATGGAATATTTTAAAATTTCGGTATAAACAAGTCGCGTTACATTACATTCTCATTGAAAATCATATACATACATATATGACATTTTCGCGCAAAAAATCGATACAGTACATCAGAGAATCACAGATTCGAAACACGTAACCGCGTTTTGCGTAAAATATATGTATGTATATATAGTATGTATGTAAAAAAAAGGAGAAGAATTTTTCACGAGGAAGAAACAACACAGTCATCGATAACCACGTGAGTTAAGAGCCGTAACCGACCGAATCTTCAGTAGGTGAGCGCGACATGATATATATGGCGAAAATGTAAAGGAGAAAAACCGCAAAAACTGCGCACATACACACACACAAAAACACAAATACCGACGCGCATATTCATATGTTCACACGTGTGTGGAAAACGGGCAAGGCAATTCGAGCCGATAAAGAAATAACGAAGGAAAAGGGCAATAAATATACGGGGAAATTGAATGGCATCCGAACGGTATATATCAAGTGCAAGAACGGAAGAGGAAAATGATATTGAACACCTCAAACGCGGCCAAGGAAAAGTGTGTTTGAAAAACTTCACGGGATAGGAGGAGAATGGCATTTCACGAATAAATAAATTAATATTCGCATCGGCTCCGGAATCAAGTTCAAAATAAAAACACATCATACGTGACATTATAATAGGACTCAATACAATTTGTTAGAAATGTTTTAAGAAAACCGACCGATAACAATACTTTATCGAGTTTAACATGAATCACATCCGTTTTTATTTATAAATTTATTACAAAAATTCATATTATCCTGTCATATGGATATACAATATCAATTTCGTTAAATAATATAAAATCGTAAAATGTAAAAGAAAATTTAACAAAAACCAACACGTTCGTACAATAAATTAAAATCACACTTTTAACAACCAAAAGCAATTATTTCAATGGGCCGTAATTACAAAACATTCTCAATAAATTATTATATATTCCGAAAATTCGTGCTATCTTCCAACACCAAATCTAGCACAAAATTACCTTATCACTCGCAATATATGTACATATAATATTTACATACAGATACAAAATTTCAATTCATATTTCAGAAATATTATAATATAAACGATAGTAAAAAAACTTCATTCATTAACTGGAAAAACTTCAACGAAATGAAAAACTTATTCAGTACACAAAATTAAAATCTTTCATATACAAAAAGTAAAGTTTTTTAATATAATTATTCACACTAAATCTGATAATTCACACAACATTTTTGATAGATAATTCACACTAAATCTGGTGAAATTAAAATGTGTATCTGTAAATTTAATCATACCTACATATGTATGTATGTACATACAAACCGACAACGTTTATCAAATATACAAACAAAGATAATAATAAAAAATTAAACCGCATTGAGAATAAACACTTTTCAAATACTAAAAGGTAAACACACTTTATGTATACACACACACACACGCAATACTTGATGATAAACTTGCCGATCGAAAACTCAGGGACAAACTAAATAAACATTGTACAACAAAAACCGGAAGTAGAGTACATAACCGTCCGATGAAAAATCTAAGATGATGATACACACACACAAACACACAGAGAGGGAGAGAAAACTCACATGGCCGAATAGCTTGTCAACAAGGCGCCAAAAGTGTCATTTGCGATCGTCGTCGCACATTTTGGCGCTCGGCGACGGGGTGGGAGTGGGTGGCGGGTGGGAGGGAACGTCTCTAGCCGTTCATGTCCGCAACCGGAATCGGAAGTCGGGATCGTCGTCCCGCGTGACGTAAGTGGAGACGCGCACTCGCGATGACAAGACGCGCCGACGAGCGACGACAGATAGGACGTGCGATTGCGAGCGCAGTCCGACTGCGACTGACCGATGCGATGCGCACAGTCACGGGGCGAACACACACGATCAGTGTTACGCATGCGCACTTTCGGGGGCGGCTAGGAAACTCGCCTACACGCTCATGGACTTGCCTACGGGACGAACGCACGCGCGTCGACTGTTTACAACCACGATCGTGCAATAATTGTTTTATGTATAATAAACAAATGAAACGCGATGTCTTATGTTTTTTTTTTTTTTTTTTAAACAATAATTTAATATTTTCTTACATAAACTAAAATTTGATTTTGTTTCGTATATTTCACTGCACCTACACCTACGCTGTGGAGTCGGAATCGAAATTGTTAATAAAACTTATACATAAAAAACCTTAACAAAAAATTCTAACAATTCCAAATGTGATTTCACATTGAAACTGTATTTTCATATTGATTGAATATAGGAATTTGGGTTTCACTTTTACACTACCCCAGCCATTTAAATCCACTAGTACTGCTGCTTTGCTTTTCAATTAATGTTTAAGAAGTCATCTGGAATTTGCTAGTACTGTTTGGATTCCTTTCTATCGCGTGTATGTTAATAATTTAGAACGCATAAACAAAAAAAAATGCATTCCTATTGCAATTCCAGATTTCTTTGCAATGATCGTTTTGTTTCCTTACAATGTAGGAGGAAATTTTTTGATTTATTTTTTGTTATTGGAGGGATTATATAATTGGTAGCCCTTATTTATTAAGTAAAATCCTATTCCAATGTCCAATCAGGTCACACAGTAATTCTTCATTATTTCACATTAATCCCTGTTCTACCAATTATTCATGTAATTCCTTTTTGTATAAATCTCGATCTTCTTTTAACAATATTCCCCTCATATTGATCCTTTTTTGTTTCTTTTCTTGCTTTAAATTTCTATTGTTTGATCATTTTTCTATAGTATCTACATACATACATATGTATGTACATATATAGATACTATAGATCGCATATCTACCATTATTACATCAAACAAATAACTGAAATAAAAATACTTTCTATTGCGAGTCTCGTAGTATCACACTAAAATTATAAAAAATTTCTAAACCGTCCTTTTTAACTAAGGCTGAATATACATATGTAAAATAACAAAGTGAAACATCAGGACGTGACGTAAGACGTCCCTAACGGCCAAGACAGTCGACGGAAAAATAATTAAAATTTGCAACATGGAATATACATATGTATGTATATACGTACATATATATGCATGTATATATAGGCCATTGTGGCGCATTAGGTTCTTCCTGTAATGCCACAATGGTCAAAAATAATATGTACCTAATACGTCCTCGGTGGCAGTCAACCAAAACTTTTCTCAGTAACAATTCGAAAATTGGTATCGTATATTTTCACTTTAGTTTACTTTATATATTATACACAGTTACCTCCTATCACCTTGTGAATTTCATAAAGATTGCCAACGCACGACTTTATTTCATGCTAACATCACATACATCAAACCTTGCCTTGTAATTTCAAATTTACATATTTAATATTTCCACACTGAACGCACATTTATCGTTTAAAATAAAGTTTTTATAATAAACTCTCCTGAGAATTCAAATCTATAAGAAGACCTAAAATAAGTACTAATATTATTAATCCATTTAAATAACATTGTTATAACATGAATATGGAAATTTTATGTACATATTATGAATAGGCACTTAAAAACAAAGGTTTGATTTCGATTTTCATTTAGTATGCAATAATAAATCAGCATTTACCTTTATAATTAAGTAGTGTTTTTACCCGGCTTCGCTCGTTATTTGTAATATAAACAGCTTAAACATGGAGAAACTAATAGTAAATATTCAATTGTTTTTTTATTAAATTTATTAGAATCGAAAACAAATAATATTCAACCATATATCGATATCGTCGTTATACAATTTTTGATTTGTTTTCGATGCTCCCAACCAAATATATTATACTTACATACATAGTTACGTTCAAAGTCTCTTTCGAAATTATATATTAGATGTAGGTACATGTATGTATATCAACAACTAATCAATTATATAATAATGTAAAGCTATCTTATATTATATAATAAGAATATACATACATATATACATATATGTATAAGTATAGGTTTATCTTTTTTAAAGTAACATCGAAAAAATTAATATTTGCCTGGGCTGTAGGGAAGCATACGTTTAGGCGCAAACACGTGGCGCTGAGAAGAAAGTGAAGATTGCACACGGAATGAGTTTTCCCCGCAAAGCCTTCCCAGGATTGAAGTCAAATCCCGCAGCACGTGTGCGCTCCTTCCATTAGAATGTTTGCATATACACACGTCAACCCTCAACCATCCTTTTACCCCTCCCGGAGGTATAAAAGGGCCTCGAATATATATTTTTTTATTTGTCGATGCCCTTTGTTTACCGGAAAAGTTATAAGAAAGAGGAAGACATGTTCTAATCGGACAGCTATTCCCCCATGATTCCTCTGCATTACATCTACTTTCATTTTGCACAGCCTACCTGCCACCCACTTTCCACCGACACCCCTCTCACAGCCACCACGATCCCACCTGTCATCACATGAATTTTCGCAAATTTTCAACGCATGTGAAAACTCCTTCAGATGTGAATTTCAACGTTGAAAAATAAATTGAAACGTAGAAAGCTTCAAATGTTTCATACACACAGCCACACAACATAACCATATATGAATACAAGTATTGAATCTAAATATTCTTACATTTACATATTATTTATGTACAAGCGCAAAATAATGATCGGTTGAAAGACATTTTCCATGTATTTTGCGCAATAAATATTCAATTACATTGAAATATTATCAATTACCTGTTTTTCACGAGAAGCCATTTTCTCTGCATCGAAACAACTGAAGATTATTATAATAATAAAACAAAATTTAAACGCAAATATAAATTCGAACATAAAGTCCATCCGAATAAAATGTGTATGTACAGAAAAAAATCGTAATTATTGTTTAAAATAATATCAAATAAATTACTCCGTTTTAATTCATATGCAATTTAATGTAATTTTATCCAAAATATTTAGTTTGAATACACGTGATTGATTTTACTATATGTATGTAGAGCAGCATTGAATATTCCGTTCAAACGGACTATATACATAGGTATAAATAATTTCCATGACAATAAATATGAAAACAATCAACTGAAAGGATCAAAATAATCTGTAATATTTTCGATTATTTTGTGTATTGCAATTTCCAAACGATTTTACTTTCACGATATTTAAGATTAAATTTAAATATTGACGTCCACGCGATTATGCTAATTGGCACTCTCGCTTTTTTGTGAATACGTATATATTTTTCCGTTACAAAATTGAGTTGTCGCTGTTTCTTTTTCGTGTTTGATGTAACTCGCGTATTTAATCTGTTAATGGCCGTAGGGCGTATGGGATAATAAGCGATTCGACATAATTTCGCAATAAAAATTCAAAAACAGGCACAAGACGACCTCGATCACGACCTCTATCCAACTTTCTTGTCGGTTGATGAAGGCGTTGCAAATTTTTCAAGTTTCTTCCGATACTTTCTGCTCCGTTTTGTTTATCGTTATTGTAAAACGTATTGTTGACATATTTTCTTAGAGAAAAAAATGTAAATCTCGTTCATTTTTCGTGACGATCACAACGACGTACGGTAGTAACACAAAATTAATTGTTCACCTCGATTTTACGTGACACAATAAATTTCATTTCTTCTTGGCATCTTATGTTATACAAATATAAGCAAACTCCAGCAGCACTGCTTTTCCAAGCGAGTTTTATGTTATCTATTGTATTCAATGTCCGAATCAAATCTCGAGATATATTTCGAGTTGGCCCTTTGCCCTTTGTTATAAGATCCATCATTTTTACAGAAACTTTTAACGAGCAAAAACAAATACTCGAATCCATTGAAGCGAATAAAATCAAATTTCAGTTTTCGACGTGATCTTGGCGCGAAATCGGAAAGTTTTTATTCCTTTAGAAATTTTCCTACCTCTTTCAAGATTTTATAACCCATGAACATGAAAGTTTTAATATATGTTTGTACACACATACATACATATATTAAACGATATACATCATATGATTTAAAAAAAGCTTAACAATGCAGTAAGTTAAGTCAAATTCTGAAATATGAACGTAGCAAATTTAAAATACATATGTAGGTCTTTTTAAAGCAATCTGTCTATAGCTTTATTTTCACCTGAAAATATTTTCACTTAAAACCAGCACAAAAGCGGAAAAATATTTTCCCAATGTGCAGTTTAAATCCTCAAAAATACGTATATCACACCTTTCCTGGACGTAAGGGGAATTCTATGAGCTTTTGGGATTGCAAATGCAACCTGTCGTAAATTATTGACTTCGGGGAGAAACCTGTTGCATTTCACGCCGAGAATGAGATCAAATCTTATTTGATTTCTCGAAATACGTATGTAGCATAAGCATTAAATATTACCAATCTCCAAAGTATAATATATATATATATATATATATATATATATATATATATATATATATATATATATATATCATCATCTTAAAATATATAATACAATATTAAAATAAAATAATCTAACATTAAAATGTTAAATTTTTAATCAATCTTTAGAGCATTTTATATAAATCGTGAAATTTCGAGATGCTGAAAAACTCAAAATTTGCGAGACATTTATAGACGAATCAGCGAAATTCGACATTATTAAAAAAATTGCAAATTTGAAAAATCAAATAAATTGGAAAACTGATAGGAAACGATCGACCTGGAGTCACAAACCATGGTCTGGCCAGCAGCGACCAGTAGGACTCGAAACTGTGTCCACTATGTTAGAAAGCATATATGCCAATACCAGCCCACGCTACTGGTTATATCTTTAAGCGGTGACCTTCACCGCATCGAAACGTCGAAAAATCGAAAATGTTCGTTTACCATGAATACATATGAAAAGCGGGTAGTATATATATATATATATATATATATATATATATATATATATATATATATATATATATATATATATATATATATATATACTCTATATCAGTGGCGTACGGTAAAACTCTCTCTCCCCCCGTCATACAGCCTCACTTAATTTGCGCGAGCAGGATACTAGAGGAACAGGCTTTTCCTCCCGTATCCTGCCCGCGCACATTAAGCAAAGTTGTACGACAAAAAGACAAAAAGAGAGATATTTTCACCGCATGCCACTGATATATATTATATATACATACATAGTACCGTTTACCATGGAAACATTCTTTTTGATCTTTTGACATGAGATCTTTCGATTTTCGATTTTTGCTTTTTCGATCTTTCGACCTTTCGATGCCGTGATGTAGACCCATATTTAAGATAGTCTCATATTTTTATTATATTATTAAGTATTAGATTTGGTGAAATATTTTAAGCTATTCTTCGCTTTTAATGAAAATGCTATGATATTTGTATGATCGTCATCTTATCGATAACAAGTACCATTTCATTTTATTAATTGCAAATAATTTAATCTAACATATTATTATAGTCAAAATAGAATGTAAAAATTTGGCAATTGACGATCCCTGGTGTGGACCATTGTTTACAAGAATAAACCGAAACGTATGTAGGTACATACATACGTTTAAAAAATGTCCCTTGTAAACATTATGCATTCGTCGACGACGACGACGACCTATTCATGAGAGATTTCAGACATTTCATTCAGACAGTTCATATCGCATGCGAAGTACTACGTTGTGGGCCCCTATTTTTCAGCAGCAACCACCACTTCTCAAATTGTAACCATAGCCCGCACCTCAGCGAAAGCCGATTTACTCTTTGCATGATGGTACAGCAGCAAAAGCGATACTTCCTCAAATACACACGAAACTAACAAAACACACACTCCGTATAAACATTAAAATTATTCGACCGACCGTACGAGGGCGACCACCACAGCACAAACAGAACGGTTTGCGAAAATACGCGCACCGACTACGACGTGTCCGCTTCCGACGAATAAATCTGGCAAAGTTTGTCCAGTATTTGGACAGAGAACCGGGCAACGGGCTAGGGGGTGGTCGCTGGGTGGCTCATCTCCCTACCCCTAACCATCAGGAGCAGTTTGAAGACAATGCGATTGCTTTTAAACCGACTGGTAGTAGCTGTCAGTTTGCACGGATAACATGACAGCACAGACACACTACGACGGCAGATAATCGATCGTTTCAAAGTGTTTTTGTGCACATTCTATCCTTTAACTTTACAATTCGATAACGTGCATTATTAATAACGGTAAATCTCTACATGTACGTATGCCTGTATGTATGTGTATTCGATTAATGATTACTTCAAAAATTATAAACACTAACAGACTGAAAAACGTAATGTATAGTTTCCATCGAAAATTGATTACAAATAACGTATCACCCCTGTAAGTGTAGTGAATTTTCCGTAATCAAATTCTTAAAAATAATTCGAGAATTCCATCGATGTAATGCGACGTAAATATAAGTATTTTTGTGAAAAACGAGTACCATCTACTACCCGCTATGCATTTTATAACCTAAGAAAAAGTCAACATTATCATTGATCTTATCAAAAATTGTAATAATTACGAATCAACCTAAGGACATGAAATTATAATAAAACTCGCATACGTAAATACATATAATAAGAAATTGACTGTCAGTGTATGTAGCTAGCAGTATAAATCGGTGGTTGTGTTAATGCTAACCATCGAGAGGTTCCCGGGTTCAAACCCTGTGTAGACCTGGATTGAAAAGACTTCATTCAGAAGTATCTCTGCAGTGCTGCTGATCAGATTTTGATATTATAACTCCAAGTCGATCGTTTAATATCAGAGTTTGCCAATTTATCAGATTGCATTGTTGAAATGGTACCTCATGAAATTGGCAAAAACCATCTTATCCACTTTGTCACCACTGTTTGAATATAATTTCAAATTTATAATCTATTGATTTATATACGAACCCCAACCCGTAATAGCATCATAGGAAATTAAAGTTTATAAAATAAATAAATCTAATAATTTATGTACTGTTAATAATAAATAAATTTTGAAATATTTTTATGAACCGAGTGAAAACTTTTCGAAATACGTATATCATATTTTCAGTGTACTGCATTTAGTATGATTGATAAGAAAAAAAACTTAAACAGTCTTACTCAAATTCTCAAGAATATTTTAACTTTCGCTCGTACGGAGTCAAATATTGTATGATAAGATTCTAGAGAGTTTTTATCAACTTTTCTCTTTTTGAAATTCATTTACATCTGCGGACCCCTGTCATAATTCGCAGCAAAATGTGAGTAAGGAAACCAAGCCATTTTCAAAATGAAATATCACAGAACTCTCTTATTTTACTAAACTTCGTAGCATAGTGCTTCTACTGTAAAAATGTCTTCAGTGTTTTTATACATATCTACAATAAATTGATGCTCTTTTCTGGAAAATGAAATATACTCACATATGTAACTACATACATATGTACAACATGTTTTTAAATAGAACCAAAAACCACTGATACTTACACATATGTATGTAGCACGAGTCCGGTACGAGTAAAATAAATCTATCCATCCTACGGCAGAATCTCACCGTGTAATATTTTAACTAAGTCACGGCAGGGTTAAAAGTGACAGTGGAGTGTGCGAACAAACAGAATAATTCGATTTCGACCCCACACGCCCCAAAACGAGATTCTCGCGCTCGAATTTGCACCAAACTAGACACATGTCTGTATTCTCTCATGTCAGAAGTACAGCTCGTTTTTCCCATGCCGAACTAATTGGTACGTAAAGGGTTAGTGTATGTATTGAAGCCCCGTCTGGTCGCTCGAGTTCTAATTTTATATAATTAATGATAGTAACGTGTCGTCGTACTAAACTTAAAATTTTAAAATATAAAATGCTCTGAAAATTAGCGATCGACATTAAAACTCAGTTATTTTTAGTGAAAAATGTTGTTATTCAATTAAGAAACGTTTGATGCAATGATGACGCTAAACAATCGGCAATTATTGCATTACTGCCCATGACTCCATGGCATGCAATTTAATCTGAGCATTTTTCGCATTAATGTTACCATTGCTGTCATTATAATATTAATAATCTAAAATCAACACATTTTTTTAAATGATTTGATATACATACATACATTTGATATTTTTACTTTATCTGTTATTATTAAATGCTATTTTTTATGTATGTATGGATGTATTTATGTTTATGTTTAATTGTTATTTTGTTTTTTTTTCTTTTTTGTGTTATATTTTTTGACCATTGTGGCGCTTTAGGAATTCCTGTTATGCCACAATGGTCTGTTTAAAATAAATAAATAAATATGATGACGTTACACGTCAATAATTATTATGTTATAGTTTATCCGCTTAAGGAAGACATTTGGGAAAAACTGTATATATGTACGTATAAACTGTCCCTTATACCGCCTCTCGACCAATAGCACTTCTTACAGAAAATAGAACATTGTATGTGCGAAATGCCATTGGTCGATATGGGGTGTAAGGGACAGCATGTGCATTTTACCTGGTTGTCTTCCTACAGTGGATGGAATATAATATAGAAATAAAATTCCATAAACACACGCGTCTTTTTTATGCGGTTTATATTTAATGCAAATTCTCAACAACAAAAAAAGATAATTTCGGACGTTATTACCATAACGTTGCACCATTTTTTTAGTTGTTTACATACGCTTCGTGCAAAATCCGGATTTCCCACGTTTTTTCGCCAGGCGACGTTGTCATCTGTCCGTGTTGGTTTTGAGAAGGGTGGAATGTAAGCCCAACCGGCCTTGTTTCGTGCAAACCTGGACCGCAACCAGTACAATGCGGCCCAAACCAGGACAAATTAGGCGTTCCTGAGCGATATCCCCCCTCCTTTCCAAACTTGAATGGCCAGTATATTGGAACGCATCCCTACTTTTTCTTAAAAAAAAATTATGTAGTATCCCCTGGAAGATACATAATACTATCGTTTAGATAAAACCTGTAAAAAAGATACCTGAATATACTAATAAATGTGTACGAAAAAAATCTATTTT
Organism: Arctopsyche grandis; assembly: GCF_051622035.1. Taxonomy (NCBI): domain Eukaryota; kingdom Metazoa; phylum Arthropoda; class Insecta; order Trichoptera; family Hydropsychidae; genus Arctopsyche; species Arctopsyche grandis. The sequence continues at coordinate 10,853,734 of NC_135358.1, read as the reverse complement.
GTCAATCAAAGTACCAGATAGGCCAACCCTATTAACCATTATTAATCATAAGATTTTCCAACACAAGCATAGATTCAAATTTTGACAATCCGTGCTACGTGTACCATCTTGATATGGTGATTATGGAAGTATGGCACGTTTCATATGTATGTACATTTGAGTTGCTGCTTTCAATATGTAAATCCAACGATGAAAGTCTTTCATACGATCTCGCTTAATAATATAAATCATAAATTTTTTTCATAACATGTTTAATAACTCAAATATGTACATAGGTTTTGCGTATTCGTGGAAAGCATCAATTTTTCGAGAGAACTCTAAGCTGTTCTTTTTGAAACAATAAATAAATTATAATTCATTGAAAACGTATTCATATATTTTATTAAATATTAAAAATTTTTATCCAACACAGTAATAAATATTTGATTCGAAGCGATCGTTAAAACGATGCGAACAAATAAATTTATATTGCAAAGGAAAATATGGCCCATTTTCACAGGCACTTTTTTCGAATCCTGAAAGCTTACACTTTACCGGGTTTTTTTTTTCAGGGATAGTGCTATTATTCCCAACTCGCTCGTATATCACTAAGCAAGAATGTATCATTTTTTATACTAAAACTTAGTAACGACTTTTTTTTTTTTAAGTTGTAAAGAACCGTCGTCATAAATACGCTCACGAACATTCTTCGTTGACACGTGAATTGTGTATACGTTATTACCCCGACGCGTTTGGCGACACGCGACGCCCTTCAGACTTTTATTGCGCTGAAATCTTGCTGAAATAAGAGCTTTCAGACGTTTCTAGCGATGCGTTTCAGTCTTGCACTAAAATTGATTTCGGCGATGAAACTGTAAGACTCAACGATAATGCACACTTTTGAAACTTTTCCGTTTGAACAAATAAGTTATCAATCCCAATTATTTTCAACAACATAAAAAGAAACTTTATATAGTACTGTAATAAATTAGTTAACAATAGATTCCCAAGTAAATTTTTTAAGCTGTTGTATTTGTCGTTGGGTTTTAGTACCACTGAATCTGCCAAACGGTCTCCAGTCACGAATCTTTGTCTAGTTCAACTATTATTTTTGTTAGCTGTATAAAAGTTTAACACGATTTTACCAATGAGAAAGAAGACCAGGTTGCCTACTTCTCATTAAAACCGTGCAAACCCACATACAAATGTACATAGCTGTTCAATCGCGTTTGCCTCTGCAGCACAGTTCATTGCAACAACATGGTTGTTGTTGCTGTTTGTTCTTCGACATTTGAATTAAAAATTGAAAAAAATAAAATAAAATCGCACACAGACCTGAGACACGCCAACATGGCGCACTGCGACGACCGTCGAACGGATTTCATTGCGAAAATTATAAAAATATATGAAGTGTATAAAGATCGTATAGACGACAGTGACTGTAGGGATTTGGACCGCTTGCTGCTTTTTTTTTTTCATTTTTTTACACTTAAGCGGCGATTCTCTATCGTATCGTCATTATCTGCGAATCACGTTTTTATCTCCGTTTTAGCCGATTTTCTAAGTCCGCTTCTCCGAGCGGGAAACGAGGCGTTTATTGCCTCAATTATAGCCCTCCACCTCCTCCCGCCTATCGTGAAATATTAGCTTTTATAATATTTCAATTTATCACCACAATCTCGGTAATTTGGACCCTGAATGAGACTTTATTCCTGAGTGCCTAATTTCGCAAAGCAAAGACGTAGATCTTCTACCATCGTTAACCAAAATCGTGGATTATTTCCTTTCATTATATAATATACCTATTCCTAATTTATCATGATTCATTTGATTGTGCCCTTCATGAAGATATTTATCAAATCACTTACACATATGTTTGTTTATGACGTATTTATGTATATATTATATGATAATAAAAATAATAACTTTTTATTCCAGACGATAGGGAGAATAGTGCAACCCCATCGTCCATATAAATAATATATACATAGATAATATAAATGAATAATAAATATAAAATAATAATATATGTACATATAATAATAATAATAATAAAAATAAATAATAAGAATAAAGTCAATTTATGGCAGTCAACAAGCAAACTATTTGACGATACAAATACACGACGACGCAGGGAGGCCGCTCTCATCTTGAGAATGGCCTCAAAGTGAAGTAAGTGCCCTTCTACAAACATCTGCGACGCACTACAACCTCTCGGTAGCCCGTAGAGTGCCCGGTAGCAGTTGTTGTATTATAATTTTATCCTCTTCATTGTCTCCTGCTTATTTCGTCCATAATTCACCAGTATAGAGACATACAAAACGACATAAATAATTGTCTCTTTAGTTAAGTTTAGTTGTCTGAAGTAGTTGAGCCGTTTCATTGCACTTATTTGCCTTTCGATATCACAGTCAAAGTGTACATATTTCCAGTTGTAATATATTTTGATTAGTCAAAATATTGTGACATGGGAGCATGAGAAAGTGTGTCCATTATCTAATTGCATTCGTAGGTGAACAATAGAGACCCCCTGATTAGGCTAACGGGACTCAATAAAAGCCCGAACAAAAGTAACGCTGGAGTTCTCACAGACCTGGGCGAGTCCGTGCGTAAACAATAAACTCGCCAGGCTAGAAAATAGATAAATTAATGGATCGGGGAAGCTGTGCAGTGCAACTTGTCTAGATCAGATTATTCTGCAGTGAGCAGTGATTCCGTGTAGACCTCTTGGATCATTGAATAAATGCTCTGAAACGACTTTGCCCTTTCATTTAAATCCTGAATCCACCCCTACGCAACAATATGTTATATCTTTCCCACGTTGTTATTTCATATGAAACAATGGGTTTACAATCTAATTGGTCAGAAGCACTTAATATGTATTTCATTCTTCGTTGTATACATTCCGTTTATTTCATCCGCTTTTTAAATATGATTCACAGAACCAAAACTTTCAACGCGATCCGAATTTGGAATATTTAATTCACAGTACTGCGTTCGTGAAAACCTCACGTAGTTATTTGAGTCGAAAAGTCGCATTTCTGTTTTTTCCACATTCTTAGGGTTATCGTATATGCAACTTATTTTCCATGGTTCGTAATACTAGATGATATTGACTACTCGTGAATCCTAAAGCATTATATAAAAAAATCTGAAATGTCCAAACTCAACTGTCAAAGCTATACTGGTACTGGTGAAACTGAATTTTCGCCTGAAGAAACGTATATCTACCTACTAGTCAATTTGTATTCGAATATGAATTATCTAATAATCTAGTAATACACTTCGACGGTAACATATGCATATCTATAAGCTCAAGGCTAGCATACACGTGTACTTATTATTATATTATCTTATGTATTATAATCAATGGATTCGTTATGAATATAATCACGGAAAATCACACGTACATTCTTTTGGATGTTCAATTTCATTACTTGATTAAATGCCCCATATGTATGTATGTATGTATTCATCATTTACGAGTATTTGGCCTTAGCAACGTGATATTATTATTCAAATTTTGAATTACCAATCTGAGGAATATTTTGAACATACATCTCTAATATATAATTTGGAGACTTTGTATATATGTAACCTTCGTTCGTTGGGTTGTAAATCCGTGACGTCATCGAACAAATAATTCGATTTTTTTCGATTCAAAGGATTCGAAGTCCCCGGGGGCAAAGGCGCCAAAGGCAAAGCCGCCTTCGCGCCAGGGACAAAGCCCTAGGGGGCGCAAGCACCGGATTCTGGTATACATATAATTTCGTATACATATATTTTTTTATAAGAGACTTACTATACATATACGTTTGTTTGTTCGTGACAGTCAATTTAATAAAAAAACAAATGAGTATTCAAATAAATTTAATAAAAAGTTTACTATTAGATAAGTCACGTTGAAGCGGTTTATACTACAAATACCGAGCGAAGCCAGATAATACAGCTAGTATACAATAATATGCAATATTTAAACGTTTAATTTTAATATTTTTAACCTTCGAAATGTTTTATTGTGGACATATTTGGGTATCGGGGGATATATGTACATATTTGCTAATATACATATATAGTACATATGTATATATGTACGTATAATTAATGCATGCCAATAGATATATGTACATATGTATGTTAATTTTTATTCTTCATATGAAAATGTTTATGAGAACGAAAGAAAAACAAACTAAATTTAAATTTAGTTCCTACAAAGATTTTGTAAAACGTTAAAGGCAAATTTAACATTTCATATCAGCATATTCTTCCCGAAATCAAAACATTCCGAATTGTGTTTGTAGTAATAAACAGAATTTCCACTTCTAATTTCTGTTGCAGAGGCTAAATGTTTTCACCGTAATAACTATACTAGTTCGCCAGTGAATTCGGTTCGGATTTTTTGCTCCATTGTTGAAATACCACTCATAAACATTTAAATCAAAATGGTTTAAATTCATTTCTCCATTTCATCTTCGGTATTTATTTTCTTCGGTCCTTCTCACTCTCCCGGTATAACGCTAGATACGTGATGCCAGCATTATACCGAGAAAATATACATCACGAAATTGCTATTTCGCACACCGCACACCGCGAACGAATCAAAGTGCTAAAGCGAAAATGTTTTGCCCACTTTTTGTATAAATCACTCTCGCCTTGATCGAGTTATTGCGCGCGGGGCCAGGAACGAAAACAATAAATAATCCATTCCCTCCCTCCCATGCTCCTTAGTCGAGACACGAAGGAGATCCCCCGCTAGCAAGTTTTCGCATATTTTTTATCCGTATCCGTATTGTTTTGCTATTATCATTTTTTTTGCCACTAAAGAAAGCAAATGGAGGATAGGCGGCAGATAGAACAAGCGACATTCGAGCGAAATAACCCCTATTTGGCGCACTTTATCAAATCGACAAAAGTGGAATTTGACTTAAAAATCATTATTTAGTAACTGTCTATTGGTTTAATTCTTTAAGATTGAAGACCCATGCGAAAAATGTTACATTTCATTAAGCTTGTTTCTGGTTACAAGATTATTATAATAAGTATTATTGGCAAATTAATTTCAATTGAGAAGCACTCAGAGTGGATTCCCACTATAGACAATATTATATATATGTAGTCAGTTCCTTGTATGCCGTAATACTCTTAATTGCTAGCCAAGGGTGGTCTTTAGATAGCCGCCATAATAGACCCAATCTATTGTGTCTATTGTAGCTAGTAATGGCACAGAAATCGATACGGGACATTTAAAGTGTAAAATAAATAAAATATGAGAAAAATACTGAAGCAATGTTTATTCTCGTGATAATCCGAGAAAATATAGAAATCCTCATGTTGTTTATTTTCAAAAATTTCAGCCATTTATTTTGCATATTCGATTTTTTGGTTATTTCGGTATCTGATTCTGAAATACTTTTTCTGAAATAATCTTTAAGATATATGAATATATATTGGTTAAAGAGAATCTCAATGTTGCCGGTGTCTATGTTATTATATTTTGTGTAATATAACAGTACGATCTATTTATTCCCATTCAGGCAAAAATGGAAAGGAAAAATACAATTTTTTGCCATATTCTTGGAAAATTTTCAAAAAAACGGGACAGACAGATATAACAGACTGGATAGTGCAATACGATGACACTCTCGTTTATACGGGAAATGTGGAAACCTTAATTATGGCGGATATCAAACTTCGTTTGATATCGTATACGCAATATCTATTTGTTTTACATATCATACATATATACCAGGAAGGCCTAACAGGTAAACTCCAATGTGCCTCCCTGGCCAATTACAAACAATGCAGCATTTTTATTACATATGAAACACTGATAAACGAAACCGAAATACGAAATACTGAAAAACTTCAAATTAACGAGACATCTATGAATTTTGTACATAAATCATACTCAAATAGTGGTGACATAGTTGGTAGGATCGGTTTTAACCAATTTAATGGACATTTAGGAACCATTTCAACAATGAAATCAGAAAAAGTGGCAAACTCTGGTCGACTTGGAATCACAAATATCCAAGTCTAACCAACAGCATTACAGAAAATATACTCAGAATAAATTCTTTTCAATCGAGTTCACGGGATCACGGTATGGAACCCGGCGACCTCCCGGCAATAGGCAAAAGCCCAACCACCGAGCCATGCTGCTGGCTATGAATCAACAATTGCTTATCTTGTCAATTTTTCTTACAAGCACTTGCTAAATATTAAATAACTATCGCAAGCTTCATTTCTGAATATGTCTGAAACGAATCCATCGATTCCTCGGATAGCATGAGATACCCTTTTGACCCATGTCATAAGGACAACAAGAAGAAGACACATAGAATTTGAAAGATTCGTTCAGCAACGAAAAGTGACAGGTAGTTACATTTTATATTGAGATTCCAATGACAGTATTATTGAATAACCAACCAAGTGAAACTAATAAAAAGCATGTAAATATGATGAAAGATGCTCAATCATGAAAGACATATAACTTGGGGAAACTGAATTTAAATGAGAACTGGATATTATTTTAAAATATTATGAACCCGTGTTTGGAATGCCAGATAGATAATACTCTAACTTATATCCTGCAAAAAGGTAAATATGTATAAAAGACCCATAAACCTATGTAAATAATGTCGATGCTCGATGGTAATAGAGTGGTATTCGGGTGATGGCGTCGCGTACTGATAATGCGCTTGCACTTCGCACAAAGAAAGGGTTAAAAATATAGTGATATTATTCAAGACGGAATACGTACGAGCTAAAATGTGCCAATAAATCGCAATGGCGCCGCGCTATAACGAAAATTCGAATTCCCTAAACGAAATGCCGTACGTTGGAGAATTTTAATTGTCGCGATAACGATGCACAACAAGACGATTAGCTTTTGATATCACGTATATTTCGACCATAAAAGGAAACGCTGGGAACGCGAAATGCAAATCTGTAAAATAGCACAAATATAATAAAAAAGAATTGCACCGAAATTTACTTTCAAAATTTAATCGCGGCCGTTTGCATCAATCACAAGTGATCGCTCCAATTACAACTATTTAAAAGCGAATCTTATTACTTTAACGCGCAAAAAATCGTTCACTTAATTGTATTACACAAATCCATCTCATGCTGAGTTTCGCAATAGCGGAACATTTTTAAACTAGATTAAATCCGCAATGATGAGTTATTTAAAATTGCAATATTTCGATGACTTGAGAGGTGAATTAACTTCCGATATAAAAAAAGTTTGATTTTACACAGATAATAAGGATACGGAACTTCGCTAACTTTATCACGTATCTAAATAGCATAATGTTTTTTTTTATGAAGAGTTTAATATTACATCATCATCATCACTTACAGCCATTCACCATTCATTACTTGATAAAGACTTTCATTCGGCTTCTATGTTTTTGGCAACTCTCATCCATCTCATGCTCATCCCACACATTTTTTATTACTAGCCTCTTATCAAATTGTTTTCGTATTTTTTAGTCTGACAATATTTGGGTTCTTATCCACACACTTCCAATCGTTTTCAAACTTAGCCATTTTGCTCGGTTTGGTCATCAATATATATTTATTTATTTATTTTAACACAGATATATACCAGGAATGCTTGACAGGAAGACCCCAATGCCCCTTCCTGGACAATTAATTACAAACAATGCAGCATTTAATTATTACATAAATCACTGTATTTCCAGAAGCTGAAGAACATGAAATAACAATTAATTAATTAATGAATCCATCGAGATATCTATGGATTAGATTTTGTACATAATTTTTACAAATTATACACACAATAAATACAGAAGATTTGTGACAACAGGAAATATGAAATTTTGCCAACTTTGAGGAACCGTTTCAACAATGATCAGATAAAATTGGCAAACTCTGATAAGAAACGATCGATTTGGAGTCACAAATACCCCCAAATCTAACCAGCAGTATGGCGGATCGAACCCACTGATCACTTGGTGTTAAACATACACGCTACCATTAAGCCATACTGCTAGCTTTAAGCATATATGTATGTATGTGGAAATCAAATCCGCCAGTACGATGGTGAAAAATAATCGTTATAGACACGTTTGAAAATACTGCATTTTCGTTCTCGTTGACGTCTATTAGTAAGTTGCCGTATTTAAGTTGCCGTACTCTTCCGATAGTTTTTTTCCCCTTTCGCCACCTTCTCACTATGTCAGATTTTAATTGTTTAAACGCCTATAACTTTTTCTTTTTTCACTCTATATTTTATAAAATTTACTTTATAGGTTCTCATTATCTCTCATATATATTTTTAGTTCACTCACAGTGCTAATAATGAATGTTAAAATGTTTATATTATAATATAATGGAGGTAGATCGATATAGTTGTTATGGCCAAAGCCTACCCGACTGACTGCAAACGGTAAATCTTTGACACTTCGAACGTGGTCGGTCGGATTGTTGTCAAATATTGGTTGATTTTGGCTTTTAGGCCGAGTCCGACTGTCCCGCGAAGAGCTCAACTATTTTAAAACCGCTTTGCGATATTTCACAAACTTTTATTCCAATTTACTTTGTGGCGTTCCTTGAACCCGTTTACCTTTTACATATATGTACTAAGCAAGATCTTATTCTAATGTTCAATCAGATCCTCTGTAAGCCTTCATTATTTTACATTTATCCCTGTTCTGCCAACTATTCCTGTATATCCTTTTTTTATACATATACATAGATCTTGCACTTATGTTTACAATATTTCCCCTCATATTAATTCTTTTTTTTTTCTTGTCTCCTTAAGTATCATTTTTTCAATTCATAGTATCCCATATATTCCACCATTCATAGCTTTTCTTCTTTACTTTTAATTTATATCATTGTTAAAATTTATTTTTAAAAACTTTTTCGGTGTTGATGATATTTACATTGTATGTAATACTGTTTATTTTTATTTCTTTAATAAAAAAATTCTCTCGAGTACCGTTCGAGCCCTTTTTTCGTCCATTCTTATAACCATGTGACCCACCCATTGAAATTTCAATATCTTTAATCTCTGCACTATATCAAACAGCCTTGTAATACTTGTATTCCGTTTCTTATTCCTCCTTATTATGTCGAACATACAGCGTTTCATACTTATTTGAGTGTTAATATAATAAAATAATATAATTTAAACTAATAAAATAATTAATGATTTTAACCAAAATCGAAATATTAAGACTCAAATCAATTAGGTATATATGTATGTATGTACCTATATTATATAGCTTAGAGAATTCAAGTGAGAATTTATTAAAATATCAAGTTTTCCACTCATAATAAGTACATAATAATGCATGTACATATATATGTACCCAATCGAAATTCAAATTAGTCAAATTATTAACGGATGTTCATGTACAGTGAGAAGATAGCGATACGAGACAAAAAAGATTAATACAGTTTGAAAATCTTCACCGGATGTGAATGGCTATCGCGGCACGTCTCCGACTGGTAATCGGCGCAATCGACTGAACCGAGAGTTTTCCCGAGTTTCCCTCGACTGCCACAACTTTTCCGATCATTACATCGCCATAAGGGCTACCTACGACGACGGGGGTGTATAAATAAGGGGATAGATTTAGCGATGCCTCCCCCCGATCCACACCCTGCCTTCCTCTCCAATACCCGTCATTCGCTCCCCGTGTCATATCGCCATCGCGAAACTTTGGTCGCGCGAATTTAACCCCCAACCATCAAATGAACCCATTCTCGACTCGAGTACGCGCTTCGATAGTGGCGATAACCCTTTTATCTATTCGGAACCTAGAGCAAAATCCTTGTAAGTCTCTTTCGGAGTTAGAAACTTGCCGTCGGCGAACAAGATGGTTCGTCTAGAAAGTCCTGACTCGTCGAGTTTTCCCTGTGAACTTTTTTCCAAGTCCTTTCAGTCGATTTTTTTATCACCAACTTTAAATCAAGACTAGTCAATTTCGAAAATATTTTAGTTTTTTTTACTCAATATATTTGTAAACCATGTCCCGTCAAACAAAGCAAGTTTTATGCGTGTATGAACAAATGTATATTCAGACGACGTCGATTATATCTAGCTGTTAATAATTCCGAACAATTAACTATTATAGTTCATTATTTAATAATTAAAAGCTCAATTTACATACATATGTACACCTGTATGTTTAATATACATATATCTTTCCGGAGTCATGACGAATTTAATCATATAAAATATAATACGTTAAGTTCTCATATGAAATTTCAAAATTTTCACCCAAAACCAACAAGAAACATTTAGATATATTTTGTTTATCTATAAATATTATTTACACACGATATGCATCCGTATTGACCGTGACAAGCTTAAAATCGACCATGACGTATGAAAAGGACAATGAAGGTTAAACGTCGTGGCCGGTTTCAGGTATGTCACGGTCAATAATGTCTACTTTTCAATATGTCGACCGAGCTATACAAAGTTAAAAAATATATATGCTTCAAAACATTCACACTATGATATGCTCTGATACCTAAACACGTATAGATTTACCTCTACTGGTTTATATACACATTTAATTGGTCTGCCATAGCATTATATTCATTGAAGTAGAATGATTCAATGATTATATTAGATAATCTCGAAATAGGCTTAGTAATGAGATAAAAGTAAAAGGAAATTTTATGCCGTGTCAGACATTTAACACATTTTAGTATAATATAATATTTTCCAAATACAGAACTCAAGGGTATCGATCCCGACTCATTGCTCAATATTATATTGTAATTTTTTTGACAAGTTAGTATAATAAATAAGAAGAGGTTAGTAAAACTAATTTATCAAAAAATTAATATTGTCACACCTAATAAAGAGTATACCCACATCGAACACTCGACTTGACATTGTTTTGAAATTTTGCAATTAATCAATTTCGATGCAATAAAAGCTGACGTATTTCGAATATTAACGAGCGTCATCCAATTTCATCAACGACGCATCCATCTTTTTCAGCAGCCAATGTCATAATGACGAAGCGTCGCTGTCGTACCAAAGTCAACATTTTACAGTCGTCCACCCAGAGCTTCTGAAATATTATACAACATACGGTGATGGCGTGATGAAATTAACGCGATCCAATTAAATCTCAAATGTACACATCCAATCTGCGATATTCACATACTTTCTCCTTTGGATGCAACTGAATGTCTGGTTAAACGCTTTTCCATTGATACGATTGCACAATACCGCGGGCAAACGATGCATCGTTCTCGAAAGTTCACACGGAAAATTATTCACAATTTATTTACTTTGGCTTTGTAAATGTCAAATCAACATTTTCTTGCACCGTTATGTCGTGTAAATATTCTATTTAAATAAAAGTATTTATCTAAAATTTTATCGACACATTTTCCGTATTGATTTGCCTTCAGCATACATATTTACAAACCATAGTGCACGCGGTTTCCTATAACTACGCAATTTGATTAATAAAAATTGGGGGTGCCTAAAGTACTATTAGACATTTAATTATTAATAGGTACACCACTAAGTGATATACGTACGTAACGCTTTTAATGGGCATTGATTTAATTTCATTTTTCAAAAGCTTTAAAATGTTGTATATATTCACGACACGAATTAATTGATTGGATCAACAAACGTATTAGATAAAATTTGGATCGACGCATGGATATTGCTATTTTTATGCAGAAATAAACAAAAATGTACTCGAAAAGCAAATGACTTTAACATTTTTCTTAATAAGATGAACAAAAATATATAACAACTCATTAATGATGAAATGAAATATTTTTTTTAAATAATATGTATTTTTCTTTATTTAATATTATAATATATACATACGCATTTCGAATCCAAATTTTAAATATGTACGTATTATATTTGTCAAACATCCTTTTATAATACAAAATAGCAATTAAAGGAAGCAGATTTTCGATTTCAAAAAGGTTTTCATACCCAGGAAGACTCCAGCTATGAATGTCTTTACTAATTCGTACGATCTTATTATTTTAAGGGAAATATTTTATTATTTCAAGGGAATAAGGGAATCACTGCTATCGATCACTGGCCAAACCTATGTAAAATACAAGTATAAAATATCACCTCAAGCACTCCAGGGGGTGAGTTTTTGCCTAGATTGCGATACCATATTTTGGGCGTGCTAGCGTTTTTCTTTTACATTTGCAAAACTATCTAAAAAAAAGTGCCGCATACCACTTTGTGTGTCTGCGCCTTAATACTGGAATATATAATATTACCAATTTAATAAAAAGCAAAATATTCAAGTAAACTTTTATTAGAATTGACAATTTCGATCCTTTGCTTTTTTGTCATCGTTATAATCGTTTTCATTATTTAACTGTATTTTTAATTAATGCTTCTCATTTATTTACAAAAAGTATGTAGGTATTATCGAAGCTAATCAGATATCGACATTTGATAGAAAAAACAACAATTTTATCATATTTCTAGCAATTTATTAAAAAATGTATCAATTACTGACACCAATCTATCACACATTGGTGTCGACCTGTCATAAAAGACGGGAGCAAAAATTCTAATTAAATAGTTCGGTGAAAGTATTAATTAAGATTTAATGTTGATTTAATAACTATTATGGTAATAGACTAATTCCGTAAATTGTACGTGACCAAAAAACGATTTAAATTAACATTGAGGTTAAATTGGTTTTATTCGCCGTTAAATTATAGCGCCGTTAAAACGAATGCGCTCACCCGGTCACTGCTTTATTGGTGTCACGTCCACTATATTTATTTTCATCAGGACACTTCAGTGGCGGCTCGTGACCGGACGAAAATCTAAACTTTAATTCATTAAATACATAAGGAGCCCGAGTACCGTCTCATATATATGATACATCAGTATAAAAACGATTCATTTACCGAAAATTCAATTTTCCACGAACTCGATTCATATTATAAATTTGTATATACATACGTATGTATGTACATACATATTTAGATATGAAATTTCCTTTACAAATAAGCCTACGTATGTACATATTATTACATCGTTCGTTCATACTTCTTGTTTACTCAATTTCATATGATCGAAATGGGGCATATTCGAGCTCATTAATCGGAGCACTCTTTACGCAAGAATCAACCAATTATGCGCAGGTCAGCGATTGTCAGCCATTACTAAACTGTGACAAATAAGCTCGTAGACAGTCGATACCGCAGGCTAATGAATGTGTATGGAACGCATCATAAGTGATGTACATATGTACATATGAACATACATGGGTACATCGTGTATTCGCGCTTGATTGAAAATTTACGTATACATTAGATATTGTACATCAATATCGGAGATTCCAAAACTGTACTCGTGTATTTAATATCATACATTAATCATCAGAAAGTTGATGATGCCGATATCTTATATTACGTTAGGTTTTATATGAAATTTTATATATGAAACTGGCTTTTTTGATCGATCGTTAAGTCGACTCACGCTAGCTTACTTAGTTATATATGTATGTAAATATATAGTTATTGGAAGGGTTGTCGACATCTTCCGTTCACAAAGACTTCATTTTTTTTTTAATTTAATTACGGGTGACACTCGACATATGTTCATATATCGCAGAAACAAGCAATCCTAATCTTAAACATAAACTTTGCCAACTTTAACTGATTTCATTGTTGAAATGGTTCCTCATCAAAACTGGCAAAAACCACCCTATTCAAAATGTCACCACTATTTGGATATGATTTCAAATTTAAATTATCTATTATATAAATTGATACACGTACAAGTTTAATACCATAGGTGTCACCAGGGGTAAAACCAGTGGTGTAGTCGAGCCAGGTCGCCACCCTGGTACTTTGATATTAAAATTGTTTTTCGAGTACAATTAAAAATATTTTTGCTTATATTTCATATAAAATTTTGTATGTCAAATATTATGAGCAGACTCTCGTTTTAAAATTCGATGACTACAACCGCATCCTCACTCAAATGCCCATTTGAATGCAGAAAAAAATTTAAAAACAGTCCAACAACAACCCATTGAAAAAGTTATAGACACTTAGATGCCGAAATCGATTCATCTACCAAAATTTTCAGAACTATATATTATATTACAAAAAATAATAGGCCTTACTCGGACCATTTTGATTGACTTTTCAAATTAATTAGCATTTGATTTTTTCATAAATATTTGTACTACCAATATTAGGATACATATTTTTTATGTAACGAAAATAGCGGGGGGAGGGCGTAAAAATTAAACACCGCCCTGGTACTTTTTTTTATTTAGCACTACACCACTGGGTAACACCCGTAAAAACATTATGGAAAAAAAAATTAAGTAACAATTAAACTTCATTATTTATATTAATATCAGGTATGTATGATCGAAATCAAAAACCTTATTCTTTACTATTCGATTCAATGCCACAACCAGATGGTGTGTAAAATTTCATTTGCAAATTTCTTCATACGAAATTTTTAATAATATCTAATATATAATTTCGAAAAAAACTTTGTATGTAAGTATGTAAGTATGTATATATATTTATGTAAGTATCTTTGGTTGGGAACTTCGTAAACACAAAACAAAGTTTCTATGACGAAAATTCAATTGATTGAATATTATAATTTTTTCGATTGATATAAATTTAATAAAAAAAAATGAATATTTACTATTACGCTGTTTATATTACAAATATTGAGCGAAGACGGGTAAAACAACTAGTGTAGCTATAAATAAGAGTGAAAAAATTATTTTTGACCAATGCCTAAGTAGAAAGCCGCATTTGGACAGCTATCTGCCATCGCTCTAATCTGACACAATATTCTGAAATAAATTTTAATGAGTTCGTTATTGATTAAACATTAGACCTCATATGTCAGTAAAATATCAAAGCGATCTGAAGTGTGGTTCAAAATCAAATCACAAATTTTGAACGGGCAGAAATTTCACTAAAGCTTGTAACAAATAGATATATTTACGAATAAATATTTGCATGGCAATAAGAATTTGTATATTTTGCAAGAGTCATCCTAATTTTCGTTGTTTCAAATATCTTTTACAAATTCTGGTAGCGCCTCTGGTTCCATCTACTAAAGTTAAAACATTCGTGCAAACATGTGTATTTGTCTAAAACCTCATACATGTGTATGTAGGTACATATTTATAATATATACATAGATGCACAATACATAATACAATCTTATGGAATTGTGAATTTTTATTATTTTTCATTTTATTATTTTACTTAATTTATTATTAATTTACTTAATTTGAATTAAAATAATTATTATTAGTTTATTATTATAATTTAATCTAGGTTTTTATTATTATTATTATTATTAATATTATTTTTTACTACTATCATTGGTGCTACGGTGTCAATATCATTATTATCTCTTTTTTTCTGTTGTTATTTTCTAATATTTTTTTTCTCATATCTATTATATGTATATGCGAAAATTTTAAAATGGTTTATCTTTTGATAATTATATTGTATTATCATTTGTAATTAATTAAACTGTAAATTTTCCCAAAATAAATAAATAAATATGTAACAAATATCAAAACATGTTTGATGAAACGTAAAATACATGTGATTTTATATGGCATTAAACATGCGATATAACAACAACCGACAAATTACATTTATAATTGTAATACAAAACCGATTAATTGATTTCAAATAATGCACATTAGGCTATGAAGGGTTAACAAATCGTTCGAAGCACGTATTTTTATTCACCAAAAAATCACGTACGTCAATTTCATACTAATTTTTCAACACTATTCAATTTGGTGTACGGGTGTCATTACCTCACAATGCATCATAAAAAATTACTATAATGCATACGATATTATTATTCAACGCCGAGTTCAAACACATGACGAAAGTCGCACGCAACAATGGCGTGATGCCATTATCGCCATAAACACCGCCATCGCACGAATGTCAAAGGCGAAAAGAAAGTAACTGGACCCTAAAATAAAATATTATATTATAAAAAATTCACATTTTGATCGGAGCATTGAAAGGGGAAGAAGGACGTCCCCAGCGAAGGGCGTGTGTTGACACGCCACAACTGCATAAATCAACTGCAGCCAGTTGCAACACAAATATGCTAATGGACCAGTCGCTGGAGACAAGCCCACTACGTAGTTGCACCGTCACGGTTGACAGTGCAGATGACACCACTTGGGGCAGCACCAGACCCCAACGTATCCTGAATTGCGTACTCAAAACAGTTAAATCATCAACACGTCGAAGTCGATCTAAATTCAAATTAAATGCATATTATGTACCGGTCTCCGTGACGAGACAGAATGTTAAATTACAGAAAACGCAAATATCGGAAGGCAAAGATCGAAAATCGAAAGATCTTAAGTCGAAAGATCAAAAAAAATGGTGCATGGTAAACGGTACATACTCACTTAATTTGCGCGATAAGGATACAACAGGAACAAGAGGAACAGGCTTTTCCTCCCTTATTAATGTGCGCGCGCAGAATACGGGAGGAAAAGCATGTTCCTCTTGTTCCTGTTGTATCCTGCTCGCGCAAATTAAGTGAGTATGTACCGTTTACCATGCACCATTTTTTTTTTTTTGATCTTTCGACTTAAGATCTTTCGATTTTCGATCTTTGCCTTTCGATATTTGTGTTTTCTGTAATTTAACATTCTGTCTCGTCACGTAGACCCATTATGTACATGTCGCATCAAATTTTAACATAAGTATTTTCTAACACATCTACACCATGGGGCAAAGAAACCATGACAGATTATATTTTCGTGGTTGCATTATTTTAAGTGAGCATAAAATTTAGAGTAATCATAATAGAAAGCAAAATTTTGATTTACAATAGTAGAAATTTGCCACACCAATGTAGAGCGGAAAGGGAAACTAAACATTTTGATCAGTAAGGTGATCCAGTTTGTTTTTGCTGCAATTATTTTAAAATGCTCAACTGAGTTTAGATTAGTGGCATTGATAAAAATCTGAACCAAAGTGAAGCATTGAGTCTGAAGTGAAACTTGAAACAATTAAGTAGAATCTATGCACATATTATATTTACATACATACATAGTATTAGTATTAGTAGAATGGAACCTGGAATTTATAATCCGAAATAAAGTTAAGATACCTGGAAACCAACTCAGAGTGATGATATTTAAAATTTAGCAGTAACAATAACCATAATACGTACATACAGATGTAAATATGTATATATGAATTCTGCTCTATTTCCCACCATATTAGACTAATAAGATCATACGTATTTTACAACGTAGAGTAAATGCAGTACGTCTGTAAATATATATTGTATACGTTCATACTCAAGCTAGTGTAATAGGAATGTGATACAATAACTAAGGGTGTGTGTATGTGCTTATTTACACAAGCATGCAATAAGAAACAGCTACAATAATAATACCGAGTATAAATTCTGACGTACAATATACGTTATAGATTATGGCAGAACTTGTACAAATAAATAAATAATCAACGAAGAGAAAACAACATCTGGTTATAATGTATCGACTTCGATTGGGTCACCACTAACCTAACCTAACCCAATCGATTCCGACAAGAGTAGGCCGAATTCGTCTTATAGAACATCTACAAATTCCAACTGTAAATCAATTCGTATACATATATGTATGTATGTGGGAGTCTTCCAAACGCGTCAAATTTCACACAAACGTATCACAATATTCTGCGCGAGCGCCTCAGATTTCGCTTTTAGCGAACGACACACATTCAATTATGCGGATTAGAAAACGAATCTTCTAGCCGCATTTGAAGACACCTAAGCTGTCACTTTCAAGCCGAATCGAAAACATACCAATTTCAGAGACGAAAGTGCAAGTTGAAAGCGTCTTACAAAGCGGCGATGAACAAATCAGCAAGAGGTTGATACATTTTAGAAAGATGTGTACGGTTATCGTTGAGATATATTATTTAGTTTTTCATAGTATCATTTGAATATAGGGGTGTGGGAATGTATGTTTATTTTATAGGCGTAATCAGGCGTCGAACCGTAGCCTATTGTTAGACTAAATAAATTGGATTTGCCGCAACACCGGCTGGCACACAATCCACGCAAATTGCTATCACCATGATTTCATGTCGGGCCACCAGCCCTCTCAATCCGGTTATGAATTATTTTAAATCAAGTTTTTCGTTTTTTTTTTTTGCAAAGATGATTCCATATTTTTAAACACGTTTGTAGTTTTAATAAACAGCCATTTATATTCAAAGCTAAATATAAATTACTTAAAATCAAATGAGATACTAAATTGTATTGTACAATTTCGAGTCATAATAGATTATTTATTTGCAAACGCGTGTTTTGTCTGAATGTATCATAAATTGGCAGAAAAACAATCATCATTAACTTTACTTTTTCAACAACCATTATCATCAGTCTGAAATGAGTAATTATACAGTAAAAATCAAGTCGATTCAAAATCGAAAGAAGCTAACACACATACATATGTACATATGTATGTACATTATTAAATTCGGAAAAAAATCAATATTTTCTTTATTATCTACATACTTCAAATACATATGTATAAAGAAATGATATATGAAATATTGTGATCGTGAAAAAATTCAACGTTGAGTTTTTGACTGATTTTTATTCAAAAATATAATAATTATCGACTATAAAATTAAATAAACAATTTATTTTAAATGTGTGTGTGCGTGTTTGTAGTGAATGGATTTTTTTCCACGAGAGGATTGCCTATATGAGATGTTTTATTGTCTTTTTTAACTAGCTTCACTTCGCCTTTTGGTGTGACACAATTTCCTACATTCTTCCGATCGGTTTGAAACTACGCCATTTTGCACGGTTTGGTCACCGATAGAAATTCAAATCGCTTCCGATACTTCGATAGTGAAAAATAATCGTAATAAACACATTTAAGAATGCAATAATGTTAAAGAAGATGACAGCTCAGCTACGCCAGTGGCCAGTAGCCTTATAAGTTTGAATTTCTGCCACCCACTCGTTTTTTCAGATTTTAATTATTTAAACCCCTCCAACTTTATCTTTTTCCACACTATTTTTTTATTTTATTTTATTTTATTAATTGAAAAATCAACAGACAGGATGTACATAGATATGTATAAAAAAACAAATAGTAAATAAATACTATATGTAACATCCGAGTCCAATAATAGATTTTTACAAAAATGAAAAAGATAAATATAAGGAAAACAAATTAAAAAGTAAAGAATAAAGGCATGACAAAATATGTAGAACATTGCATAATTAAACTATAGTATTAAAATATTTGGAAAAGGTTATAAAATAGAATATAAGAAGAAATTGAAATTTACAAATATAAAACAAATGAAAAAGGTAAATACAAAATAAACAAATGAAAAGGAAAAGAATGAAAGCTATAATATGATTAAATAGCACATTACATAACTAAACTAAAGTATAAAAATATTGGAAATATTGGAAAAATAGAATAGGAGAAGAAATGAATCAATCGGTCAAGATTCTCTTGATGTACATATATCTTACACTGTGTATATCTTATAAAATTTGCATTATAGGCTCTCATTATCTCATTTTTTTTTACTTCACTAATAGAATACATAATTATTATTGATATTCTGTATGCAGATATTCGTTTGAGCTATACCAGTAATACTTATGTACGTGGGTAATCTTCTTGAGGAATATTCATAGAACCGTGTTTGTTTGTTTGATAGCCGGTTTGTATGGAATGGTTTCAACAAGCATGACCTAAATTCTCTCACAGAAGTCTGATCTAAATTAAAAAATAAGCATATATATATCTCTACTAGCATCACATAAAACCAACATGAAAATCTAAATCTAATAAAAAAATGATAAAATTTTATCTTTCAACATTTCCCTTTCTATAGAACAGGATTAAAAAATCTGGAAGCCACAAAATCGCTAATAGTTAACCGGGCGATTGACCGGAAGCCGCAAAATAGCAACCGGGCAAAATTAATATATACTCCATTATTACAGACTACCTCGGTTTTCCGATCACCACTGGTCCGACAGAGATACGTCAATTAAATTAGCAAAACCTTGAGATTTCAACGTTTTGTAACACTATAATAGTTAGCAACGTTTTTAATGCAACGCGGCGCAACAGCCACAGATGAAAATCCAAAAAGCGTGCAATGCAACACAATTAACGGACAACAACTAACACAACAACGAACGCAGAGATTGTACTGAGAATGCTCGAGTGGATTTTGGTGACTGGAACAAACGTCGCGGTCGGGCACCCATACAGGCTACACTTCCATTTATTATATTAGTCTGTAATAGACGACACGGAACTCGCAATTACAAAAACGCCTTGCAATTATAATTAATTTGGTCAGCGCACGAGTTGAAAGATAGTGGGGAGATCGCGAACGAGACGGAGCGACGCAACACATTTCGGGTCAAATCAGACCACGTTTGTGCGTGCGAAATGACATTCAGAAGTTCGTTTCACTTTCCACATCTGAGATCGTGGTGGCACTGTCGTCTTTCGCTACAGTTCCAATTGAACAATCAGTTAACAACAAATGTTTATATTGAATAAACGCCAAGCTGCGAGCGTATCGTCCAGTGAAGGTTCGCCAAATTGCTAATGAAGCACGGTTAGTAACAGATACATACATATGTATATAATATTATAGCTCATATATATATTAGAGATGTGTATATGATATTACTCAGCAGTATGACTCGTTGGTTGCGTTAATGCTAAAGACCGAAAGGCCTCCGGGATCAAGCCCTAGGTTGACCTCGATTGAAAAGACTTTATTCAGAAGTATTTCAGCAGTGCTGCTGGTTTAGACCTGGATATTTGTTACTCAAAGAAGATCGTTTCCTATCAGACTTTGTCGATTTATCTGATTTCAATGTTAAAACGGCTCCTCGTCAAATTGGTTACCTACCCTCTATACTCTACGAATATAATAACGAATCAAAAATAAACCGACCACAGTGTAAAATATATATGTATGTACATACATACATATATTGTTTGCTAACAATTAGAAAATAGTGCCACGAGCATTAAGCGCCATCTTCTGAAAATGAAATCTTAATTATTTATATTGTTGATTTATATTGTTTATATGTATATATGTAGGTAAGTAGGCAGTTTTTACTTATAATATACCTGATGACATTTGCATCGGGTATATCACTAATCTAATATATAATTTCGAAAGAGACTTTGTATGTAAGTATGTATCTTTGGTTGGGAATTTCGTAAACAAGTCAAAATTTTTTATGACGACGAGTCGATTTTTTTTTTCGATTCAAATAAATTTAATAAGAAAACAAATGAATATTTACTATTAGATTCGCCATATTTACGCTGTTTATATTACAAATACTGAGCGAGGCCGGGTAAAACAACTAGTATACATATAAATAACTTTGTAGAATGTGTAGATATACAGTCTAGCGATATCTGAATATGTTTTTAGTGTCAACAATGACTTCATTCAATTTCCAGAATCCAGTTACATATACTTTTATAAAGATATCTATGAAAACTTCTATGGATGATACTCAGAGTTTCTCGTTAGGATCAACTTATCATAGATTTATGTACATATGTAGATTGACATTTAAGATCCATACCCCCATCTCAAGAACACACTTCTATTTAACTTGCATTTACATATGTACATATGTATGTTTATGCTCTCTAAAATATTTTATTACCTGTAATTCAAAAAGATATTGTTGGCAAATGAAAGGTCGAAATAAGAACACGTTAGTGAGAAGAGGTAATGGAAATTGTAGAATAAGAGGTAAGTAAAAAATAAGCAAATATCGCTAAATTAGACTGAACACATGTACATACATATGTATGTACATGTGTTCATGTACATACATATGTATGTACATAGCATATGTATGAAAGTATACAAGTTTATTTTTATATTAAAAGAAAACAAGGATGAAAGTTACACAATATGAACAACAACGGAAAGGCTTACATCGAGAAAAATACGGTGAAAGGTAGACGTTTAAAATTTACAAATCATGTTTTAAGAAGCTCGTTAAAATTGTGACTCGATACTTAAATTTTCCATTCTCGTGTGATTCACAAATCATTGATTCTCGCGAGAGTTTTATTTCACGAACTTTGTATAGTCGGTTAAGAATTCAAATTTCATGAACGATTGCTAAATTCAAATGTCAGAATACACTTTTGAAATGAATTGAAGTCTGTTCATTTGAAAAAATATCGGCGTAAAAAGCTTAAAGCAAAAACTTAACAAGAATTCATACAAAAAGCTGTACAACTGAACGCGGTTTAATTTATTCCGATTCGTTGGCATTTGGCATACAACGATAAGTTTAGAAATATGAACTAGCACCACATAACAACTGCTATTCATTAGCAAATATTCGAGCAATTTGATATTGAGAGTAATTATTGCATAAATATATATAAGAAAAAGAAAAAACTACACTCAAACCGGTAAATTTCGAATCGGCAAACAGAAACAGTTTCCGATGCCAAGTCGCCTTCTCCAAAGACAACTTTCTAAGTTGAACGCCAGAGGAAAACCGACTTAAAGACCAGAACAGAACGCGGATAAAGAAGTTGAACCGAAGAACCGAACCCGGCGAACCATAACATGAAACCGACAACTGAAAACAAAACGTCAGTGACATCTTAAAACGTTGATACGTATTTATATGTTTGAAAAATTTTCTAACCAAAATTATCTACATACATATTATATATTGCCAATTGAATAATACAAATATTTTATTAATTTCATGTTTATATTGTTTTCATTGACAGAGAAAATTGCATCAATATCAACAACATACATATGTATGTATATATGTATACATCCAATCTCGGGAGTTCAAAAACACTATACATATAAATTGGTTTTTTTTAAGTGAACACATACATGCATGTACAATTTTATTAAACGTGTGCAAATACATATACATATAATATATGTAAGTATTTATATTTGATTTTTATTTAGCAAAGTAATAGGTATCCAATATTAACATTTTTTCTAACCCATTTGAGTGCTTCATTATTATTTTTTCGAAATCGATTTGACATTGAATATGTTGTTTATAAGACGACTTAGCAATAAAATAATATTTTATCGACTGTATAAATATCACTTTCAGTACCACTTGTTGAGATGTTTTCTAAGTGCTATTATCATATTTACGATTATTATTTTGGCACCGAAAATGGTGCGATTATTCAATATAAAGTAAGAATTAATAAGTGGAACATTTAAAAAGTGAAAAATTCCAAATTTTGCCTCAGCCGTAAGGTTGACGATTCGTCCACGACTCTAAGCATTCTGCGAATTCTATTACATTAATTAATTTTAATTAGACATATTCGTTCGATATCTGAGACCTTGTCTCATGTAAACGTGCGCCTTCACTGCACGAAACAATTCATAAAAAAAAAATAGTCACTTGCCTTGAAAATCTTAACATAGCCTATGGTAAGTCATTACTAAAGTCTGCGATTAGATCAACGACACCTCTTCCCATGCGACAACTAGTTAAAATGATTCATAGCTTATTATTTCTTTGTTTGTTGAGATAGACGAGTAATGATTGTCAATTCCAGAAACAATGGGATATAAACGGTAGATTAATTTTGTTTTTATGCGCCTTCTTCTCTTGAATTGCAGTAAAAACCTAGAGACAATTTATATAATATGAGACCATGACGTAAGGATGATGATCATCGTAACTACGGACAGTCGTAATAAATCCAATATAGCATGAAGGTCTCTTAATGTCTTCCTTCTTGTTTGATTGGTAAGATTTCATATTTATTTAATATTCTGAAAATTAAAAAATGGCAAAGTTTGAAAGCGATCGGATAATAACCAAACCTTCGTCACACGACAAAATCGATTCCGAGCTAAGAAAAGGTTAGTAAAAAAAAAGAGAAGTCCGAGTTTCAATTTCAGACTAACTTACATAAATACTCAATAATGACATTGGTCTCTTCGAGTATTTTTTTAATAAATGATGCCGTATCCTGATCAGAATACATTCACCGCAGGATATTGGAGAAGAGTTCGAACCTTCGTCAAGGAAATGGACAGGACAAGTATGTGGGAAAGCAAGCAGAGAGAGAGTTGGAGAGGCCCAAAATTGGATAGATTCGTTTTGTTTGAAAAGAAGGATGTTCGATCTGTGACGTGAGGAAATGAAACACATCACCGAAACAGCCCTTGAACGTCGAAGGGACGAAGAATATACTAATAACCATTAGTTTCGGATACAAAGTGTGAGAGTTTCGTTAGAAAACTATATATCTAGCTGTTGGATAAGCCGCAATTACAGAATGCTCATACGCGGAAATGCCCGCATTAATTTCACCGCGACTTTCTTTGAAACTGGAAAACTCGATGAAAAACTAAACCACTCCATGCTATTGACCCATAAATGATTTTACGTTTTCTATCATCCAGCCCTCCCGGCAGACTTTTTTATCGCGCTATCCAAGAAGAAGATACAGTACATATTTACTCAAACCCACTCAAGATGAGTATCAACTTTCGAAATGCAATAAAATATTGTACCACGATAAACTTCAGGTAAAAGCTGACTCAAAACCTCCTCTATCATTCAACATGCATTAGACGTCATATTGAAGTTTCACCAAGCTGACATATATAATATATATGCACATGATGCATCCTTGACCGTCACTCGCTTACTAAATTTCACCGCTTTGAATTAATTTATGCGTAGGTGTTCACGATTCAAGATGTCCTCCGAGAGTCGTAAACAGTACACAGTCTCAACAAAAACGAGACCCTTTTATTACGTATCTGTATGCAAACTGATAATGAAAAAAAAACTTTTACTATCAAAAGCGACACAGTTATTGAGAAACTTGTCAGGCACGCGATAACGGCGAACGACAATACATAAACGAGTATACTACTCATATGCGCACGCAATTTACTGTGACGTAGCGGTTACTCAAACAGCTGTTGCTTGGATACTGGAAACAGAACGGATCATAATATCGTATAATACAGAAATAAATCACAAAAAATATGCCAAAGTACGATAAAACTGACATCACAAAAGGAACTGTATCAGCAATCGATCTTCAACTGATTCGACCCTCGAGTAATACGATGTTGAACACGAAAGTCCTGGCATTTGATGGTTCTAGGAAAAGTTGAGTCGATAACGACTCAAACTGCCTTCCTTGAAAATATAATAAAAACGAATTTATATTCATTAATACCACAATACATACTATTTATCTGACAAAATGACTGATTGCGTATCCGTTTACATTATACAGCACTGTACGTCAAGAGCTCGACACAGCACTGCACGGAAAAGATTAATTATATTCATACTATACAGCACCGTCGAGTGCAAGGCAAATTGGCTTACATATACATTATAGAGCACGACGATACGGCGCAACATTGCTTGCATCGTATCATAGAGTCAATATGACTTCTCCGAAAATATTCTTATGCACATGGCAGCACCTTCGTTAGTACGGGTGCCCTCGCCACTATGACGTCACGTCATGCGTGATTATTTCCAATAGGCCAAGGAAAACTGGTTTTGCTTGATAAGTTTTGGTGACGTGTAGTGTATAATATGAATATAGAATGTATTAAAGAATATTTTCCTACTGCTTTTTACGTGCAGTTGCCGGCTTGAGCTGTACTGGTATAAACGAAGCTTAAAACGCGCTTGGGTAGAATTTTAGTTTTTTAACACCTTTGTTTGAATATTACAAAGCATTTTCATTTAAATTGTCGAATAAATACTATTTGATAAAATTGTTTTCTTTTAGATTTATGTTCTCCAAAATTTATGATGAAAAAAGTATATAAACGGAACACTAAGATAAATAAAAAAAACATACACATTAACGCAATATTTACATATGTATCTTTAAATCTGAAAAATAATATTCCGTGAAATTCAAAAATAAATATGATACATTGCAATTCATCGAAAGCAATCAATACACGCTTCATTGGCATACAATTGCTGATATAATAAAACGATACGCGTCCAAGCAACTATAAATTTTTTTTAAACACTTTTTTTATAAACACACATGACAGATAGAATCAGTAGAAATTATCAGCGTAAACGTTCAAAGAAGAAACAAGAATAATATTTCACAGTAAAAACCCGATTTACTGATGACCTTTTGTCAAGCGAACAAATCGCTTGAGCGAAACAAAACAGTCAATGCCTCGGCGACGGTCACGCTTGATCTGATTTTCCATATTTATATATATATATATATATATATATATATATATATATATATATATATATACATACATACATACGTATGTATGTATATAATAAACAAAAAAAACATTTTCAAAGCAATTTCCTTTTTGACGTCACGCTTATGATTGCGTACTGTTTGCTGAATCAAATTCGAAAGGAATCCTTCTACGAAATTCGAGTGGAAACAATTAACCGTCGAAAGTTTGTTGCTGTCTATCTAGTATGAATACGTCTAGGAAACAGTCAATACACTTTCCTTTTACGTTCTCGTATGACCGCATTTTCAGATAATGGTACAGTATCGAATAACAACTACAACAACGGCCACTTCTGGCGAAGCGTTTCCAACTAAACTAATCTGTCGACCTTTCACAAAACCTCTAAAGATACATAAATACCAATTATTTCACAAAAGAAATATATACGAACGATATAATCGAAAACATAATTTGACAGAAATTTTTTCGCTAAAATTTAACTTTTTACAAAGCTTTTTTTACCTTTGAAATTGAAATACTATTGTCTAATAATAAGTATTGTCCAACGAACCGGAACACGTTGTGAAAACGTACAATAAGCGGAAGACCAACTTTTAAACCTGTCGACGTGATCGTTCAGTGAATGTACCAAGGTTAGCCGCAGCCTTCATTTTTTTTTCATTCAACTTTTCAATCAATCTGATGAAAATTTCATCAAATTCAAACAACGAATAACATTTGCTAACAAAATGTTATGTTTCATAAACTGACACTAAAGTTTATATAAAATCGATCTTTTAACGACGTTACATTTACAGTTTGCGTTGTGTAATTTAAGAATACATGCGCTCATTTTATTTTCGTCGATGAAATATTCGAATTATCGAGTTATGTAGCCAATTTGCGCAAGTGTAAACAGTTACGTACATTCAACAGACAATAACAAATGGGAGAGATTAAATCGTCTGGTGTTTTATAAGTGCCGCACAAACTCATTAGATTCGTTGCTGATTAGTCGGAGGATGAAAGTGTGACTGCAGCATCAGCAGATCACTTACTGAAAATCTAACTGCGGTGCATCGGAACCAGATCAGACGGTATTCCAACGGCGAGAGTAATAGCAGCAGCAACAGAGACAGAGTACGGTCAACTTTGGAATCGGGGTCATCTGTTGACTCCTGTCATGTTTCGCGTAAGCATCTGTTAATCCAAAGACGTGGGCCGGTACACTGAACACCACCTAGCACTGGCAACACTAGCACGAGAGACGCCGGAAACGGACGCCGACCCGGAACCGGAAGTGAGCACGCCAGGCAAGAGCGTGCCGCGGTGTACCGGACCGCACTTCGCAGATCCGCGTGACGGACTGAAGTGTATGGTTGCTGTGTGGTTGTGGTATGATGGTGTGGTATGGTGTGGTGTGGTGGCAGCCGACTTTCGCCTGCTGCTTGCCACTCGGAGACAACCTTCGCAACGATGCTGACCAACGACGTCTGTCACCCACTTTTGCTTGGCGACCAATATCCTCAGTACCACTTGCTTTTTGCAGACAAAAAATCAAGTACAGTTCTTTTTTATCATGAAGGAGTCAATATAAAAATGACGTATTTTTTCCCCTCGAAAAGATCTATCATATCTATCATTTTTTTACATACCTCCTTTGCATTTCACATGGTTTTTAGTGTAAATGGTGTGGCGGCTCGCTATACGACATGGTCGAGTTTGGTCACCTTCCTGCGAGTTGGGGACCAACTCGATTGTGTTCGAAGTTAGCTACTCACTCTGCCTTCAGCTGTCATAAATAAAACACGTGCATCAACAAAACACGAGTCTTCTCATTCGTTCATCCCCCATAATAGTAATTTTTTATATCTCTTATTACTTTATCTATGTACGTAGTAACAATAGATGAAGTTTTGTGATCATGCAAAAATTCGAACTCGAGATTTTGACTGATTCGAACTCAGAATCGATTACTGATCACGTTTTCATGATCTAGAAAAAATGTGTGTCTGTGTATTTTGAGGATTTTTTGAACACCGTTAGTCGTATCAAACTGAAACTTAGTATCGGTTACTGAAATTTTTATCGACACGACGTAAATTTTTTTTCAAATTTTTAAGTTGACTGGAAATGGTACCTCCCCTTATAAGTGTCCTCTTTTTTTTAAGTTTTTGAATTCAATTATCTCCTAAGCTGCTAATTGAATCGGACTGAAATTTTTTTACATGTACTAGAAATAATAATCTTTATAACTTTATATTTTTTAAATATTTTTATCTGAACCGAAAGTAGTACTTTAACTCTAGAGAATCGTGGTTTTTTATGTTTTTCTAAGAAACCTTTATGGTTTATTGAACTGAAATTTCATATCTAGAATATCTTTAAACAGGTGTGTTCTTCACGAAAAAATTCAAGTATAATTCTTGTATCAATGAAAATAAAAAAAAACCAGTAAATTTTATAAACCGGAAGTGGGATTTTTTCCTCTTAGAAAGGTCAAAAATGTTGTCGCCTGGATCCTGTCCACACACCTGAATGTATTAAGCTGAAAATTTATATTTGTATTCTTTATTTTTACATATGTATACACCAGGAAGTCCTAACAGGTTAACCCCAATGCGCCTTCCTGGCCAAATACAAACAATGCAGCATTTTTATTACTTAAGTCGCAGAATTACGAGACACTGAAATCTCGAAATTAACGAGACATCTGTGAATTTTAACTTGTACATACATTTTATTGTACACTAGTGGTTTTAACCGGCTTCGCTCGGTATTTGTAATATAAACCGCTTAAACATGACTAATCTAATAGTAAACATTTTATTAAATTTATTTGAATAGTTTTATTTTATATAAATTTAATTGAATACTCATTTGTTTTTTTATTAAATTGACTGTCACGAACAAACAAACATATATACGCACTTAAATACGTATCCTAATATAAGTTACATTATAACTAAAAGAATACAAAAATATAGAAAATATATTGGAAAAGAAGAATTACAACAAAAATCTTCAAGTTTAAGAAAGTTTATGGTTTCCAGAATTTACTACATTGTTGGGAAGATTATTTCAAACTTTAACCACTCAAACTTGGAAAAGAAGGAATCTCTGATCAATTTATTAGATTTTTTTTTGGAGTCTGAGAGTGTGACCTCCAAGATGAGTGTTTTCATTAAACGTAATGAGTTGGACATAAGACAATTATGATGATTACACTGTTCGACACGAAAAATGGTTCAGAGACGAGATATAACTTTTCTTATAGATCTATGCCCAGTGAACAAAAATCTGGTAATAAAAAGGCCATTTTGGCTGTCGCGCCAAAATGGCCTCGACATATAGAGGAGTCGAGCTCACGACTCATCGACCAATAGGATCTCGCGAATATCTGTAGACGGAGAGCGCCCGGTGAGTATAAATATTGGGCGCTCTCAAACTGTAGAGCATTCGGAGCTGGAGAGTCGACGAGCACAGACCAATAAACAACTTCTACAACACTACCGCGTCTTTCTCTCCGATCCTGGAAACCCCTCTTCGCGTCAACGCAGCAGCATTAAACACATTCTACAAATGTATGTAGGGAAACATATTTTTGACATAGATGCAATTATTTTGCGAGAAACTGGAAGGGTGCCGATTTTATTTTAGAGCCAGCAATTAAATTAGATAAATATCGTAAACTTTAACAGGAGATGGCCGATCTGGATTAATTAACAATCCAAATCTTACCAGCAGCGTACCGGCCGGGAATTAAACCCGCGACCGCTCTACTATCAAACAATGTCTTTAACCTGTGAACTACACCAGAGCCACGCAACCTCTGGATATTCACGGCACACATTGTTTACAACTCGTAGAGTTTGTGAGCTACGTACATACATATGTACTTCATCGGCAGTCGCTATTTATTCCGTATATGTATAGGTGACAAAACGCTAACTAACATCGGTTTTCTCCCTCACACGCGATCTCACTCGCACGCTTTAGATCGAAGTGCTGTTCGCGGCACAAATAATGCTGGGGCACTCGCCTTACGATGCTTTGAACTACACTGTGGCTTTATTTTTTCTAATTCACCTGTGCGCATGCATTATTTTTATTTCTAATAAAGTGTCCCTCAGCAGGAAAAAGGTTATGTTCTACAGGTTAAGATTTCAAAAATTAAAAAAAAAAATTTTTGGTGGGGGGGGCGCCAAAAATTGATCGCATAAACAAGAACAACATGACACGAATCTCAATATATAAATCCTCCTCTTCCCGTTGGGCCAACTCCCGAGACGAAACTTGCGTGTGTGGGAGCAGGATGTCAACACGCAATGGATGGCTACACCATGGTGTTGGCCCAACGATAAAAGAAGAACTATAACACCTGCTTTTCATGTTTACTGAGTCGCTACAAAAAACCGCCATCACAAACGTGTAGGCAGCAACGCACACGCGTATCTTTTTGTGCACAAAGTTGGTCCAACGTGAAGAGCGAACATAAGATATTTACAGTTATAAGGCGTTATAACACACAAAATGAACGTGAACGTCGCTTTTTACTTTATTTTCAGATAGTTTTGCGAGTGTAAAAAAATTGACTTCGACAATCGACGCCAAATACGTCCATGGCTTCTGCTGCGTTTCTCTTTATCTCTATGTGATATTTTACGACCGTGTTGACAGGGAGATGACAGTGATGGATACCGATGAGACATTAGTCCTGTATTTGCATGTACATACCCGTGTACTCTGACCGACCCGGATAGTGTTGTCTATGTACAATATATTTCAAATTTTCCAAAAAAAAATATGAAATACAACTTCGGAATATAAAAACACTAACGCTAACTATATATTACCAATTAAAATGAAAACGTCTATGCAAAATTACATAAAAGCCGTTATTAGGTAGTAACTCATTAAACGAATCAGGTACTAAATACATAAATTCGGTATAATAATCATATCATATATGTAATATCGCTATTCTGTGTGTCTGTCTGAGATAACGCTCACCGTACTATAATAGTCGTTTCGATTCGACATACATATGTACATATTATGAGTGTATATTGATTGTAACAATAAAATAAAATAAAAATAAAAATATGTACGTCACAACTAAACCGCTGCCAAAACGTATATACGAATACAATAGCAAAAGAAAAAAACTTGCATATACATATACTATTTGCTCCTAATGTTTCCGCTTGCAGAGATTTTACCGCCATCTATTGAAAATTTATTTAATTAATTTTTCTATTGATGTTTTATATTGTTTACATGTAGGGAGGTAGTTTTTACCTTTTTTTTCGTATTAAATAATTAAATATAAATATTAAATTAAATATATTTAAAATTTATTTGAAAAAAATTCGAACACATGACCGACGACACATTTATTACTTTATCTATGTTTTTTTATTTAATAACTTAATATGCTAACACCCATGCTTTTATTTGTAATCGGGTACAACACTAGTCTTATATAATAATTATCACTGAGCAACAAAAAAAAATACCAGAGCGGAGACTAGCCAATCTTTACTAAGTTTGACCCACTGAATTCGAATATGATATTGATTTTTGTTGTTGGGTGATCGTTTACGAGATATGAGCGTTTAAAAAAATCCGCGATTTTTACAGTTTTTTGGCTTTTGCGGTCTTTAACTCAAAATTTAGGATTGTTACGCTCAAAGTGAGTATTGGAATCAATAGTCAGATATTTTTCCTATTAATTGTTTCATTGCTTTAAAATACTTATAATTAATTGTCTAGCGAATTTTAAAAGTCAAAAATATATTTTTTTTACGGATTTTTTTCCGTCCTATTTTTCATTTATTTGGCAAATTTGTTATTTCACCACGTTTATAAGGATTGGTTTTCTATCTCAATATATATTTTTTTATCTAAACGTACTAACTAAAGCGGTAATTTCAATTTAAATGCTTTCGTTGTGTATATGGTTGTATCGCGTAATATTTTGGGTGCAAGCGAGACGGCATGCAATCCACCTCACAGAGTACAGCGGTCGGACTACATGACCGCAAAAGCCAAAAAACTGTAAAAATCGCGGATTTTTTTAAACGCTCATATCTCGTAAACGATCACCCAACAACAAAAATCAATATCATATTCGAATTCAGTGGGTCAAACTTAGTAAAGATTGGTTAGTCTCTGCTCTGGTAACTCAAAAACGTGATTTTTTGTTGCTCAGTGTTATCAAATGCGTGCGTGTGTACGAAGTACTCGCTGTTAACACCACTCTCCATCTCTCTTTCTCGCCTTTGAATCGTATATCGTGGAAAGAGACGGAGCTTGGTAAGTGTTTACGAAGTACTCACTCATGCTCCGTCTCTCTTTCTCCCCTTGGAATCGTATATCGTGGAAAGAGACGCGGCATATCACTTCTTTAATATGATCAGCCGACAAAAACAAAAGATTTTTTTTCAAAAAAAGTTATTATATTTTAAATTATTAATTCCGTTGATAAGAATTGCGATATTTTACAAGGTGCAAAATCACTATGTGCACACAAGCTGCTAGTTATAAATAATTAAGAAAATAAAAAAACAACCCATTTAATAATCACGATTTTTCGATGGACGCTGATTAGTTGATAAGCATGAGCTTCGCACTGCTATTTTTACGCGGCATTATATTCGTGTCGGTTTGTGGGGACGCATAAAACACTCAAAATAAAAATACCATTTGTGTATAAATCCATTACGAATTGTGTACATTTGTTATAATAATAATATAACAATTAATTCGCTTAAAATACTCGGGCCAACTCTCACTGAAAAATCGCAATGCTACAATCATAATTTGCGTTTATCAACCAATCAGTGATTTTCAACTGTTCTTTATTTTTGTTTAATTGTTTTATTATACAATAAATGTTTCACCTATTCACATCTGTATATTTACGTATCTTGGAAACAACTCGTTGAACTTCATCAACATACAGTTCTCCGGCAAACTACCGATTTAGAAGACTTGAAACTTTATATACAAGGTAATCATTGTAAATAGGTTTTTGAGCTCTTTTTCCTATTATGCTGTAGATTAACATTAGAATAATATAATACTATGATTACTAACCAAATTAAATTAAATTGTAAAATAGAAAATGGTCAGTAGATCAGTAGCTATTAAAAGAGATATAAGATGTATTGTGAACATAAATTCGTAATAATAAAAAGCTTTTAAAAATAATCATACAAGGTAATTGATTTCAGTAGTATTTGGGTTATAACCACTGACATTTACGTGGTTTTTGATAAATCAAATGTATCGACGATGACCTACTCGAGCAAATGATTCATTTATTTTCTTTTATGTGTATTTTAAAGTTTTGCAATGCATTTAGTATAAAATTCGAAAAAAAAGTCAAACAATCTGATAAATGTATGTCGATGATGTAAAAGAGAAATCTTTTTATTGTGTGCATCTTGTAATTCCACTTCAATTTTCCCACGCATGGAATAATTAAATAAATTTGCTTCTAACAACCGTCAGAACTTTAAATTTAACTGTCAATAAATTAATGTTAACACAATCAATAATTTCATTCCATATTTCGAATACTAAATTCTAATAAAGTATATAAGTGTGAATATTTTCGTCTTAGAATAATTACAAGTGGTATAAAAACAAAAAAGCAACTTACTGTGGCAGCAAATAATTTCATCACTCTTCGGCATGATGGCAAAATAGTCATTAATTTAATCCATAAGTTTTGACATATTTGGTTTTCAATTGAGTCATGACGACCGTGCACATCACACTACTGAATTGTACTATCGATTGCCGGAGACAATGACCCGCATACGAGATAAATATTCACTGACATGATGAATTCTTATTGGAATCAATTGAACGCACTCTATGTATTATAACCTAACACGGAGATATGTCAAATGACATTTGTTTACTGCCCATGGCGCCTGCGCAAAGCTCTGTCAAAATGTTGCCATCTATGGATACTTAGAAAAAGCTTTACAGACTGATGTGCTGTTTTTATAAATGTTGAGACATCTGTTTATTTATTAGTGAACACTTGCTATTTTTACTATATGTATGTAATTAAAATCAGGGACCCAAACCGTTAATTTTTTCGTTCCGGTTTTCGTTTCGGCTCAGTAAAAAAATATATATGTACATATATCAGTTCAATTACGGTTTTCGGTTCTCTTGTATTAAAATATTAGGAAGTTAATGTAAATACACCCACACCGTCTATATCTATCTTTATACGGCTTTTCGCCATAACTTATTGTAATTATATACGTAATAATTAAAATGTCAAAGGAGAATATTTCCTAACGTGTGCAGCTGGTGCACTGCGGAATAGAGGGCGGATTCTGATGTAGCTAAAATGCAGACAAAATACATTTTTTTTAGTCTTACTTAATTGACTTTCTCTAGGCTTACCAACAACAAAAGTTCGACAACTGTTTTGAAAAAATATAGTAGTTTTATTCTAGAAGCTAATTTTTACAGATATGGGTGTATTTACTCTTTTGTTTTTCCGTTCACAGGTGTTTGAATCGCGCACTTTTGATAGCCAATTTATAATGTGTTCATTGAAATCTATGATATATGTATAATTAGTTTATTGACAACTCGCGAGCTTCACATATAATTAAATTTAAATCGAAATTGTTAATTGAATTTGAATCTTTGATTTCTAATTGTAAAGTATGTGCCACACATTTTATTCCGATGAGATGAGGGAAAGAACAGTTCTCAAGGGAAGGTAGCATATTTGCTTCATAATTAAATATAAAATTGTAAATAGAACAAAGATTTACAACAATTGACACACGAACTTTACAAGAGAAGACTTATAATTATTAACTTGATTTTTATTAGTTTAGCATTTGAATTTTAAAGTTAAATAAAAATACTATTATTAAACGACAACAAAAATATATTATTACAAACTTTCACGTTTCTCGATAATCTTAAAGTTAGAAAAATCCATTTACTATAAACTATTCTATTGTATTTATATTACATACAAAATTGATTTTTGAAATAATTAGTCGACAAAATAGTCTCAATAATTAATTTTTGCTATAACATACTGATTTTTAATGTCAAAATGAATATTTCTTATAAATATAATTAAACTTGAAATCATGATCTACAAAATTCAATGTTTGTGTTTTATTTATTATATTTTCATTTTTAGTTATTTTTAAACCCCGTTAAAATGAATTATAATCATTGATCGTTATTTTACAACATTTAGGCCACGGTGTTGCCAGCGCTTGAGCCCAAGCTTGTGTCACTGCAGTTTGGTGCGGCAACACTCCTTTGAGCGCCTCTCTTTTCCGGTCGGCAAGCCGTCAACATGGTTGGTATCTCACGAATCCGTTTCAATCTGCTTTAATTTCATCGATCTGAACCCAGTTTTGATCGAATTATATCTTGACATGTCGATAGTGACGACCAGCTCAAGTTCGGTTGAGGGACGAACTTCCCGGCCCGAAACACACACCATGAGTTCAGTATACGTCATGTGTCAACATTTGGTGGTTTCAGGGTCGCGTCAGGACGAAGACCATCAAGAAAAATGCCAAAATTATCATTGAGAAGTATTATTCCCGTCTGACTTTGGATTTTGACACGAACAAGCGGCTATGTCAGGAAATCGCCAACATCCCCACAAAGCCTCTGAGGAACAAAATCGCTGGGTAAATATCCTTTCATCTGATTATAATTAATACATTGAATGTGCACTTTAAATATACAAACGTTCAAACGCTTATGATTTGGTTCAAATATTAATTTGGAGGTTATGTTTTTTTGACTATATCAATGCTCGCATTTTTTAGGTTAAACACGCTCAAGTGAATGTTCATTTAATTAATTGGTTCTCAAAATTTGGGTATATATATTTTTATATAAAGTGAAATGTTTTCACTTTATATAAAAATTATACACATTTATACTAAAATCTTTTTTTTTATTATTAAAGACAACTCGACATATGTTCCATCATATTTCCAGAACGTTTGTATTTAGATACATTTCAATAATAACATGATGATTCTAACATACAATGGTTTCGTATAGATCAGAATATTAATGATGACAAACCTTGGCAGACTGAGATTTTGAATGTATTGAGTGTTGTAGTTTTTTTTTTCTATCATGATCTACATAAATATTTTGGTCTTTTGTAGATTTGTTACTCACTTGATGAGACGTTTGAGACACTCTCAAGTTAGAGGTATCTCCGTCAAGTTGCAAGAGGAAGAACGTGAGCGTCGTGATAACTACGTCCCAGAAGTGTCCGCTTTGGAGCACGATATCATTGAAGTCGATCCAGATACCAAGGAGATGTTGAAGATGCTGGACTTCAATAATATTATAGGGCTTCAACTCACTCAACCAGCCACACAATCTTTCAATAGACGTAACTAAATTATATTAATAAACATGATTTTGTATTAGACTGGTGTTTTATTCTGATAATACCATAACCAATGTAGAGTATATTTAAAAATAACCTGGAATTTTTAAGTTTTTGTCTATTATTTATTTTTTGAACTTTATTTTACTGTGGTGGAAGTCTTGAATTTATTTTATGTTGAAAATCAGATGTACTATAAAAATATTTTCTTGCTTGAATTTGTTCTAGGTAAACTTTAAACATGTGATGCAGTTTGATGACTAATGCTGTGCCCCGCTACTTTTTTCCACCCACAGCACACTTGGGGATTTTTTTCATCAGTCTCATACCATTTTTGGTTTATAATTTATACAAATTTTTATATCATTCACTGAAACAAACTTAAGACTTTTTATATAGGGGTCAGTATGCTTTTTGAACTTGGGAACTATTTTTTTTTTTCTCAATTTTTAGATGATTGACTTCCCCTAAATATTATTTGAATAAGTTTTTTTCAAACAAAAGATTAATAAATGTGTCTGTTGATTTATTTTTTTTGTTTTTTTTTTTTATATTAAAAATATCTTATCTTTTATGTTTATTTTTTTTAATGAAACTGCTATGTAAGGATTCCTTTATTTTGCGATTTGTTAATCTGTTAGATTTAAAGTGGTTACCAGATTTTTTTTATAAGTTCTTTCACTCATCAATCTGTTTGCATACAAATTTCAATACTTGGTTCTATGGGCGCAATAGAGCACACCTACACCAACAGTTTTTTTTACAATGCTTTTTATTACGAAATTATATTCACAATACATCTTATATCTATTTTAATAGTTACTGATTATTTTCTATTTTACAATTTAATTTAATTTGGTTAGTAATCATAGTATTATATTATTCTAATGTTAATGTACAGCATAATAGGAATAAGAGATATAAAAAAAAATGACCACTAACACGAAAGGCATGTGAAATGCAAAGAAGGTATGTAAAAAGAGCTCAAAACCTATTTACAATTCTTCCACACTAACACATCAATTTCATGAATTGTGGAGAATCAGAGTAAATAATTTTCTAAGATACGAAATTGCATTATTTTCTATCCGATGGCTCCATATTTTACATATATTTAGTTAAAACTTGTCTGTTCATCTGAATGGTTACCACTTGCGTATGACTGCACTGCAATAAAATGCTAAAATTGCAGTTGGTATGAAAACCAACCCTGGTTTTCTCAAATAGCTTAATGTCATTGTTTTATTGTGACTACTCAAACTGTTTATAGCACCTGGAGAACATTAATTTACAATAACTGGTGTATTTGAGCTAGGGTAAGGTCAGTTGCGCCCATATAATTGATAAGTTCAAAAAGTATTGAACATCAACTGCTGGAAATATCTGGATTGTCAATTGATGAATTGATTTCGTTTTCTATAAACTCATGGGCAATTTTCGTTTGTAGTCCTGTGTGAATAGTTCCAATAGAAGCTTCTGCATTCAAGTTATTCGTCGGTCTGTGAACATATCTATCAAGGTAGCTCTCCACGGATAGAAATTTTTACCTTTTGTAGCAGAAGAAAATTATTTAATGAAACGCTACGTATTGCATTATTTGAAATTAATAATTCCTCAACAAATATTGTAATCAGTCAATACACCCAACAATGTATTAATATAAAATGTCAATTGGAATAATGTAATTCTAGAAAGCCAGTATTAATATGGGTTTGGATTTTATACAATTGAAGACCTGTCATGTGTGAGCAGGGATTCGAAAATAATTATTTCTAGGCGTCCGGATATTGGTGGGAATGAACCAATTTAGACAGTGGTGTCTTACTAATGGTTTCCGGAAATCCGTTATCTAAAAATTCATATAATTTTTGTCAAAAATTATACAAATCTTAAAAATTTAATGAACTTTCATGTAATAGTGCCTTGGACGAGTCAAAAATATGGTAAACGGACTACTAGTCATATGTGAACCAGTCACAGGACAACCGGTCGCTCTAGATCAATCACACTAAAACTGGTCACACCCGAAAATTGGTCACACCCAAAAATTCGACTAATTTTTAATTTTTGGGTGTGACGGGTGATCACGTGTGACCGATCTAGAGCGACCGGTTGTCCTGTGACCGGTTCACATTTGACTAGTAATCACCGAACCAAAAATATGTACATTTAAATGTACATGTACATTTAACAAAAAAATTAAAAACCCGTTCCAAAATTGGGGTGACACTACTGAATTTAGTAACTAATTCCGCGTCCTATTATGCAGTGTGTAATTTCTGATCTGCAAATAAAATATTAAATGTAATATGCGAATTCAGTGAATCAGACTCATTAAAAATTGATAGATTGATTAATATCTCCCGCTGCAGTAAGTAAGTAAGGTAATTTTTTTGTTGCTCAGTGTTATTTTTTGGCATAAAATTGACCATATTTTAAATTTTATAAAATACGACCTGGATTCTGGTTATTTTCATATGTTACCCCCCTCCTGATCAGAAATGTGTTTTATTTAATTATATTTTATTTTATTAATTGAAAAATCAACAGACAGGATGTACAGAGATAGGTATAAAAAACACAAAAAGTAAATAAATAATATATGTAACACCCGAGTCCAATAATAGATTTTTACAAAAATGAAAAAGATAAATATAAGGAAAACAAATTAAAAAGTAAAGAATAAAGGCATGACAAAATATGTAG
Source organism: Arctopsyche grandis (assembly GCF_051622035.1). Classification (NCBI taxonomy): domain Eukaryota; kingdom Metazoa; phylum Arthropoda; class Insecta; order Trichoptera; family Hydropsychidae; genus Arctopsyche; species Arctopsyche grandis. The sequence continues at coordinate 10,814,337 of NC_135358.1, read as the reverse complement.
TACATTGCATAATTAAACTATAGTATTAAAATAATTGGAAAAGGTTATAAGATAGAATATAAGAAGAAATTGAAATTTACAAATATAAAAAACAAATGAAAAAGGTAAATACAAAATAAACAAATGAAATGGAAAGGAATGAAAGCTATAATATGATTAAATAGCACATTACATAACTAAACTAAAGTATAAAAATAATGAAAATATTGGAAAAATAGAATAGAAGAAAAAATGAATCAATCGGTCAAGATTCTCTTGATGTTAGACCTGAATTGATGTAGGGAAATACCAAACAGATCAACCTCTTTCAGCTCTCCGTTAAACATACGATAAACGCGCTGCAGATAAAAATATTTTTGGGAATTAGTATTGAAAGGATCAAGTGAAAAGAGTGCAACGCGTCTAGGGTATCGAACTGGGATTTTGAAATTAACCTTATTCAGTAAATCAGAACAATCAAGGAAACCATTAATGTGTTGTTTCTTATCTGTTAAAAATTTAATACGAGCGAGGATTTTTCTTGGAGGAAGGTAAATTTTACGTTCACTGACGGCTATCCTATCTTCTAGGTTCACTAACGGGGCAGGGCTGAATTTTATTTTTTTTTGATTTTTAAATGCTTTTTATTATTACGAAATTATGTTCACAATACATCTTATATATATTTTAATAGCTACTGATCGTTTTCTATTTTACAATTTAATTTAATTTGGTTAGTAATCATAGTATTATATTATTATAATGTTAATCTACAGCATAATAGGAAAAAGAGCTCAAAAACCTATTTACAATCCTTAATAGGACTGAATGGAATATACATAGCTTGCATGAAATCTGCATACATGACAAATTTTATTTCGTCACTTCAGAAATTTTTCATTCGTATTCAAAAATGCCATCAACAATTTGCTGCGCCCAGAGATTGTAGTATTTTTGTGAAAATGACACGGCCCTATGCGTTATAGGAGGGTGAAATATAAAGGTAAACGCATTGATATATAATACACATAGATGGGCCCTGACGTGTGATTTTGGCCGGATATCTTGTCTTCACTAACTGAGGGGTGCGGGGGGTTTAACTAGCGGGGAAGTTGGGAAAAAAATGGTTTTTTTCCCTACGATGCAGCGGTACCTACCTACCTACTAAGAGAAACTGTGCATGCGCCATGTATTTTTCATGCGCCAAAAGGGAGACCAGTATAAGACGTGAGGGCGGATCTAGTGTATTATACATCAATGGGTAAACGGGCGATTTCGCACATGATAGCAGTTGCCACGAATACTAAATATCTGACACTTGAAGTGTGATGAAATTTTTTCGCTAACGGGATAACCGCCGCTACGAAAACCGCTCGTGCGGCTTTCCTGTTGCCCAAAAATTGCCGTATAAAAAACTGCCCAAATATTGCTCGGCAAATATTTTGAGCAGTTTTCTCTACGGAAACTTTCCTGTTCGACAGGAGACCCGCGCGATACCAAAAAAATATCATCACACTTCAAGTGCCAGATATTTAGTATTCACCGAACCAGATGGCACATACCGTAATACTATTAATTAAAGAAAATAAAAAAAGGGCTTGGTGTCGGTTGATTTTTTACAATTCGACTCCGCTGGAAATGCTGCGACTCCACAGCCCTGAAATTTTCAAGCTCCAGGTATTCCGTGGCCGAGATTTTAGTGACGTGTGCGAGATTGCCATATACGAAATAGTCCCCCAATCCAATATTAGTTTGTGTTGCTAGCAGGTGCTACTATGCCGCACGGGCTTGCGGTGCGGATTTGGTGCAAACGATCGAAAAGCGCCAGACAGATTGAACCACAGATTAACTGGATGGCTGCTTTAAACGCAATTCTCGACTTCACGAATGAAAAATTGCACATTAGATGACGAGTAACCTTTCGGTAAACGGACTACTAGTCATATGTGAACTAGTCACAGGACAACCGTTCGCTCTAGATCGGTCACACGTGATCACCCGTCACACTAAAACTGGTCACGAGAAAACTGGTCACACCCTAAAATCGGTCACGAGAAAACTGGTTGGCCGATTTCAGGGTGTGACCAGTTTTCTCGTGACCAGTTTTTGGGTGTGACGGGTGATCACGTGTGACCGATCTAGAGCGACCGGTTATCCTCTGACCGGTTCACTTTTGACTAGTAATCACCGAACCTCACCTTTCGATGTGCACAGATGCAATTATTAAAACGGTAATTATTAAAATTGAGATGGATCTTTCTGGCGAGTTTTTAATAATTTAATAAGGAAAAATTCGGAACTAAAGTATCAGAAGCACAGAACGTATACAGGGTAGGAATGTCGGGACTTTGGGTAGATTTCGCTTGTTTAAGTGTGAGCAGTGCGCACGCATAAGGTACACGTGTCGTTAATCTATAGTTCAGTCTATCTGGGGCTTTTCGATCATTTGCACCGCATCGATGCGGTGCATACAGGCCTTTTAGATTTAGGAGGCCAAAAGATTCTTAAATATAAATAATAGGAAACACTTCTTCAAATTATATACTCCAAATTTGATATACAACACATTGCGTGTCGAATTTTCACGATGTTGTACTCCTTTTCACGATATTTAATAGTTTTCCGTTATGCGACAGTAATAATAATTTTCTACAATGATCCATAAAAGCGATGTCAAAATAAAATGTCTTTGAAAAAGAACATTAAAATATTGTGATTTAATTTCAATAAAAAATACTAAATGGGGGGGGGGGCTTTCTGTTAACGTTTGAATACGGGCCCGATTTTTCTAGTAACGCCATTGGTCGTTAGCGCGCAAAGTCGTCGTAAAATGGCGGCGCAAACGGCGAAGAGAAGAAGCAGCGCTTGCGGCGGTTGGCAAGCGTGCGCTCGCCGTACAAAGTGGAGGAGGCGCTGCCAGACGAAAAGGGCGAGCGCGCTCGAGTGGCGGTGGTAGAGGTTGTGGCTGTGGCGAGTGTGGTCGCAACCGCAGTTCGCATTCGCATTTCGAAGGGGACGCTGGCGTCCCTCGGCCGGCGGACATCGACGCGGCCCGCGAAGTGTGGCGTCTGCGCCGCACTTCGCTCCACTCGCACCATCCACACACTCGCACCGCAACCAGCTCCAGCTCGCCATGGAGTGTCCGCATCTCACGGACAACGTCAAGCTCAGCCGGAGACACCTGCTGACGCAACACGGCCAGACCACGGCTTGTTCAGGTGCCGTCTTCCTCTTCCTCTTGCGCTTCCTCATAGTGTCGTCTCCCTCGCGCGCCGCACCCCACCCCGCCCCGCCCCGCAATCAATACGCCGCGCGATCAGCTGTTGAGCGCGCGGGGCGAGGGGCGGCCAGCGGGCAGGGGGGCGGGGTCACCGCCTCTCCGCCACTCCACTTCGGCAGCCCACACACGCTCTGCATCATTACCTGTTCGATACACTTATCGTGGCAAGTTACCCCGATCTTCGGAGTGCCTTAGTGCAGGTAGTGCGGACGCGCACGCCCTCCGCACTAATTACGCCATTGTGGTTTGTATCGATTGCGCTAAACCCGGCCGGCGTCCTGTCCGCCTCTTGCCTCTCGCCTGTCGCCTGTCGCCGATTGCTTCCTCGCTTTTTTGATCGCAATCGCCTTTTAATCGCGTCTCGTCAAATCTTTACGACTGATTCGCGCGCTTCTCTCAAGACGCTTTTCGCGATGCTCGTGCGTAATATGTATTACGGCGATGTGTGTATGTAATACAGAAAGCGCAACTAACGCTACCCCCCCATCATCGATCGCTTCGATAATCACCCCCGCCTCATCTCATTACAAGCTTTTTATTATTATTATATTATATACTAGTGTTGTGCCCGATGAAATATCATCGCATGGGTGGTGTTGGCATACACAGTTATTAACAGTTTGAATGCTGACCAACGCCGATCGGCGTTTTGCCAACAAGTTCGTGGGCCTGAAAAACGCCGATAGGTGTTGTATTTTGAGCATGCACAAAGTAAACAAGAAAGCGTTGAAAAAAATGCATTGAACTTGGGTGGTGTAAACCGTGTCAATGTTTATTAATACTGGTTTACACCGGAATTTCTGAATTTATAACCATAGCAGAATTTCCAGATGGAAATCCTGCTATGGTTTGGCATTTAGATTGTGAGCATTACATTTTTTAACTACATTGAAGAAGATGAAACTAGTTTTGGAAAAATGAGCAATATGGCAAAGTATGAAAACGATCGGATAAGAGATAATACATATAAAAAATGACGTCTTAATGTGAAACGTAAAGAAGGTTTGTAGAAATAAATTCATTGGTAGACTTTTTTTCGTTTATTTTACGTTGTTGCAAGGTATATAAGTAAAGAGCGAACCAACTTAGCGCAGTTCATTGTTCGCCGTGCTTTGTCCATTTTTATGATGAACCTTTTTTTATGCTTTCTAGCTTTGTAGTTTGCCCTGTTTCCTGGAAAATAGACCCAAAACGCCCCGTTTCCTAGAAAAAGCACGCTTCCGGTTCTAACTCTATATGCAGTGTTTTAACTGTGAGGTAGATATGTCGAATCAAAACGACTATTAGGGCGAAAACACACAGCGATGAATGTGGCACGTGGTTTTTTTTTTTAGATATTTTTAAACGTGCAAAAAAATCAGGTGTACTTTGCACAGATTCATAGAACGGCCAGCACGCGTCGTCCCAAAATGAAGGAGTGTTTTCGGTAAAATTGTATCCTTGCTTGATAGTGATCGATAAAGGTTGTATCCCATATTTCAAGAAATGTGGGAGAACTTGTCGACGTTCCACGTGCCACGTTCCGTGCTGCGTGTTTTCTCTTGTAGTACGGCGAACGTTATCGCAGATACACAGAATAGCAATATTATATATATATATAAATATATGATTACGTGCTCGCTCACATGTGTGCAAATTTTCGACGTCGATCTACCCTCTTTTAGGTCGCTTCTTAAAAATAAATAATAAAACACCGTAAAACCACGACAGTCTTAGAACTTTTGACGCATTCATATTGAAAATTATAAATTTGCACAACCCTGCGAAAAACGCTTCATCACAATATCTTATTATATAATTAATTAAATATTGAAATAATTGCTTATCTAATTTATATACAAAACAACATGATTTCATATATAGATCAAGTAAACATGTAATTGAGCTTATTTATCTTCTGAAATATATTCAAAGACATGTTATTTCATAAAGAAAAATTGGAAATAATTATTATGTACAAAAAAAACCTCAAAACTCAATAGAGTAAAAGTACTACTTCCGGTCGAGATTAAAAATTTATCATATCTATTAAATCTAAAAAAGTTTCAAACCATTCGTTGAGCGGTTTGTGAGATAATTCAAAAACTTTCCACTGAAATTTAATAATAAGTACTAAACATTTCAGTACTTGATACTCACTTCCAATTTGATAGGATTAACGATGTTCAAATTATCTTCAAAATACACAAGACACATTTCTAAAAAACGTAAACAGTCATCGATTCTGAGTTAAAATCAGTCAAAACCTCAAGGTCGAATTTTCTCATGAATACAAAACTTCTCTTACTACGTACATTTTACTTACTATGTAGATAAATTAATAATAAGCCACAAGTTTAGGCTTTTGAATAATATTTCGATATATTTGTGTTCCGTTTAAAGGCGTAAAGACAAAAATCTAGCACCCGGCTACGACTGCAAGGGTTTGTTTAATTGATAAATTATAATTGTAATCATTTCAGACTCGTTATCATTTGACAATGCGGCTTTATCGCGTTTTTAAGTACACAGCAATTAAATTAATTCACGTGTATGCGACTTAACGCGTTCCGCATCCATAAATCGGCTACATTACGTCAATTTGACTACATCACCGGTTTACCTAGTGCGATCCGCGTGCTAAGTAGATTTGCATACACGATTCTTTCGCGTTATTCAACATAGATTAGTCATATTGGCGATATACCAGTCTTTGAAGAAAATATGGTTTCTGACCCAACTCATTTTGCCATGTCACTTCGAATGTAATTCAGTATTACAAGGTCGCCCGTTGCGTTGCGTCTTCTGTGCAATTCGATAACAATCGATAAAGTACCAGTGCTCCACCTTTTTGAGGGGAGGCTGAGTTACGGTTGAAATATTTCGTTTTTATTAAAAATGGAATGGACATTGTCTCTTATCGAGCCGCATGTTTATATTACTCATATTGCGAAGCAGTAAATATAATGCTATCGTGTTCGTTTTATCGCCAAGTGGTTGCAACAGTGCAATACATATATCGAATTAGTGCAGACTGGTACGAAATCTGAACCCGTAATTATGAAACTTGGCATAAAATCCGCTGCATCTGTGCGTGCCAAAGATTTTCGATTTTTGCACTACCCGGCACTATTTATATACCGATAGAGGTTTCTTTATTCGAATTTTGTTCGAGTCGGGGCGTGTGTGGGGATCACATGGGCGGGCGGGTGTAGCGCTAATTTGTCGGAGCGGCCGTGGTTTTTTGCGACGCAAGGGTGTCCGTCCGTCCGGGTTCGCGCAATCGATCTTGAGGCTAAAACGGCTGCTTCCGGTTTAGGACGAGTGTGGGGCGCAGCCCGAACCACCCACGAGGACTGCGCCCCATCCCCGATATCCTGTGGGAACATCCTGGGTGGGGAGAATGATCTTCCGCCTGCGACTGCACTCTGCTGTGACGTCGCGGACGCGCGCACCCCACGGCGTCCCCCGCCGTTCTGCGTCGTTCGTGTTTTTTTCCTTCGGAAATCAGCCGAGCGAGTGACCTCGGTGTTGCCATGTCGCTTTGTTTTGTTTTGCCATTTTGCGTATGGCCGCATCAATTACTACCGCACACATAATATTTACGATTTCCATCAATGCATTTTCATTTTATAGTGTTGATCATTGAACACCACTTGTATGACTTTATGTGATGGTTAAAGGCCGGATAACCAAGGTGCCGTCTTGAAAAAAACGGACCCATAGGGTGCTGCGTATTGTTCATTGCATTGTTAAGAGGGCTGTACACCCGAAACCTTAATTTTGTTACCGTTCCTTTCTTCGATGTATATATTGAGTGAATGCGACAATATATATCAATATATATATATATATTGAGTGAATGCGACAGTTGCGCTTCGAACTGATAAAACGTGTTTTAAATTGACAAAATCGAGGTTTCGTATTCTACTATTTTCTCCTCCAAAACTGGACCAATTTTTAAAAAAACTTCATCATCGGTATGAGAAAGATATTTTCTGTGCATCTATCGGCGTATTTTTTTTTAAATCGACCGTTAAATAACCACGCTAGACTCTTTTCGTGGGTGTAAAAAAGAGGCGATTTTATAGATGTTTGGCGGCTCCTAGCTCCTATAAAAAATAATTAATCAAAAAAATAAAACGATAGATGCACCCCAATGGTGGATATCCATAGCATATTAAAAAATATTTTCTCTAGTGCCATAATTGAGGAAGGGAGATTCTAATACGTTTGTATGGACAAGGCGCTGGTGTCCAGCCCTCTTAAAGGTTCGCCGAACGTTTTTATTTTTGGACTCTAGCTTTGTAAATAGAGCTAAACCGCCCCAATTCCTGGAAAAAGCACGGTGTCTATCCGGTGCTTAGTGATGGTTAGAGGTACATAGGACCGGAAGCGTGCTTTTTCCAGGAAACAGGGCGTTTTGGGTCTATTTTCCAGGATTTTTTATTTTATTTTAAAAAATCAATACCAAATAGAGCAAAGTACAAAGCTAGAGTGCAAAAAAAATGTTAATCATAAAAATTAACAATGCAAGGCGAACAATAAACAAAGAACGGCACGCTTCCGGTCCTACCTCTAGTGATGGTGTCTTCCAATATCCGTAGTAATGGGTTTCCAACTAGAAATATCCCCAATCAAGGCTGTAGTGTCGTAAAAATTTTTAGGTACATGAAAGCGATTCAAACCGGGAGGTGTAGGGTAAAGAATGAAAAAAAATGACAAAGTTTGAAAACGATCGGATAAGAACCCAAATTTGGTCAGACGAAATCAGATGTAAAAATCGAAAGCGAAGTAAGAAGAGGCTAGTAAAAAAATAAATAAAAAACAAGGCAAAAATTACAGTGGATCTTCTTACTTAGCCAGCTGGCTACTGAGAGATTGCACTCTTTTTTTTTGGTAGTAGTCTTCAAAAGGGAGACGAGTTTCCAGCGTCAGGCCCCATTTATGCTATTCTATATATATAAGTGAGTCACTCTGCGAACATAAGCCCTACACTTTGATGGTAATTTAATATTCACATTCATTATTAAAAATAAATAAATGCAAAACCGATTTCTTACGATTCTTTCGACTCCAGTCAAAAAGCCAGTATATAATATATTAAAACGGACGCGATGTTTGTGGGTATGTGTATGTTTGTGTCAGACCGTGGACACAGCCAATCAAAGCCAAGTGATCCAGGGGAAGTGGGGAGGGGTGTTGAGCGTCATGTGACGTTAGGCCGAGCGAATTAATTTTAAACAAGTAAACGTTTAAGATTCTGAGCATCTATTATTTAACTTCTTCAATAATTTATAAACATGCTATGCAAGCGAATGTTTATTTATTTAAGCAATAGTTATTGATTTTTTTTTAAATTTGAACAAAAGGTTTCCAGAAACTTATGAAAATATTCAATATCGCCGATGATTTTATGTACATTTTAAATAATATATTTTTTTAATTTATTTACAGAATGTTCTGTTCGTGAGCAAGTATGGATATGTTTACACTGTGGCATTTTAAATTGTGGCCGATATATTAACGGCCATGCGAAATCGCACGCTGAATCGTCTCAACACCAACTTTGTATGAGCTGTGAAATATTTTCGGTTTATTGGTAAGTTTTGATTGGTCAAACGTATAAAACTGCTAAAGGTCACATATTGATTTAACATTCGATTTGATGTTTTAGTTATAAGTGTGAAGAGTATGCTGTTAACGATACTGAAGACAATCAGATAGACAAATTGAGACAGTTTATTTGTAAGGAACACAGAAATGATAGACACAATGTTCTTGGGCCTGATATAAGTGACATTCCAGAAAATAATTTAAGCAATAGTGAAGATCCTGCATCTCCCCTCATCTGCGAAGAAACGTTGCATGCTATATCTTCATCACCTGATCACAATACACCAACATCAACCAAAAATTCTCCTCGAAGGAAATCGCCCAACGAAATTAGAAATTTTTCATCTGTAAGCTATAATAATTAAAAAAAAAAGACGATAATGTGGTATTTTTGTTTTTATTTCGTTTTTAATTTTTAATTTTTCAGATTTCAGAAGAAACTGTACGCAACTTAAGACCTCGAACTAGAAAACGTTCACATTCTGAGGATAGCAGTTCAACGGAAAATTCATCGGCTTCTTCTACGGGTAGTGGTGCACCTACTAAACGACCCAATCCACATTCCCCAAATGGTAACGGCAAAATAGAAAGACAACGTGAAAAAAAAGTTGTGGGGTTAAGAAATTTAGGGAACACGTGTTTTATGAATGCTGTACTTCAAAGCTTAAGCAACATACAAGAATTTAGTTGTTATTTTAATACTTTGCCTTCACTCGAAGGCAAGAATAATGGACGTAGAGTTTATCATTCACGGAGTTATAAAGAAGTACAAGATGTCGTCATGGCAGAAGAGCTCAGAAAGGTACATTTTTTGTTAATGTTTTTAAAATTGATAAATTTTTAGTTTACATTTTTCTAAATGAACTTTTTAAGAATGGAATAATTATATTCATTTATTTTATATTATTCTAGGTATTGATAAATTTAAGTACTGGAGGTTGTGGTACAAAAGGAGCCATATCTCCGGAGTGCTTATTTTTGGTGATATGGAAGGTTGTACCCCGATTTCGAGGATATCAACAGCAAGACGCCCATGAATTTCTCAGATATATGCTGGATAGGTCAGTTTAGTTTTTTTTTTAATGCAAGTGATTTTCTTTTTTGTGCTTTAATATGTAATTTATATTTTAGATTGCACACTGAACTTCTTCAATTGTTACCATCTGATGTTAGTTTGAAAGATGCCGGATATTTTTCACTCGCTCAGCGAGGTCGTACCTCTATAGTTACAACAGTTTTTGGAGGCACACTTCAGAGTGAAGTAAGATTATTGCTGATTGTATAATAAATGATGAGATGTTTTTCTTTTTTTTTTTAATCATATTCTATTTATTACAGGTGAGATGTTTAGCTTGTGGCACAGAAAGCAAAAAACATGATCCGTTTTTGGACTTATCTTTGGATATCCCGGAAAGGCTCATATCATGTAATAACATTAGTAGTGGTATTAGTACACGCAAACTTTCAACAGTAACAGATGACAGTAATGGATCTCCTAATTCACAGCCTGCTTGTAGCATAGCAGATTGTCTCACAAGTTTTATTGAAGTATTTATATTTTGTTTCTCATATAAAATGGCTATGTAAAGTTTTCGAATTTTATGAAATGTAAAATTTTTATAGGTGGAAGAACTTGCCGACACTGAACTTTATTTATGTGGTAGTTGTAAAAGTAAACAAAAGTCTACAAAAAGGTTTTGGATTAGACGTTTACCGAATGTTTTATGTCTACATATAAAAAGATTTAGGTGGAACAATTTCTTCAGGTAATTTTTATATGTGTAATAAATATATTTGTAGTATATATTATATACCTATATATTACATAGTGACAAAATAAATTTACTTGTTTGGTTTCTTGCAGAACTAAAATAGATACAAATATATCCTTCCCTATTAATGCGTTAGACATGTCACAGTTTGTACTAAGCAATTTACCCGAGACAAGGCGTTCAGGAGCTGGGAGTAATCTCTATGATTTAGCTGCTGTTATAGTACACCACGGATCCGGGTACATAATTGATACACGTAAATTGTTTTTAAATCTTTTTTTTTCGATTTTTTTTTGTTAACTTTGAATAATCTGTTTCAGGGCTGGTTCTGGTCACTACACGGCATTTGCCATCAATGACAATCAGTGGTTTCACTTCAACGATTCTACTGTAAGGCCGACTGATGTTCGTACGGTCGCTTCTTGTAAACCTTACATCTTGTTCTATATTCGACGTGAATTTTCATTACCTAATCACATTAACAACTCGGGGCAGTCCAACGAAGTGGGCGCTGAAGGAAATGTCGACGACTCATGACCCAGGCGTGCAAAGAGAGGTCAGATTGCCCTCAACGACTGACATTCAGAAAGCTCTACGCAGAAGACTGTACATCCCGCTTCGCTTCGAGCTTTAACTTGCTAAACATGAGATTGCACACGAGTTATGAATCAGCAAGTGGAAAATTATCAGCCTTATGGTTTTGACATTGCTATTTTAAACCTCTTATTATTTTATCATTTTATCCATGCCAAATATGTACATGTAAATTGCCACATGGTTACAAAAAGTTTGCTGAAAGCAAAATACGCTTATATTTTTAATCCTTTCAATATATTTCATGTTGTGAATAAATTGTTCATCTGCTAGTTGAAACATTTTCTTTGTGTGTTCAATTGAAGGAAAGTCACTACTTGTTAAATTTCTCAATACATTATTTTGAATTTAAACGAAAAGCCTGTGGTTATTTAAGTTTTGATTTGACTGTGTTAAGAAGTGAATTTTAGTATAATTCATTATTATTTTAAGTATACAAGTTTGATTTCACAATTGGTTTAAAATATGGATATATTTTACAGTAATTAATCCTCATTTTCCATGTATTATTTTTTATTCAATATTTGCTAATGGCAATTTAATTATTTTTCTGCTGAATATAATTACATATATTTTTATTGAATATATTGGTTAAATAATGAATACATATTCGTTAGCGAGACTAGTACATATAGCATTGGTCAAATGTATCAGGTATATCAGTCAGTTTTTTAGAAATATAGAAGATTTTTCTGGGTGCTCAATATTATTAACCCGAATTATAATTTCTTAGCACTCATTGAAAATGTTACTAATTTTGCAGAGTAGCAATTTTTGAAGATTTGCTCTTCTTTCTTTTATACATAACATGTATAGATGTTCCTATTGGTTCTGATTGTCATTTTTGGCAATGGACTTTGCATAAAAATTACAGCTAACCATCTGTAGGAAAGAGCGATGTGGCTTATAAAAAATTTCCTTTTCGGGAGTTGTAGCATTTTTCTTAAAAAAAAAAATATCTACCAAATTTGCTATGTAATTACATGACATTCATGTGAAAAGTACTATTTCTGAATGGATCGATGACTCTTTATATATCATTTGTACTGTTTTATTGTACTTACAATATTTGATAAGTTATGCAGTGATTATGCTGTTATTATACATTCATGTTTTCATGTGAGATAAATCGTTGCTACAATTCATTCCATACCATCGATATTAGTACCTGGTTAGATAAATCATTCTGCTTTACATGCAACCTTGGGATGACTTGTATTTTAAAAGTTTAATAATATGATTACACACAATATCCACTAATATAAGATTCCACGCTTTCTTTGTGGCATGTTTTCAAAATATCTGGATAAACACTCATTCCTTTTGCTATATTATTTTAATAATCCATTTATTTGAATATTCATATTCCATTAAGTCATGGTGTGACATGTAGAAACTGTATTTATTATTGCTAGGCTTCATAAAGTACATTGAATTATTATAATTATGATAATTTTCTATTACATCACTTCATTGCTGTATTGTGCATTCTGTGATGAAAAAATCACTTTCTTTTTTTTTATAATGGGCGAAAAATGTTATGGCAACCCATCATTAACTATTTAGATATTAAATATTATTGAAACCTTCAGATTTTGAAACTACATTTGAATACATTTTTTATATATTTATATTTCATGTTTATTTTTTTAATTCAACGAGTTGTAGTAACATTTTTAGGACTTCCCTCTATTATTTACATTTTATTTGATATCGGAAATGACGCGCAAGAGCTTTATTTGCTTGCTATTAAATTGAATTAAATTCGATCAAAGCATTTACTGAGGACAATGAATGTGTAAGGTCAGTGATTTTATTTTTATTTGATAATTCGAGTAAAATATGTAAGTTTGCTTTGAATAGTGAGTGAATAGATTTAATATGCTGCATACTTAAATGTTTGCTCATTTATCGAACATGTGTGTATAATTTAGGTTTATGTGGCGTTAAAATTTACCTACTGTGATTAAAAATTGCATTGATGATATAGTTATTAAAATTGATTGAATGATGATTTTTTTTTTATTTACCCAATGTATTTCCATCCTTAAGTTATTGACCAATTATTATATAATCCAATTGCTGAAAAAAACAATCATAAAACGTATGTGGTGGAATTTCTAAGTGAGTTCGCAGTGTCCACAATGGAATAAGTTATAAATAATAACTGTTTAATTGTACTCCCTGGCTACAATTTGATTTGTTGAAAGATAATTGATTCCACGCAAGCATGAGTTGTTTAATTCATGTAATGATTAGAGGTAGGACCGGAAGCGCGCCGTCTATTGTTCCTTTATTGTAAAAGCTTTGTAAAAAAGGTTCGGCAAACCTTTAACCATGTATTTACAACATGTGAACAATGAACAGCGCGCTCTTTAGTAATTATTATTATGAAAGTGGAATAAATCATTTAAGTCAGGTCTAAAAAACAACTTGTTGGTCAGGTAATTTTTCGACATCTTGATGGATGTAGAATGAGTTAAATTTTATAACATAAAACCCATGTTTTTTCAATTAAACAACTTATTCCATTTTATTAATAGCGACACAAATGCATGTAAGTACTTGGAGAACTTGAAATATATTCGATTGGTACTTATATCAGCTCATCTTTTGTAGATCCCTTGTGGTTTTGCTATCTTCAACATTTCCTAACTCAATCATGGGGTGATACGTGTGTGGATTTCTTTTCCCCAACTAGTTGCTAGGGGGAACAATTTCAACCAGTTGAAAAGTAGCTCCTCGCATAAAAATATCTTTTTTTATTTGGGTTATTTCAGTTTTTTGTAAATATTTAAAAATGACATTTGATGAAATGGTAAAAGTTTTGAAAAATTTCAACAGATGTCACTGCTGCATTTATGATTTGAAATAATTTTAAATATCGCAAATTCACTATTGTGTTTTGTGAAAATTAATTTTTCATTCGAAAATTAATTTCTTTGTTTTTGTGTTATAATATTTTTTCTTATGATTTTTAACGAATCTCAATTTTTATAGTATTTGTAAAGGTGATTTTTATAATTTTTTACTTATTATTTATTATTTTGCTTTCAGATTTGTGAATACTCTTACGTGGAAAATGAGAATTTATTTGTGAAAATAAGAGTGCTTTTCTTTTCATGAGCCAAACATCCACGTGAAAGGTTTTTGTCGAGAAGGAGAGCTTTGAAAACAAATCGTGCCGTATTGATTCTTGGATTCAAAAGGTTCTGAAGCTCTTTCAGAAATTCAATCACGTACGCGCCACGGCCGGACAGACAAAGTTTGCACATGTTTTGTCTAAAAGTACAGTATGGTCAATGCAAAAATATCTATCTGTGTATGTGCTTAAACTTTTTTTCTCACATAACACTTCGATAGTTTTATGTAGTATGTACATACGTGTGAGTATTGTATATGTACATATTTTTTTAAGGGTACCATTTTTTGGCCCGGCAAATAAAAAAAGAATGCCCCTCTCTAAAATAGCTTGTACGACAGATTCGGTTTTTGCCCGCCAAATCAAACGTCAAATGGGCAAATCAAACGTCAAAATAACCTAAACTAACCCTTAAATATATACATAAATGTTCGCTGCTAAGATATGATTTCACTGAAACGTCAAATTTTATTTTTGTTTCTGGTAACCCGTTTGACGTTTGATTTGCCAGGCGAACGCCAATTCTGTCGTGCGAGCTATTTTAAAGATGTTAATTTGACATTAAATGTCGTTTTGACATTTGTCGTGTAATTTATTTTACAGCCGTGCCAAAAATATTATCCCTTTGTGTTTAATAGGCAATCTTACGGATATGCGAGGTACATTCTTAGTTTATTATTCAACATTTTTTTAGATTATTTCTTCCTATTGTACTTATAGGTACATACACAGGCCCGGCCCGAAGGTATATGACACCCCTAGGCAGATTGGTTTCAGCCCCCCCCCCCCTTAAATTTTTAAACAATAAATTTCATGAAAGTTCTTGACATTTTATGTTGAAGAAACATATATTAAGACAAAAATAAAAAATTAAATTAAAATTTTTTATTCAAAATATGCACGTTTTATGTATAAAAATGAATAAAATAAAAGAAAATACGGATAACTATGAATAAATTCTGTAATGAAGACATTAATTTATATTCAACAATGAATTGAAGAATTTTAGAGTGACAATTTATTCTTTCAAATATGATTGGTTAAGATATTTAATTTCGTGAAGCAAATCCATCCCTGATATATATGTACATATATATATACATACATACATATGCTTTATTTCATATAAAATACAATTCCAAATTACAGTTTGTTGTTTTACAAGTTTTATTAGTGAGTCTTTGATATTTGACAGTCAACTTCCTGCGTTCCTCGTAAATTATATATTACAATCACTATTGTTACTTCGAGTAGAAAAATTGAGTTGAATATAGAATGTTTTATAAGTTCAAAGAAAGCCAAATTATAATTTTCATTTTCTCAATAGCGCAGCGCCCCTTGTCTATGGCGCCCCTAGGCACTTGCCTAGTCTGGTGCACCTTTGATCCGACTCTGTACATATGTATATGCATATTTGGTTCGATATTAATTTTATTTCATTTAAAAAAGATAATACTGAATGCCGTCTTAGTTCAAAGTGATTGTCTTTGTTTTTATTTGTTTCAGATTTTAGGTTTTCCTGTAGTTGTTGAAGATCGACAAAGAAAAGCTCTGTGTTCGCATCACGTACACGCTTTCCAAGCTCGAAATGCCAAACAGCTTGTCGCCATGGACCGAAAATCGCCGGTATGTGCCTTTGAATACAGTTTACAAATAGGCATCGAGGGTCTGCACGACCCTAACTCTGTTTTCCGAGTTTAAGAACGCGGCAAAATGGCCGCGCTCGAATTTCTGCCCTTCACCCGTCGCCTCGCGATACCCTTATTACGCCACAAAACAGAAATCAAAACTACATTGATTTGTGATTCTTTATATCGATACGAAAATGGATGATGCTCGTCGTACATACATATGTACATATCTACATAAGTGTCTCGAATTAATTAGAATAATTAGTTTTAATACGTTTTGAGTAGCGGTTTTCATGTACAATTATCCGGCGATTGAAAAAAATGCTGATACGTGTGATAATTAACGGTATGATCGAATATTTAATTGCGTATAATTTGACGAATTTCCGACCGATGTAAATGACAGATATCTAATTCGAATAAATTTTGATGCGATAAAAAATTATGATAAATTACTGTTATTTGTTGGGACTATTTGATATTTTGATTATGACTTGTCATTTATTTATCATAAAAATATTTTTAAGCCATTAGAAACAGTCATTTATATATTTAATTTTTTCGTTATATTATATATGTATGTACATGTTAGGTAGATTTATATTACTATAATAAAATAATATCCAGGAGTTGTTCATCTTTTTGAATGGTTGATTAGAATTATTCAGTCAACATCCCAATCAATATTTCTTTACTTTTATATTTAATTTAATTTCAAAGTTCTGATGAAAGATATTCTTTTAACGCTGAATCTTTTATTTTTCACAAGATACACTTTCGACTATCACCAGTATATTCGAAAAGCAGTTTTGAATTTGATCTTGAAAGACGAACTTAATATTGGAACGATGAAATTAAGAGACGCGTAGTCTTTTATAATTTAACGCACTGATTGAGTCAGTCTGATGTTCTGACTTAACTGAATTCTTATAGTAGCGACTGATTTTCTTTGATTTAAAATTTTTGTTGTTGCGAAACGACATAAAAAAAATTATGTCGTTATTTTATGACAATATGCTCGCGAACATTACTCAATTCAGTCGCCTCATTATAAAGATCTCAACCGAACTCATTGTTTCGGATGTTATGATGATTTTTACAAATAACTAACTCTCGTACTTCGGTACGGTTTATAGTGAATTTGATGATGTCAATGTTTATCTTATGGCGATTATTTTATCTTATCGATTTTATGGTTTTGTTATTTCCATATATGCAGGAATCAAGTATTTATTAAAATTAACATTAATTAAATGTATTAACAATACATAAGAACATATATTATATAATATGTACAAACATTATACATCCATTTTTTTGATTCCACTTAAAGTGTTGAAAATCTTTATTTTATTTTTTAGTAATTTAAAAGAATTTCAGTTCACGGTCAAAAATAATTGAGTAAAAGGATTGAAGTAGGGCTTTCAAATATTCAAACATCGAATATCAAATAAATTATTTACACTTAATAAGTTTTCTAAAAGTCGAAGATATTATTAAAATTTCAACAGAATCCTAATCTGGTACATAAAATATAATCAAATGTGGTGTAGATCGAAAATAAAAAAATAAGTTCGTATAAAAAGTATTCGAATATACAATTTTTTCTACCCCAAATTGTAGATGTTAAAATTTGATTTTCTCCGGTATCCAAATTTTTTTTTTGACAAACTTTTGACCAGGGACCCAAACCGTTATTTTTTTCGTTCTGGTTCGGTAAAATAAATAAATATCGGTTCAGTTCTGGTTTTCGGTTCTCTTGTATTTAAATAATAGCAAGTTAATATAAATTCACAGACACCGTCTATACATACCCCTCTTTATACGGCTTTTCGCTATTACTTATTGTGATTAACATATTAACACATTTTTAATATACATTTCTGTGTGTTTCTCCATTAATTCTATTATTCCCAAAGTATATTTATTAATTTTACCGAACCGAAAATACGATCCGCAAAAAATATTGGTTCGGTTTCAATTTTCGTTCCGGCAAAAAATAATAGAATAGAATAGAGCAATGCGTGCAATTTTAAGGAAATGTAAGAATATTAGAAGTATGTTAGATGAATTGAACTGGTTGGATATTATAAATAGTCTTAATTTGAGCACTTTAAAATTTGTATATAAGCTCGATAATATATATAAAATTTGTATATAAGCTCGATAATATATATAAAATTTGTATATAAGCTCGATAATATATATAAAATTTGTATATAAACTCGATAATATATAATTTTAGGTTTACTTATTATAGTTTTGTTAATTTTGTTAACTATGTTATATTATAGTTGTTAGTTTAACCCTTTGGGTGCGCAATTAAATTTCATGAAAAGTCATGCAATGTGTCAATTATCCAGTAAAAATTAAAGTTGATGATATAATTGCAATTTTTATATGTTTATAGTTATTCTCTGTTTCATCTATATTTACATTCAGAATTCAATAAAATTTAATGAAAAATTAAAAAAAGGAGGGAGAAAAGAAAAAAAATATTTTCATATTTTTTTAAAAATTGTAGCCGCGTTTTTTATAAGGCGTGGGATAAATCCGCTATATATCCACTTGAGAGCCGTGGACAGTGATTCGGATTTATCCGCACTTCGGTTTGAAATTGTGAAATAATTCATTAGCAATTTGTTATTTAATAAATAAAAAAAAAATTTTTTTTTCGGTTTTCGGTTCGGTTCCCTGCTTTTATTTGATTCGATTTCAGAGACGATACAATACAAGTATTAATATAATTCTACTATTATATCTTGACTAATATCGCTTTGCAAATTTTCATTTGTTTCTGTACTACATACATACATATGTACATATGTAGTATGCAGTAAAGACTAAGGTAAATGCTTCCTTTCAGCGAGTAGCATTTTCAAGACATTCATACGTAATTACGAATCTATACTACCAAATTACCACATAATTTTAGAATTTTCCACTCCAGTAGATCACTCAGTACACATCGAAACAACTTTACATGACATAATGGAGCAATTCAAAATACACAGACTTAATGGGGGGTGAGCAAACGATGATCGATGGGCTTGAGTGGGCCGAATGGAGTCGGATAGCCCTTAGATATCATTAGATCATATAAATAGTTGTAATTGTATGATCTTGAATTATTTTCGAAGGATTGTATGTATGTATGTGTGTGCTTTTGTTTGATTTGTGCTCTGTGGCACTTCGGCGTTGGGGCTTTTGCGCAAGGCGGCCACTTTACATACATAATGCAGTTACGGGCCGACACAGACGCCGGTAGCGGGCTGACGCTTTTAATGCGATTTTCGACGCCCTTTGTGACGCCAAATTGGCCCCAATCAATCCATTTGCACTTTGTTTCGCCAACACCGGGGTCACGTCTGGTCCCTGGTACAGTACACGCACCCCCCCATCCATCGCTACCCCCGAAACAATACCCACTTTTACTTCCACACAATAATACGATGAAAACGATTCCATCATCGATATATCAATTGCTTTTACGTTTTATCTTATGCCCCATCTTCACGTTGACCCAACACTGGCATGTTGTAGCACACGTGGTGGGAGTAGGATGCCAACGTGCAAGGGATGGCGACGCAGGCAGTCAAAATATACAATATCCATATTTCAAATGTCAACTATTCAAATCTAGTATGTATATCAAAATGTAGAAAATTCTACGTTCACTTGTATATGGCAATAAGGAGGTAGACCAGTGGATTGGTAGATTGGGTATTTTCAATCTCTTCGTTTTTTTAGCACATCCTTCAAATATTCTGCATTTGTACAATTCTAAATAATGATATTCTGTATTTTTTATTGTAATGTTGGCCCAACGTTTAGAGTTGAACTTTGTTACTATTATATGTATAATTAACTAGTTGAACCCGGCATGCGTTGCAAAGTCACAATAACGCATGCGATTCCCTTTCCTGTTCCTGTTTCCGTTTCCGTTTCCGTTCCCATTTCTCGATGTGTTTCGATAAGTGAATGTGTCAGTTTCAAATTAATCTAATATCTATATAATTTCGAAAGAGCCTTTGTATGTATGTATGTATCATGTATGTAACGTTTAAAGGTTTGTTGAGATCATCGAAAACAAATCAAAGTTTTTATGTCGACGAAATCGACATCGTCGAATATTATTTATTTTCGATTAATATAAATTTATTAAAAAACAAATGAATGTTTTCTATTAGATTGTTTTGCCATGTTTAGGCTGTTTATATTACAAATACCGAGTGAAGAGAAATTAGATTACAGTAATGATAATTTGTCGGATAAACGCAGGCGGCGAACACATTTGAAATTATTAAATTGTTTGTTTATTTTACCCTAACAACGCAGGTGGCGACGCGAAAACATTTTAAATTCCGTTTCCCGTTTTTATTCTTATTATTTCCTGGCGATAACCCTAAGAATGAATTCAAAACAAAAATGTGACTAATTCAGATTACTAGTCAGATGACGCTTTCACGAAAAGCGGCATTGTAAAAAAATATATATCAAAACCAGGTCGTATTGAAAACTTACATAGGTTCTGTGAATCTTATTTAAAAAAGTGAGTTCAAGAAACGGAATATAACGAAGAACAAATGATATATTGACTGATTCTTACCAGTTAAATTGTAAATCCACCGTATTAGATGAAATAACTAGATAGATGAAACATATTTTAAATAATCAAAATATATATAAAATATACTGGCAAAATACACTTTGACTGTAACATATACAAAAGTTTCATGACACTGCTGTCAATACTCAAACCGGTTGAATCTGTTTTAAAAATTTAAGTATTCCATATTTGTACATATGTAGTATTACACTTACATTTATAATGTAAATAAATTGCATGCTATCTTTGGAATTGATTGATCTTCAGATTTTGTTTTTCCAATGTTAGTGAATAGTGAAATTATGAAATGTTGGTATGTGCTATATTTTAGTGGGAAGCAAATTTTAAATGGTTGAACTGTACTAGTTTAAGTTCAATATTCCGGCCGATAGTAGGTAAATGGTCAGCTTTCTGACACTTGCTCGAATTAGCCACTGACGTAAATTCTCTCATCGGTCACTTAGCTGAAACCTGACCGTGGAAATGCACGTTCGTCGTCCTCAGGTGCGCCACGTCAAAGTGGACATTCAAATTAGCGTCGGTGAGAAGCGATTACGAGTTTTTGCATTGCAAAAATCGACAAAAAAGTGCGTTTTGTAATTTTATCATATTATGTACGTATATGAAAGTGTAAAGGTGTGTTGTGTATTATAGAGCGATATCGGCGTAAAGCTCTCGCATCGCCGATAATGCGATTTGGTTTTGCGCGACGGGATACAAAATTTGATTAGTGTTTGCAAAAGTTGTAGGTCCAATATTTGGCGCGGGGAACGGCTAAGTGACAAAGCGTAAAGTGATCCTCTGGCTGCCAGCATCTAATTCACTTGTGCCACCCGGTACAGGAGGCTGCCTTCTCTCATTTTATTATCAAATTCGACGATAAATAGGGTACACTCTGATAGGGCTCTATGTATGTACATATGTATATCTACATTCCACGTATGCATAGATCATACATACGAGTACAGTTTTAATAGAATATTTTCATATATTCTCTTAAAACTGAATTCATTGCTCTTACTTAATTGTATTTCAGAAGAGATACTATATAAATAAAATAAAAGTTAAAACGGAATTGGTGGGAGGCTTATTTTTGTTACATAAATTATGTTCTTGTTCACTTCTAATCTATAGTAGTATATATGTATATATGTACAATATTAAATAATTTTATTTTGGTTCAATCAATTTTTTTAATTATTATTGTTTTTGTTCTTAAATCATGTTCACAATATACAGCCGAGGACAAATGCATTAGGGCACTTGTAAAAAATGCCTTTGATCGAAAATACTGGGATATTTAAAACAGTCACTAACTGAATTGCATCTTACTAAGAATGCCTCTATTGTTTAGCCTCAATGTTTCGAGAGTACCTAGTGGTTTCATCGCGTTGTTTTTTTTCTTAATGAAATGCATCTTATTTTATTGAAAAGTGCCCGAAAAAAACACGAAAATCGAGTGACGGGAACGGAGCTCATATTGTTTTAATAAAATTTTCAAGGTTTGGGATAGATACAAATTTCCAAACAACTTAAATGATCGCGATGTGGGTTTTAAACTACATTAAAGTGAGATTAGTTCTATCAAAAACGAGAAGAATAAGGAAGAGAAAAAATCTCTTGTTGAAGGCCGTTCTAAAGATTTTCAAAATCCCAAAAACGGACATTCTGAGAAGTGAATAACGATTGAAATTTAACATTTCCTTTTTCCAAGTAGCAAGAAGCCGTCTGATGGAAACTGGATTCAGGGTTGCAAGACCAGTCATAAAATTTTAATTAAAATTCAATAAATCACATAAAATTAAAATTACATCTAAATCCAAAAGTTTTGGTTATTTGCTGCATTTTTAAATATGTTTTGCAGGAAGGGAAGAATTGCGTCAATTTAGAGTTGATATTCAATTTATAATGTTTCATGTTCATTCTATGTAACATATGATACATCTTTTTATTAGGACTTTCACCAAGAAATTTGCATTATTAGATTATTTATCAGTATTTGTTAGTCAGAAAATATGTATTTTGAAAAGCTGGACAGACCTGGATATTTAAAATTACATTAATAATTTATAATATCGAGATGTACATATGTATGTATATGTATAGGTGAAAAAATACTCAATGTATGTGTGTATTTATAATATATAATATGTAAATTTGTGGTAAACTTAATATAATAATAACTTATATTGATATGACTTGATATTCTACCTTTATTAATTTAATAACATTTTTTTAATATAAAAATATGCACACGTGTGTGTGTAACAAGTTGTTTCCAAATTAATTATAATTCGAACGTAATTAAACAGACACAAAAAAACACGACGGGGAACTTAATGGAAAATTTATTATGCATGTACGCGCGCGTGTACGACGCCGCGGAATTAGCGTTGCGTTAATTGCATAACTAAGGGTTTATCGAATGTGTAAAAAGAAGTAAATTATGCAAAGCAAACGAAGCAAGGAGGGTGGGTGAATGAAGGGTGCTAATTTAGTAAAGTGGCGTCCGTTCGGACAGTACTTTTCTACTTGTATCTACATATGTATGTATTATACATACATACACACTATGCACTGTAAATTGAACTACACGACGAGTTTAATACGAAATTAGCTCAACTTTGAACCCCCGCACTACCACGTGACAGAACCTTTTAGTTGTGAAAACATAACAGGTGAGCGGTAAAAACTCTAAAAGTATATTATGACATTATGTACAGCGCGTCTTTCTAGAGAAGTCTGTTGGATTGGTATTAAATACTGCTATAGTGATTCTTTGATGCAATTTAATTTCAATGCATATTCATAATTATTTAGATAACTTATAAAAAATGCAATATGACAAAAACATGCAATGTGATGTACATTTTAACGCGAAGCTCAGGATTATATAATAATGAACTCTATTTATTTGGTCAGTTATTGTAATAAATGCCCCGTAAGGGGACGCGATGTACCATCTAAGGATTAATATTTTCTTGCATTTAATCGGTCATTAGCTTTAAATAGGTAATTTGCTGTAAGAAATGGTCAGTATATGTACATATATTATGTAAAATCAACGCTCAGTTCATTAGAGGCTGTAGACAAGAACACCAGATTCATGATTTTATATATGAAATTCTATTGTTTAAAAATGAAATTCGGAAATATGTAATTACTGACCATTTAATTTGATAGTCACTGATAAATTGAAATATAATTAATGACTAAACAAATATTTTTGTTGAAATTAGACCTATGTACATATATGTACAATATGTACATATCTATGTATGATCACCTTAAAAAAAACTTGGTAGCTGTTTCAATTTTTTTTTAAATATAATTTTTTTGCGTGTGTTTACATTCTGACCAGTATTCATCGAATCATTTTTTAATTAATTTAAAACTTGCATTAAATTTATATGATCAAAATGTTAGATTTATATGATGAAATGTATGTATGTATGCAATACAGGCTTTTAAAGTTTGCTGTAAATTTGTGATACTTTTAATTTGAGATCCTTTGGGAATTAGGAGTTTGAAGCAGATAAATACATATATATATTATATGTACATGCAATATGTAGAGTAGTCTTTCCAAGAAAATAATTAATAACTTTCATAAAACCAAGTGGGTAGATTTCAAATGTTGATTAAACAACCATTTAAGCATTATAGGTATACTATAGGTAAAGATAATTTCTGGGAAGTATATTTTCGTTACCTTTTAAATCAATTTCAATCGACTTCTCAAATGTGAGTCGCGTCGATCCATTTCCATACCTACATGAATTTGAGTTTTGCGTTTGAACAAAAAAATAAATAATAATAAAAGCAAAATGTATGAGAAACGGCTAATCTCCGGTCGAATCTTGACAACCTAATTACAGGCGGCCGACATGAAAAGCTTTCGGTACATTTGTGAGCGGCGAAACTAACGCCACACTCTGAACCGCCATTCTAATCGCAAAGCCCCATATTCAGACCTCTGAACGTGTCTATCGGAATGTGATCAAATGTCGGGTACTACTGCTAAGTCGCGGTTTTACCGCCACGGCCGTAGCAGCAAATTCAATAAAGGAAAGTTATAAAAAATATATGGCAACATGTTTTGTAAATAATTATAAATAGTAGAGCCTAAATAACTTTAATGACAC
Source organism: Arctopsyche grandis (assembly GCF_051622035.1). Classification (NCBI taxonomy): domain Eukaryota; kingdom Metazoa; phylum Arthropoda; class Insecta; order Trichoptera; family Hydropsychidae; genus Arctopsyche; species Arctopsyche grandis. The sequence continues at coordinate 10,789,590 of NC_135358.1, read as the reverse complement.
GGTCACGCAACACCGCGAACCGGCCAGGTCTACTGAATTTTCTATTTAATAAATTATTTCAATAACAATGAGTATCTATTGTGCTACTAAATATTGCTTTTTTCCACGCCAATACCGATACATGACGTACAAACAAAACCTGTAATTATTTTTCTTGCAATTACATATCCTTTTTTTTATAATACTTTCATTTTTTTACTATATGTGCCATGACAGGTTGCCCCAAGGCGACACCTATGGTCAAACTTTTGTATATATATATATATATATATATATATATATATATATATATACATACATATGTATATATATAAATATATATATATATATATATATATATATATATATATATATATATATATATATACACATACATATGTATATATATAAATATTACAATACAATTCTTATACATATAATACAAATCAACAAATACATAAATACATACATATAATTTATATAGGCATATTTTAATTTAATATTAACAAATGCGATATGCGACTTTTTTTTTAAATTAAATTAATATTTCCCAATGATGTCATTACGGGTTTCCCCCGAGCGACATCTATGGTATTAAACTTGTACATATATAAATATTGTAATAATATTCAAATAGTGGTGACATGGAGTGGGACAATTTGATGGAGTAAACATTAAAACAATGAAATCAGATAAATTAGCAAACTCTGTTAGAAAAAATCGGCTTTGAATCCCTAATATCCAAGCCTGACCAGCAGCACTACAGATTATATTCGGATTAAATTTTACACACGGGATACACGGGATCGAACCTGGTAACCTCTCAGCGGTTAGCATTAATGCAACTACTGAGCTATGTATGCTGTTGGCTAAAGTTTCCGAGAAACTGAAGGAGAAGATATTATATTATATTTTCTCACAAACAACAATCAAATCTCTCAATTTAATTTAATTTACAAGCCGTACAAATTTAATATGATCTAATAACGATTTTTTCAATTATCAATATTGAGAGAAATCGTATAATTTATAAAGAGAATTCGTAACACCTGCAATAAAGAGTCACGAAAGCAAATGTGATGATTTGCAATTTTTAATATTGTTTCATGTAAAGTAATCAAAATGAATAATATCGAAATAGCATGAACGACACAAAAATAATTACATTTGTTCTCAAATGGCCACTTTTGTACCAAATCTATAAATCTAGCATTTTTTTTAGAATGATTTTGAAATTATATATAAGTAGATGCTTTTAGACACGTTTTAAGTATACATATAACAGGGATGCGAATAATTTTCAATACCCAACATCAGGTCTTGTATTTGGGGTCTTGATTTAATTCATCGAATTCGTAAGAGTGTTCATCTCATAGGGGTAAATTCCTTTGGTTAATTGAACCATTTGAGTTAAAATTCACACAAATTTTGATAGACAAGGCTTATTAAATTGCCGTTTCTCACATAATGAAAATGTTTGAATATCGTTTAATTGATAGCGAGATGAAGCTGCACCTATGAAGAACACCGAAATTAATATTTAAATATTGTTTTAATTAACGGTTTCGATTCAATTGGACGCTTTTTAGGGCACCATAGAGCAAGATGTTAATTGACACAAAGTACAGTCGTATATTTCTTTAATTAATGCGATATTCTTTTTCAATTACGTAATACACACACATGAGTGTGCTGTGCGGAATAAATACAGTTATACTTATTATGTATATTTTTTTGTAATTATTACGAGCATTTTGTGCAATGATTACAGATCAATTTCACAAACGATCTACATATGTACATCGCATCATCTGACACTTGCAAATAGTTACTAATTTGCTTACATCACGTCTCAATTTGATTATGGTGTAATACTTACTATATATACGAATCGAACGTTTCAGGTCAAAAACGTGAGCCTGATCTTCTTAGTAAAAAAAAACCGTATCAAAATTACAAAATATTATAACTCTTCTAACAATCTCATTAAAATATTTTACATACGTATTTAATTTTTATATATATGATCTACATATATTTGAAAACGGCGGAAGTCCGATTTTCACGTCCAAAAACACTATTTCTGTTTGACTTAATTCACAAATTGTTCAATTCTTCAAATTCACTTCTTCAAATTCGATATGTCCAGAATCTCGGAAAAGCAGAGTCAAAATATTACAGGCCACCAATATTTTTAAATATTGTTAAGCGTAAAACAATATATTTTATGTTTTGCGAAATATTTCTCGAAATGAAGAAAAGTGGTCTTTTGTCACATTCAAATCTAACGGCTCATATGTAGATGCACCTGGAATAGAATAGCTTTTTTTATATAAAGCTAATAGGTAAAAAAAAATTATATTAACTACATAACACTGCTAATTTGAATAATTTTTTTAAAAAGTGTCAGTTTACAAGCAAGCTCTGTTCAACTATCAAAGAGTCGTTGGGAAAATCGGATATGTTTTTGGACTAATCATCCCACAGACGTCTACATACATATATATGTACTGCGAAATTCACACTATTATTGAAAATTAGTTCAGAAAAGTACTCTAATTTTTTAACAACGTTTTTAGCAAAATGGCGCCTTTTTTTCGTGTGAAAATCGTCCGAGGCGCCGTCGGTGTCGGCACGCTAATGAAAGAACACCTAACATTGTTATCTGCATTAAACAAAATGTGATATCTTTTTATTTACACATTAACAAAAATAGAGCGAAACATGTGGAGTCATCGCAACACTTACGGTACGGTCAGTGGGAAAGCCGCTCATCATACGACGCCGCCATGTTATTGACAGGCGTATGAGTGTATGTGTGTGTATCATCTCTAAAGTGAGAATTTTTTAATTGTACATAATTCGTTGATATAATACAAGGTCTAAAATAGGGGCATATAATGGATAGTATTATATGTTGTAAAAATTGATGGATTCAATGGAGGCCTTTCAGATTTAGTTCGTAAGTACATTCATGTAGATATATTTTATTTGTGATTTTGCACCTATGAATTCACAATACAAAAACCGCTTGAATTATTACATTATTCGATAAGTTATGACTTTTTTATGAACTTCAAACTATGTACATATTTCATTTAAAAGCATATACGACTGACTTCTATATTATTAAGCTATTATGTATATGTTCATAGTTGGCTTAGGTTAGGTTATTATTAAAATTTATTTTGACGTAATTACTTATGTATTATATTTGTTTTATTTAATGTTTAGTACAATCGTTCTAAATTCAAGTGCTTGGATAATTTTTTAAATATTAAATTACTATTGCATAACAATCAACAGTGAAATAAATTAAATAAATAAACTAGTCGTACGCGTACAAGTTAAATCCATTAATTCGATTATGAAAAAAAACTTTCAATATATTTTTTTGTAATAATAATCATTTAATAATTTACATTTAGTTCAAGCGTTCACTCCAGTTCGTTCATGAACATACTGGTTTGATCATACACGAATTATTTATTGGCTTTAGTTTAAGTGCTAACAATCAAAAATCTTCAAATAGACTTACCAGGTGTCGCATGAAACTTTTGGCTGTCGAAACTTTGAGATGTCAAAGCGCCAAGTATCTAAAAGGGAAATCCTATGGAAACTACGCTACAAAGTTTCTATAATTCCCGGTTCCGCTAATATTAAAAATATTGCAATCAAGGCTAAGCATATATACAAATATGTATATGTATGTTTATAGAGGGTAGGATAAACGATTGCGAATATTTAAACTTATGTCTAATAGTTTGTGAATGAACACACTATTAGGTTCGTTTATCGATATGCTCTTTTGTGTACACCATAACTAGTTAGATTGATTCGTGTATGAACGTTTGTTCATACACGAACGAAATGTACCCTTGGATTATAATATATATATATATATACATACATAAATGATCAATTTATCATGGAGTTACTTTAAATTAACAGATGTTTACAAGTACATACATATGCCTTCCTTAATTTGTCTTAAGATGATCTTTGCTTTATATATTTTTTAATTATTTTTTTTATATTCTATGTATCATATAGTATGCAATGTTTTATTTTGGAACAAAAACAGAAGCAAAAAGTTATGTTTTAAAAAATCTTCTTACAATTGCCGATATAATGCATGTGAATGTATGAGTATATTGAATCGATTTTCAAGTCCCGATCTACATACATAATTTGATCGATCGCAACTTACGATTAGGTACATAGGTTTTTAAAAAAATCTTTATACACGTGAAGATCAAGGTAGGATGATTATGATATTAGCGTCGATTTGTCTGTCGGAGCGGTCTTTATTGGCAAACATCTTGGCTTTACATGACGACGCTCGTTTTTTAAAAGCCTTTGCCGCGGCACAGATGTGATCTGTAGGGGCCGGCGTCAGGCTAATTACAGGCCCCACACTACAGCCACTTCTGATGGACGACGACGATGAATCTTTACACCCATCCGTCCATCACTGGCATGGGAAGGCGATCCTCGGTCGCCGAACTTTGGAAAAATCCAAATGAAAATTCGAATAATTTTCTTTTTAAGTACACTATAGGTTCTGAATGACTAAATGTGTACGATAATTTGGAGTTTCTTCATTGTTTTATCAGGAATTATAAATAGCTATTGAGTAATCGAGAAGAAAACTGTATCATTCTGTCTTTGGACTACTCGTTTCGGGGTTATCCGTAAAAAATCATGTTAAAAAACTATTATGATTGTAAACCGCCATTTTGATTTGCTGTGTATCACATCGATCGATCATAGTGGGCGTTTTTAAATTCGTTCCAAAAATATGTACGTATTAGTGAATTTTATATGTAATTAAAAAACTCGTTCTTGTAATTGGTAGTGTATATGAAATGGCACGTTATGTCGCGTCCGCCATACTTGTACGAAACGAACATCGCGCGAACCGGAATTAGCCTTGCTGCCTCATTTCTTCCCCATCCTCCCATCATACCCCCGTCGACCGACACACCCTCTCGCCCCCCAGGCTTTTCCGTCCCGCACACTCACACCGGAGGCTCGCGAAAAAGGGAAGAGCCAGAGGGGAGGGGCCGGTTTGAGAGATCTACAAATGCAAATCCACCCCACGCTTTTCAGTAAAACGAGCTCCAGTTCCACTGCAAAAAATAACACGAATAACAGAAACATTTCCAACAAGACCGTATGACCGAAAAAAATCGTGGGATTTATTTGGAATATTTATAATTCATATCACAGTTAATTTTGAAAAATTGAACTACTGTTTTTATTTTTTTAATATTTATATTTTTCCATGATACCCTGACACCTATGGTATGAAACTTGTTCTTATATAAATTTATAGGTTATAAACTTGAAATCGTATTAAAAAAATTGGTGACATAGTGGGTAGGATGATTTTTGCATATTTGATGAGGAACCGTTTCAACAATGAAATCAGATAGATTGGCAAACTCTAAAAGGAACCGATCGACTTGGAGTCACAAATATTTAAGTCTGACCAGCAGCGCTACAGAAATTCTTACAAATAAATTATTTTTAATCGAGGTCAACTCAGGACTTAAACCCAAGAACTTCTTGGTGGTTAGCCACCGAGGTATTCTGTTGGCTGCCAATAATTAAAAATGTTCTTATATTTTTCTTATAGATTTCAATTCAGTTATACAGTTCAAGTACAATCTAGTCTTGGAGTTATTACCACATGCGATCTGAAATTGTCGACTCATACATACATACATATGTATAATATATGTATGTACATATGATTGAAAAAAATTATTAATTTGAAGACGTATTTAAATCGGTATACATTTATTAGTATAAAGCGAATATATCTGATGATGTTTTCCTTTTAATAAGAAGGTTCTCCCTTTGATATCATGATGGATGATACTTAGCGCTCAGGAAATAAATAATAGAAAGTATTAGATTTTAGTAAAAATTCAATCGTATAATAAGTATGTATGTACGTATTTAAACGAGACTTTCAAATCCTTATTTGAATTTATGTGAATATGAATCCAAATTATCTTTTCATTTTTGGTGCTTATTTTTCATTTGGTTTAACGTCTTTATGATTTTATGATTATACATACATATATGTATGTAAATACATATGTATATAACCATCAGAAAATTCCTAATCACAAATAAAAAAAAAATTACGTATTTGAATAAATGGGTTATTTAAATACAACCTTTTGACACATTTGTAAGGCGTGATTAAACTATCGAATTATTAACCAAATTTTTCTATATAAAATAACTTTGAATATTCAGCGAGTAAAAAGTAGCCTATACATTATGTTGTTTCAACGCCATTATTTTTATTTTATTTTATTTTCAAATTCGATCATAGTGCCTTAACAAATAATTTGATGTATGTACACATATGTATTATATGTAATGATTAAAATTTTTCTTCGCTAATTTTGTAATAATACATTTAAAATATTTTCGGCTCATCCGATACTAAGCTACTGCTATGGTGGAAAATGGAAGAATAAGTAGGGAGAGTCAACCGACCGGGGCTGGGGTTGAAAGAGGAAAAAGTCGATGCTCTCGTGGAAAATACCCGCTGAAATATCACTGTGCAAAATTCACCCCGGGAGCAACCATCCCTTTATACACCTCCTACCTTCCCCTCCATCTTCACCATCCTCCTCTCGCTTCCCGTACATATTTTAATACAATTTATCAAACGCAAAATATTTAAGCATTCCAGAGACTTTCATTCCCTTCAGTCCATCCTTCAAAATGCAAATAAAAACATTTATTATCAGAGATTTCGAACATTTTATATACACATTGCCATAATACAACGTCAACAAAGCCTCGACATTATTTTAATTTTTACCCTTAAAAGTTTTCATTCTATAATTATATAATTCTATACAATTTAATACTGGACGTACATGTTCATAAAACACAGCTGAGAGTTGTCGAAAGAAAATTGTGTGGAAAATTCGTTCATATGTAGACGCCCATGTTCATTGGCAGTGGTAGATGTATTTCACAAATGTGGACGAAAAGGATTTCGCATAGGTAAAGGTTTTACATACACTTATACGTATTTGCCGACACATATACATACATATGTATGTACAAGCTCAAACAAAAACCTATATACATAATTCGCCGGATCGTAGAGCAGCTACGGTGGCTGCGAGGCGAGCGTGTGTACGTGAAAAGCCTTCGTTTGGGGGAGTGTTGTGAAAGCTTTGGGAAATGTAAATTTACACAGCCATGAGAATAATTTCAGTCTTTCCACAAAGCAAATCTACATATTCGCATTTATACGTAGCGCACGACAAATAAACCGCTATTCTAACGCACACATCGTTGAATTAATCCTTTGTCTTTTGTACGTAGATATAAATATACCTACATATATATATATATATATATATATATATATATATATATATATATATATATATATATATATATATATATATATATATAATTTGTACGCTGTATATTTTATTTTTATTTAAACTATCCCGAACTATTTTTCAAAAAACTCTTGCAAGCAAAACGCATATGCCAAAATAATCATTTAAATTTTTAAAAATCTGCTCACACTAATTTCTTGACTGTAACTTGGATTAAAAGAACAACGAAGCTGTATAACCACTCTTTTAGTGTAGGATTTTTTTTATTCCATATGCTTATGTATGTACTCTAGAAAAATATTTCCCAACTTACAAAATGTTCATGCTCCTATGAATACGTACATTTGGCAGGCGAATCCTTTTGCATTCTGATAAACATTTTGCATGAATAAAGCATTTTGATAAACATAATTGGAATATAGGAGGAAGGGGTAGTATTACGTAACTTCTACATACAATTCTGACAAATATGATTAAAATGATTGAACGGAAAAATTGATTTAATAACTTTATAAAGAATAAATAACGCGTAACCAAAATAAATCTTGTTTATTTTTTCAAAAAGTTTTCTGTACTCGAGCGAGGCCTAGTTCTACATTTTTGAGATTTTTGAGTAATATTCTTTGTGATATATTATATGAGATGAATTTTGATTTTCTCTCTTCCATTTGGGCCTCGTAGGGATGTTTTATATTATATTTGCGGCTGGTTCTTATGTATTGGTGCTGGCTATAGTTGCAAGACATTCCCTAGTTTTTTTGTGTATTATTTTATATTTTTACTTTATCTGTTATTGTTATAATGCTATTGTTTTTTTATAGATACGTATAAATGTATTTTTGGTCTGTGTATATATTATATGTATTTATTTTTATTTTTCTCATCTCCCTGTATTTTTTCGTCCATTGTGGCGCACCAGGGACTCCTGTAATGCCACAGTAGTCCAAATTTAAACTTAAATAAATAAATAATTCTGCAGTTTAAGTTATAATACCATGAGATAGTACAGATATACCGAATTTGGTGGTCATAAATTAAAAGCCGTACGTAGATTTTCCTAACGGATAAAATGAGGATTCATCTATGTATCGTACATATGTATGTATGTATATTTGGCAATATTTGAAAAATGATTTTTTGTTTATTCAAAGGTTCCATTTGATTCAATAAAATATATAATTACGCTATAATCATTGTCATCGTTTTATTACTTTATCTATGTACGTAGTAACAATAGATGAAGTTTTGTGATCATTTTTATATCCTATTCATATTTCTTACATGCTTTTTATTTATTTTTATTTTATTTTTTTATGTACATATGTATACTTATATTTGTATTATAACCACATTAACACTTTGGGGCTACCTATCAAGTCTCTGTAGTATTGATTTTTTTTAAATAAATTACTAAAAAGTTCAATAGCCGAATTTGTTCCTAAATCACGATGACATTAAGAAGCAGAAGCAGCAAACATCTTTCAGATATAATTTTTGAATTTCGAATTTTGACTTTTGATTTTCGAAGACTGGTGTGCATTTTTCCGAATCTTTCGCGTGCCAAATTGACAAAGACTGTTCTACAGAATACAAGCAATTCTTACAGTCACTTAAGTTGCTTATGGGTCATCCGGAACTTTTTAAATATATTTCGTTCGACGTGGCACAAATATGCACACGTACCTGTCGGATTGAATTACGACAACGAGTGGCTGTCGGTCTGCTGTTCTAAATGGTGCACACGATTCGACTCCTGAGGACCCCATTTCCACAAATGTCAAAAGCACATTTGTATTCAGTTGTTTCGCGCTCGTGTAGGAGAGTGGGGTTGAATCGGTTGTGGGAGGGGAGGGGGTTCTGCACCCCACCGGTAAAAGAATTACCATTTTTTCAGGCGACGCGAAAAGTTACCGAAACGTTAACTGTCACCGGTTAAAGTACACATGCGCTCGACGCATACGTACTCGCCACATCCGAGCTGGTTTGCGGTGCATATCAAATAGGTTATACTAGATTATATAATATGTATACCTGCATATGTCAGAATATAATACTACTATCGACTGACCATTATTCTAGATATCCATATTTATGCTTTGAATGTCCACTCGGCTATTCATAAATTGTATTGAATTAACATCTGAACAAATTGGTTTTTGTTCGGTTTGATACATCTATACATATTGGCAAGAAAATAATCGACGTGTTTTTGTCGCTCAGCCTTACTTAGGTGTGCGTAAGCAGGATATAAGGGAACTAGGTGACGTCATACCAAGTAAGGCTGTGCGACAAAAACAGGGAGATTTTAACGGCACGCCGCTGATACATATGTAGTATGTGGATAACATAAGAAGAGTGTTTCATATTTACGTTGAACTGATATTTCATGATGTGTTGAATTACCTATAGTCTCAAAAAGGCAAATATTACATAGCTTAGCCAGCAGTATGGCTCGGTAGTTGCGTTTATATTTAGCACCGAGAGGTTACCGGATTCAACCCCATGCTAATTTTTAATGCTGCTGGTCAGACTTGGATATTTGTGACTCCAAATTAATTGGATTCGTTTCCTATTAGAGTTTGCCGATTTATCTAATTTCATTGTTGAAACGGTTCCTCCATCAAATTGGCAAAAACCATCCTACCCACTGTCACAAATATCTGAATTTGCATTATGTAAAAAATTGTCTACAAATCTAAATCCATAAATGTCTCTATGGATTAATTACTTGTTAATTTCATGTTCTTGAGTCTCTCGAAATACAGCGATTTAACCAGCAGCGTGGTCTAGTGGTGAATGTTGAATTATTTCGTACTTGATGTTACGAGTTCGATTCCCCGCTAAGTCTCGTTGTTGGCCAGACCTTGATTTGTCTAGGTCGATCGTTTCTTATCAGAATTTGCCAATTTTTCTGATTTTCATTGAAACGATTCCTGTAAAATTGGCGTTTCTTTCCCAATTTTCTGTTGCGAACCTTTAGTTATTGTTATATCTTAGGTTTCGCCATATTGCTCACCATAGATGTCTCTGTGGTTGTTTATCGAATATAAAATTCGTATTGTTACATGAAAGTTATTCATCGTTATTTATCGTATTAATACGATGTTTGTAATATATGTATGTATACTGACCATATATGTCAGATATTTAGATTTACATGTATCTATGTAATAATTATGTGGACCAGGAAGGCGCATTTGGGGTTTACCTGTTAAGCCTTCCTGGTATATTTGTATATATATATATATATGTGAAAAATATGTATGTAAAATAAAAATAAATAAATAAATGTAATAAAAAATGCTGCAATGTTTGTAATTAATTATCTAGGAAGGGGCATTGTGTTTACCTGTTAGGCCTTCCTGGTTTATATTCATGTAAAATAAAATATGTATTCAATTTTGTAAAACTTTTATCTGAAGCCCTTCAAGTCGTACATATATGTATGTCGAACGTCATTTATTTTTATTTTAACTGAATCACAATTACGGATTTAATACATCCTTTTCTACTTATTTTTATTCTTCTGTTTGCGAGTATTTTATGTACATACAATCTCTTGTAGTTTCTGCTTTGATTCACTACCGCAAAATTTTCAGTATATACTGTTTGATATGTACATATGTACATGAATATTCCAAATGTGTCAGACGAATCGAACCCAAATCAAACCTTCTTCGAATCGCCTTCAACACCCACTATTTTTCTTGCGTCAATTTTTCACAATTCAATAGGGGAAGAGAGATGCCGAGGAAGGGCGAGTATAACGCCATTGTTATGCGAGTTTATAACAAAAATAATAAACGAACAACTGACTCATCGCGGAGAGATTGAGATTCGAGACGTCTTCAAATATTTTCATGCCATTGGAATAATTAAAATTCAAAACGAATTTGAATCGGCTGTGTATCGGATACTGTTCGACTTGAACTGTACGATGAGTGGTCATCCACTGGTACAAGTAGGTATACTCGTAGTGTGGTTGAGGTGCGGCTCTGTTTGGTCTGGTGTTCTGTTGGTGCGGCCGCGGCAAACACAACACAATTAGTGTTGTTTGATGGGCCGCTGATGAGGGTCGCCCTTTGAGGAAGCCGATTGGCGCTACAAGAATATCTACAACACCTGATGATACCTGGCCACAGGTTCACCATCTTTTATCAACAACAAAAATGATCAGAAGTGCGAAAGTATACTGATTTTATATGTAGCTAACGGGCTAACTTCCAATAGCAGTAATATTAAGTGAAGACGTACATATATAGACAAATAAAGTTCATACTTAAGATTGAATTTATCATCATCATGTACATATAGTCATTCACCATCCACTGTTGGATAAAGACCTCTCCAGCTCGCATCCATTCGTCTCTGTTAGTGCAACTCTCCTCCATTTCATCCGACACATTTTTCTATTATAATTTTGAGTACCCATCCTCCTTGAGGCCTTCTTTTCCACCGTTTACATTCTCTCGGGTACCATTCTAGCACTTCTTTTGTTTCTAGTTACGTGAACTGCCCAATTGTCATTTAAAGCTCTTCATTCTCTCCACTACTTTTGTCATACTACTCACCGACGTATTCCATTTCCTATCTCCCCTTACTATTCCGACTATACGGTGCTCCATACTTCTTGGTGTGCATTAGCTTGAATTATAAAAAATTGAAAATAAATCTCTGGTGTATATTGTCATGTAAATACATTCAAGTAAATTCTTAATATTTTTTTTATTTTTGTCAATCATATTTATTTATTTAAGGTTTGGATCATAATTGAAAAAGCCGTCTGATGGTATTTAATTTGATTTGGTTTATCTGTGTTGCCAGTGAATTTATATAATTTTTTTTCGACCACTGGCGTGGCGCATTAGGGATTCCGGTAATGCCACAATGGTCCAAATTTAAACTTGAAAAATAATTAACTTGAAATTGTCACAAATTCCAAACAACTTAATCCACAATACGCCATTTACATCCATTTTTAATGTAATAGTATTCAATAATATGCCTGCATATGTACTTAATTCGCGATAAAATAGTTTCTGGTAATTAACAGTAAATTTTAAAATTTACCCATTTTTACAAAATTTTAAAATTATACCGATGGAAAAATTTCGCGGTGTACCGGTATACCGGTATTGCAATCCTTAATAATAATATTGTGTTAAGTTTTCGGGCTAAAAGCTTTAAGGTTTATCTGAATACAGACAATAGTGAAAATAATATTGGAGTTTACTGGCGGTATTTTTTATATTCTTGGTGAGAATAAAATCGTTTTTTGACTTGTTGAGATGGCTTTATACAAAAATCAGTACTGAATTTAATCGTTATCTATTCTACGAAAAAGCGTTTTAAAAGACAAGATGATTAAAAAAAAGTAACAAAGTTCACCGTAAATTTTATTATTTTTAATTGCTATAATAATTTTTGTTTTCAGATTTCAATTCAGGTGGATGTCTCAGGATAAAAATTTATAAAGTATATAAAGAGTTTATTTAATAATATCTACTTTTTTCATTCTATCACTATAAATGCAATATGACATTTTCCAACATGTAAAACTTCAAAACATGTTATTTTGATAAATAAACTATGATGAAAATCGATTGATTTCTTAATTTTTTTTTGATTGAAATAAAATACAATTAAGATCATTTAACTTTTCCTATGTACAAGAAAAAGATTAACTTTTATAGTTGTGATTGAACTCTTTAGTCTGGGCGTGCTGAAGATTAGTCTCCTTTGCCTCTAATACACTTTAAACGTCAATCAATTAAATTATTCTTAGCATAAAACTTAAACTTAAACATAAAAAAGGTATGTATATAAATATTTCACAGTAACCCATTGTATCTAACCTACATCCACACACGTTGTTCTGAACGAATCGTGTGCAGACTTGTCACTTTGAACATATCAAAAGGATATTTGTGAGGCTTTTCAACGATTCGAGGTCAAACTTTCAAGATGTTTTCGGCGTGTTTGGCTTTTTGTCGGCATCACTGTTGAAATCACGTCTTTCAAATCAACGCCGGTTGATGACACTCGTGATGATCTGAAGACGGTCAATTGTTTTCATTGAGATGTTATCTTGCCGGTCACTGACGATTGTTGTCTCAATAATTGCGGACGCGCGTACCGACCACAGCTTCCCAAATCGTTCAAATTTCACCGTCAAACTGTTTTAAATCTTATTTATATAAAATCGATGTATTTACTCTGGTAATTGCGCGGTATTCAAATATAAAACGTTCAAATCAAAGTTTTAATTGTGATGGAATTATTCAGTCGATTCCCACCTACGCGTTTCATTCTATGTAATTTATTATTTAAATTTTCATTCGGCGCTATTCTCAAACTGAAACGCTTACTTATATTAATATACATATATACATACTTTGGTTTAATTTTTACTAATTTATTTCTAGTTTTATTGAACGCTTTTGTAAGCGAGCAGCGAACGGTGTCGTGCCAAAAAAATGTTCAGTATACAAAAAAATTTATACATATACTGTAAAAAATAATAGCAACAGCTTTTCATTGACGTCGATTAGATGTCATTGTGTTCAAAATCACAGTGGGTGTTGTTTCGATGGATAGACCTCTCGTACGGAACACCATTGAAATTTTACGGCCAAAGATTATGTCAGTTGAAGAGCACTCGAACAGCCGCCATTGCCGGACTAAAATACAGCTCATTGTGATCCGGTCGGTTAATATATATTATTATTTACATCTGGACGGACGAAGAATTGAACTTTGTATGCGTGCAGTGTATTAAATGGTATCATAAATGAATTGAACGTCCTTCATCCTGCAATCAAAATCCGTGGCGAGATTGAGAGGGGGTGGGCGATCAAAAATGTATATGTGTTATTAATGTTTGACGTGCGATAATGGATGTATTGATTAACGTATATTTACACAGTATGATATTATTGTATGATATTTGAGTGTTTTTATTTTGCTCCGGATAAAGGTTTGATCATATCGTCACTCTTGAACCACACCCTCGCAGATACGTTGAAGCAAAGAAAATCTTATCAACACATTTCATACGCCTATACTTATGTACATACAAAAGCTTAGACTGAATTGCAAAATACGTTTTGATTGATTTTTAAATGCTTTTTATTGTTCATATGTAAATTATATCTACAATACATATTGGTCTTTTATAATAGTAACCGATCTTGTGATCATTTTATATATTTTTTGCATTAAAAAAGGTTAATGTTAGTAAATAATAGAATACTTATAGTTCAAGCGTTCACTTCGAGTCGTTCATGAACATACTAGTTTGTTCATACACGAATTATTAGTTTTAGTTTAAGTGCTAAAAGTCAAAAGCTCTATGTAAATAGACTTTTAACTATCAGAACTTTTGATCTGTCAAAACCTTTGAGATGTCAAAAAGCCAAGTATCTAAAAGGGAAATACTATTGAAACCACAATATAACGTTACTATATTCCCGTTTCCGCTAATTTTTAAAATATTGCAACTTAGGGAAACCATATGTAATACTTCAATATAAAATATAACCATACTTCAATATAAAATATACTAATCTGGTTGAGTGGTTGTTGAGGAATGCCAGTGGTTGATTTTGCCTATTTTAAATATGAATGATTGTTATTACTTTATCTAAGTTTTTTTTTTTATGATTTTATGATTTTAATGATGTTGTGTCAATATTGTTATTTTTATAAGTTATTATTACTGTTATGATGTTATTATTACTGAATGACCGGCCACAGTGACGCGTTGGAGATCTCTGTAATGTCACTTTGGCTAATATGTTAAATAAATAAATAAATAAATAAATAAATAAATAAATAAAAATATGTAGAGGATGGGACAAATGAAT
This sequence comes from Arctopsyche grandis, assembly GCF_051622035.1. Lineage (NCBI taxonomy): Eukaryota > Metazoa > Arthropoda > Insecta > Trichoptera > Hydropsychidae > Arctopsyche > Arctopsyche grandis. The sequence continues at coordinate 10,774,358 of NC_135358.1, read as the reverse complement.
GAGAATACTTCCTACTTATGTGCATGAAGTACTTTATAACTGGTCATATTCTTTCCTGAATGAACAAACTATGTACATACATATGTAAGCATGTAGTATGTTTGTAACGTAAAAATTTAATCTGATTATCAAATTGAAACTACTTAATCTGTTTTTTATATGGTTTTAATGTAATTAGAATTCTTCACGAACTACATTAAAACTGGCCGCATTCTTTCCTGAATGAAGAACCTATATAAGCATCTATGTAGTATGTTCATGAACGAACAAAATGCACACTTGGACTAACGTATATGTACATTTAATCTGATTATCAAATTTAAACTTCTTAATCTGTTTTTTATATGGATTTATGTAATAAGAATTCTTCTTAATCTGTTTTTTATATGGATTTATGTAATAAGAATTCTTCACATCAATTTTTGACGCACTTGTGTACATATGACTAATTTAATTGGAATTTTACATACATAAATACTTCCAATGACGATTTAACATTATATCGAAGTTTTAGTTAACCTCCTCCCCCCCCCCCAAATTATTAGTGAAAGTTTATAGAAGCTACTTATGTAAGTTGAATAAATGATATTTGTTTATTTAGTTATCATATCAATTAATCAACATTCAAACTTGTATTTGAAGTGTTTAAACTTGTCATATTTTTTTTCCAATAATCGCGACGTACATATATAATAAAACTTTATAAAACTATGCTAGTTTAAAAAGTGTTTTTATATATTATACTTCATGGTTTAATACAAATTTTATCTATCGTTCCGTATTAGACATTCTACATAATTTTCAAATGTGTTGCTTGTCCATTTAACATAAGCCTCAATAGTTCCAAGAAGAAATTTTTTAGATGCATTTGAGAAAATATTGATTTCAGATGTTCATATTATAATATTATTGATGCAATTCCATAAATTCCAACATCCCAACGATGACTTCGATTAATTGTATCTGAGCGTTTAGTACCTTTGCGTTTGCATTCGATTGAACGCCCACTCTTTCACACACGAGTGTATTTATATTACCGTATATTTGTTAGTGAACGAGCGGATATTATTCTTTGTTAGGAGTTTTATGCATTGATGAATGTTTACACATTGAATATCGTATCGTGAGCGAGAGAGAACGTTTCTTTATATTCGGTGACGATCAAAAGCTCCCCTTCAGAAAATCTGACGAGTCTAGTGCCACTCGTTCGCCGTTCGAATTTATCAAGTGTTATTTTCATACATCTTCGTCACGGTCGTTCGCGTCGAAATAATATATGCAAAACATTAATTTAATACATGATTGCCATGTGCAAACACACATTCGACTATGGACGCGTTAAATCTAATTAAATAATTAATTTTAACCGACCGATGGGGGGATTGGAGTAATTTCGGCAAATTACGTAACTTAACGTAACGTTCGGCCGAGAAGCAAGTTTTTATTCAAGGCATTTAATAATCATTGTTTGCAATTATAATTACGACTTGTATTTCATACTAAGTGCGAAAGGAACTATTGTTTTCGGAATTTGCCAAATAAATTACAGCCTTTGTAGAATACAATTTAATTACACTTTTTTTTAGTAAAAAAAGTACATATACACATGCATGGTATTGGGTATTGTTTCGGTAGATGTAATTTTCCGGATTTTGGTATATAAATTGCGATGTACCCGCGCTCGGATTTGACGCCGTGTACCGCAAATCCCGCTGTGTAATCCTGCGACGATCCTTTTGAGCGAATCCTTACAAAACATTTCATTTTCTCAAACGCGATGATACGGGGGAGTTTAGCGCACCATTTGGGGGGTTTAATGTTTGCTTTGCGGCTTTAATCCTCGACTGGGGTGGGTCTCCTCGACGAGAGCTGCCTCCGTGTATCCCATTACCACTTTGATCATGATGATATAAATTCTTGCCAAAATTTACGATCCCCAATTCATGATGTGACAGAATTTAATTATATCTATAAAATATTAAGTAAATTAAATTTTACACTTGAATCTCTATAGCGGAATTTGTATTTGGAGAAAAGTAATAACGTACCTCCTCGACGAGTTCTATAAACAATATAATTTCTTTGATATTATCATAATATATATTGTACTTTTGGCATGTGACGGATTTTCAAATATTTTCCTACAATTGATAAAAATTAATAGTGAGTTAATGTCACTTGCAGCGTGTTCTAAATCAGGGCTGTCCAACCTTAAATAACCCGAAAGCCAAATTAAGAAACAAGTTTTATCCGTAGGACACATACATAATAATAAAAAATATATTAAGGATATAGTAGACGGGATAATATGGAACTTGCTAATACTTACTCTTAGCTCAATTATTTAAAGAATCTAAATCACCATGTGATAATTAGGCATCGAACAGGCCATTAATGCTCCTGAATAAGTCGTCAGTATATAATAAATAGTAATAGTGGAAATTGGCTATATGAATATCATTAATAATAAGTTAAAGCCCTAGATTTGAGCTTTGTAGAACACCAGATAATGTTAAATATTCAACAAAAGATCAGTGACGATATTTAACAAATTGATGTCGATCTGTCAATGAAAAGAACATTAGAATTTTTGAATGAAAGTTTTGTAATTACCTTTTTCAAAATCAGTATGTTAAAAACAAATAAGATATCTTGATCAAGGGACTCTGTTAAAATTATTAAAAATTTAAATAGATTTGAAGCTGTAGAACGAGTTGGATGGAGTCTACGCTGTTGATCAATTAAAAAATGCTTACAATTGAATTTTAATTTAGAAAATCTATATTAAAAATCAGAAGAATCAAAGCTGTAAATTGTCGAAGTAAGGTATAAGGAAGATGAATTGTAATGGAGATCATTACCAATATAATTATCAGAATTTTAAAATTTTCTAAGAATAAAAATCCATACATAGATTGTTTATTTTATTTTAATGAGAGAAATTTGAAATTGACAAATTTAACTATTTAAATAAAAGATTCTAGAAATGGATGAAAACCCATACAAATCAATTAATTAATAAGACATATTGCGGGGTTTTGATCCGTACGCTAATTTCTTTTGTAGGGCACGAGGGAGCTTTCGCCCCTTTACAATGCACACACATTACATATTAATCAGAAACATTAATACGCACCCTTCATAAAATGTGCAATGTGCATATACGTATACGCGTATGCACAATGTAGACTAAATTATCATCTTGGTGTCTCGATTCCGTAGAGGATTTTCCACGTCGAAACGAATGCAAATTGTTGGGTCGCGCGTGGAATTTAAAAACGAAGGGGCCTGAAGGGCCTCAAGTGGGCCACAGCCCAAAATGGCCCTCGGCCGCAGACGCTCGAGGGCCCTCGAGACACAACCGCATCTAAAATATTTTCAAACAACAGCTGCGTGTTTTACAGAAATATTTGAACACCTCACATATTCAATGTGAAATAAAAAATTCAATTTCACTAAGGAAATTTCAATTACTTATTGGAGTTTAATTCTAATTAGAAATTTTCCTTTTCATATAATATTATATTCACACACAACTGCAATTTCATTATGAAAAATGTTTAAATTTGATCAAAAGTAGATTTGCGTATATTGGACACTTTGTACTGATACTGAGTGAGGAATCGATTGATAGAATGACTATTTTGTATTAACATATGTATTTAATGGCAATGAATGATTGATTCGATTTTATTTCATTTAAATCTTCCCAATATCTGCAAGTATTGGGAATAAATAACAAAATACTCAACTAGAGGATAACTTAAATACGCAAGATTAAGATTGGAATGATTGGGATTTGACAGGTTTTTTATTTAATTTATATTTCCATTAAGAGTTGCCCCAAAGCGACACATATGGTTTAAACTTGTACATATGTAAATTAATAGATTATTAATTTGATACTATATTCAAATAGTGGTAACAAATAGTAGGCAGGTTGATTGCCAATTTGGTGAGGAGCTGTTTCAACAATAAAATCATTTAAATTGGTAAACTCTGATTAAACTTTGGTCGCAAATATCCAAATGTGAGCAGCAGCGCTGCAGAAATACTAAAAATAAATTCTTTTCAATCAAAAAGTTAAACTATCGCTCGAACCCGGGACCTTTCGGTGGTTAGCATTAATACAACCACAGAGTTATACTACTGCTTTGAATATTTTTAATTTATTTGACAACTGTATCAATAATTAAATAGGAAAAATATGGTACGTTTTGATATTGACAATATAAGACTCGGACGAATTGACGAATTGACACTTGAACATTTTAAAAAAGACACGGTTTTCCGATCTTGAAGTATGAATTTCGTTTTAGTTATCACTAAAGAGCGGACCAAATTTGCGCCGTTCATTGTTCATTGTTCGCCGTGCTTTGTTCATTTTTTATGATGAACCTTTTTTTATGCTGTGTAGCTTTGTAGTTTGCCATGTTTCCTGAAAAATAGCCCAAAACTCCCCGTTTCCTGGAAAAAGCACGCTTCCGGTCCTACCTCTAGTTATCACCAGTCTTCGGCGGACGAATGCGCCGAAAAAGGATCCTTTTGTCAATTTTTGTTGTTAAACTTTTTTTTTTGCTCTCTAGAAAGCAAAAAAAAACTTTTATTGTCAACCTTTTTTTTATCTCTAGAGAGCAAAAAAAAGGTTAACAATAGAAATTGACAAAACAATCCCATTTTTTTATGTGCTGGCGCACTTCCGCGCCGCTCTCTAGTTATCACAAATAGAAAAATTGGATATTATTACAGATAATACATAGAATATTATTTTCGATCTGCATACATGCATTTACCAAGATGCGAGTCTTCGAGCTTAACATTTTATTTCACTCCATGTAATTAAGCTCATACACGTTCCTAATACAACACATTTGTAAATATTATAATTTGTTTGTTTTACGGCACGTTTAATGAATTCAAATGTATGCAACGCCCATTCCATTCATTGCACTCGTTATTGCTCAGATACAAAATAAAGCAGTGACTCTGCAACTTCTGATGTGTGACCGCCGCCGATTGTGATCACATTAAACTGGCAATTTTAATTGTTTTACAAACAAGCGCTTCCTATGTTTTACGTCTCTAATCTACAATGTTTTCTATTTTACAATTTCCACAGCGTTGCGTAAAAACATCGTTCGAAACTGCTCATTTTCCGTTGGCTAATTCATTGTTAGTGCATTTTCTTCACAAATTTGTATGAAATTTATTTTACGTAAACATTTACACATTCACCACTTAGTGTTTTACATCCACTTAATTTTTTATGACTGCTCTCATTTATATCTGCTGGATGAAGGCCTCTTCAGAACAGAACACGCTTTCACTCGTCTCTGTTTTGCACAACTCTCATCCATTTCACCCTACACATTTTCCTACTTTCGTCCACCCATCTTCCCTGCGGTCTTCCTTTTACCCTTTTGCATTCTCTCGGGTAACATTCTCGCACTTCTTTTGTCCACCTTTCGTCTATTTTTCTAGCCACGTGGCCTGTCCATTACCATTTCAATCTCTTCACTCTATCCACTATATTCACAACCCTTGTCATACTTCTTACCCATTTAGTCCGTTTCCTGTCTTTTCTCGTTATGTCAAGCATACAAAGTTCCATATTTATTTGAGTGCATTGTCCAAGTTTCACATCCATACGTCCATTACTAGCATAACACATTGATCGAAGATCTTTTTCTCCAACCAAAGTGGCATTTTTAATTTAAAAACCGCATTCATTCGTCCAAATGCACTCCATCCTAATTTCAGACGACTTCTTCTTCATTATGTACTACCGGACATATCTATTATTTGCATTTAAATATCTATAGAATGATTTTTGTATCTGAAAAATACACATGTGCCGCCCCTGTACTTAAATATTATCTTGCATGGAATTCTCTGGAATATTATTTTACCTGAAGCCATTGTACTTTAGCGTGGACACTCGTTGAGTGAGATCGTTGACAAACCAAAGAGGGAAACGAAACAAAACAAATTTGCTTTAAAAACATGATACGACAGTAAATTTGGGTCGTATATGTGAAAATGAACTAAGCCCTACCAAAATTATTTCACAAACTTTATAAGTAGTAAATGATGTCGATGGAAGTCTTAAATGTGTAAATATTAATAAAATCAATAATAAGTATATGTAATATAATTCCAGAGGCGGTTTTCTATTACAAACGTACAAGTATTACGGGTGAACCTCGTTGCATTACCTGAGTTTCTAACCAAAATAAATATAAATAAAAATAGTATACAACTACAAAACGTTGACCGTGTAATGCAAACGGTTTGAAAAAATATTTTTTTTCGGTTTTTCTGACCATTTCGAACACACTTGTGTTTGCCGAGCGTTTGTGGTGCTCCGGAACAAAAATGGTCGTACATATATAATTTTCGGTGAGATGTTTGCTCTGTGTCCCGGCTGCTGCGTATCACATTGTCGATTTGTTTGTCAACGACGAGCCAGAAGAAATGAGCCCATCCTCGAGTGTGGAAGTCAAACACATCCCCTGGATGGCGTTTGTACGTCTGTTTACCCTCACAAAATGGACCCAGCACAGTGACTTCACTTCGACACGATAATGTTTCACTTTAACCAATTTGCCATATTCGCATGTAATAGAACACTGAATATACACATTAAATACACAAGGGAAAGGTGTTCATTTTTCAAGAACAAAGCTCCTATTTTGAACGTCGAATGTAAGGCAAAGAGGCATTTTGTATACATACATGTTTCATATCTTGAAAGAAAAATCTGGTCACACACGGTCGCGGAAGGGAAATCGTAATCCTTTCCAGATTATCCTCTCATCTTCGAATGGAAGCCATTGACGGGCAAGTGCTATAGAATTATGCACTTCAATTATTGTGAATGCATTGAAAACATTTCGGCTGTTGCATGCTCGCTCGCTAATCCGAATATTCGCGATTATGATGTTATTGGCGATGGGGATTATTTAACGATAGTATCGGTGGTGCACAATAGTGCACGTCACATTGCAAAGGGTTCCTGACATGTTTGCATCGTGTCAAACAAAACTGCATTATTGCGCTACGGCTTCTTTGTATTGGTGTCGTTTAACGTAAGATTGCAGAAGTGCAAACAATTTTCAGGGATTTTGAATGTTGAATATGCTAAATTTTATTCTGAATTATGAATAGTAGAATCTTCATAAATACATATTTCGTCTATACATACATGTTCATTGCCAATTTTGATGTATTTTGGTACCAAATAGAAATAAGGGCGAAAACACACTGAGTGGTACGGGACGTCACGTCCTTTGGTTGTGACCGTTTCACAGTGGGGGTTCCCCAAACCGAATTCGGGTGCAGTTGCACGTGTTGAGTGCATATATTTGGGAGCTCGCACATGTATGCATATCCATATGCAACCGAGATCAGACAAGTTTCTCCTACATTTCTTCAAATATGGAATTCATCGTTATCGATCACTGTCAAACAAGGAGAAAATATCACCGAAAACACTTCAGGGTGTGATTTTTGAGACTGTGTACCATGTATGTATAAGAGCTAAGGGTGCTGGATTTTTTTCGCATGTTTAAAAGTATCTAAAAGAAAAAACATGTACCACTCAGTGTGTTTTCAACCTAATACAAGTAATTTTTTGACTTCTATATAATATAAAGGAGCAAACTCTTAAAATGTTAGTAAACAATAGTACATTGTTACTGTTGTTGCGAATCATTTATGCGGAATAGTTAAATTACACATCATAAAGTGTAACATTCTGCTTTTAATTATCAATATGTATTTTAAAATTGCAATATAATTTTGTACATTAAAATAATTAACGGTTTTTGTAATTTGTTTTAGTAATATTTTTACGAAATAATTTATTTTCTGAATAATGATTACAAAATACATCTATCTTCCAATGAGTATTACTGATATTTTTGCCATACGATATTTTATACATATGAGCCGTTATATTTGAAAGTGGTGAAAGTTCAATTTTTACTTCCAAAAATACTATTTATGTTTGACTCAATTCACAAATTTTTCATAACTTATAATACATATATTAATTCGATATGTCCAGAAACTCGGAAAAGCAGAATTAACGTTTTACAGGCCACCAGTATTTTAAAATATTGTTTAACGCAAAATATTATATTTAATGTTTTACGAGATTTTTCTCGATATGATGAAAAGTGGAATTAGGCCATTTTCAATTATAACGGCTCATATATTATTTATTTCAATGGTTAATAATTAAAAAAAAAAAAGTTTAATACTTGGAAACTCCTGCGTTTCAAGTAATTTGTTTACTCAAATCAGCAGCTTATTCAAAAGGTGGTAAAAGTACCTGCTTATGAAAATATTTTTGGTCAATTTCCTGAGAAAGACGATATTCTCGGAAGGTTTACGTAAACAAAATATCCATACATGATTTTTATCTGAAGATGATTTTCATAGTTGCAACTATGAGATTCGTAGAAAGCGAACGCACTATAGGTCGAAAAATATGAAAATGGTTTCACTAAAATTATATAATTTTTATAAATATTGTATAAAAAATGATAGTTTTACGTATTTTAAATTAAATTTAAATGTTTTCATTTGTATTAAATTTTAGGAGCTCAATTTTTTTGTGTTAATTCTAAATGGTGGAGTACATTTTCATTTCGAGATTTGCCGTATCATCGTATTTTAATCTACCTGCCACATCAACCCTTGAGCCTATAATAACATTCGAGGTGTGGGAATGCCAATGTGCGCCCGATTTCTCAGATTTTCTAGAGATCCTATCCCATATCGTTCTATGTTATCTATGTTTTTTCCTTGTAACGATAACAATGAATAGACAATAATGTTTTCATAGGACATCGTATCGTCATCGATTTTTTTTTAACTTAAAACTTACTACTTTTAATATAACTTTCATTAATAAGATTAACATAATGTTATCGTAACGATTTGAGAAAACACGTACAAACCCTCTCACCCTTTTTGGACGTATTCGTTCCGAGATTGGTGCAGACGCTAGTTCCGAACGTGGGTGTGGGAGGTAGGTGGGTATTTTTTGTGGAAACGGAAGAGGATGGAGGGCGGGTGAAAGAGGGTGGCAGGAGGGGGTTGATCCGGTGAAACGGAAAAAAATCGTCGCAATTAAATAAGTCCACTTGGCTGCCCGTCAATGCCAACATTTGCGACGTTGTGAATGCCGCCGATCAACGATTTCTGCTAATGTACGGTCCATTGTTGTTACAAAACGCTCCAATGCACTATTTATATAGGTACGCATGTATGTATATGAATTTGTATTTATATAAATTCATAAAACGTCGATTCGTCGAAAAGTTTTCGACTCGAAAATATCGTGCGATATTAATCGCAATTACACACGTACATACAATTATCAACATTCAATTTAATTGTGTGTGTATAGATTCAAGAAATGAAAAAAATCACTTCAAAACACAAACAAGCGCATCATCGATATATCTTAAGCGCCAGTTTTGATGATATTAGTCATTTTATGTTTTATTTTGTTTGATTTTTGTTTGTGTATTTCATCAGTAATGGAATAATACTATTATAATACTATTTTAGGAATAATGGACCATTACATCATATGTATATTTACTCATTAGCATTACCATATACACTTTAGGTTTGTTTTTTTTGCTTATTAAATTTATAGATGAATATTTTACTTTTTATGTACCATATGATGATCGTTGAAATTAATTTGTTCATCTTTAAATGTTTCAAAATTTCAATATTATTTTATCTACTAATATTTATATATTTTTATATAAAATATAAAGATATATAAATATGCACATATGTAAATATGTACAATAATATGTACAGTCAACCCTTCTACATATATCGCGCTGAATTCTTTACACAAAAAAGGCTTAAGAAACATATCAATATAAAGAAATGTGAAATTGTAAGAGAGCGTTATAATCTGTATCATATTTTCTTACAATTTCACTCTACTTTTCCTTTATCGATTTTTTCAATTTTATAATTTAGCATAAAAATTTAGCTCGCTATAGGAGGGTTGACTGTATTTCCAAATTAAAAAAAAACTAGAGTAGTACAACAACAAAAAAAATACATAAAACAAGGAAAACTCAAGCCCCAACCAATGAGCTTAGAAGTATGTAGCTTTTTTTGGAAACTTAAGATAAGGCTTTACATTTTTTTTATTTAATAAAAAAAGTAAAATATGAACAATAAACATGCATTTAATATATAATAATGAAAGAGACTTTGTAAGTTTTAGGTCATAGAATCCGTGACGTCATCAAACAAATCAAAGTTTCTAAGCCGACGATATGAAGTCGTTGAATATATATTTTTTTCGATTCAAATAAATTTAATAAAAAACAAATGAATGTTTACTATTAGAATAACCATTTGCGTGAGCGGTTTAAATTACAAACACTGAGCTAATCCGGGTAAAACCACTAGTTTATAATATATGTAAATAATAAATTCAAAGTTTTAAAAATGATTTCTTCCAGGCAAAATTTTCCATCAGTGGTAAGACAAAGTTTTTACATTAAATAGAAAGAACTAAATATGATGTTATTATATATGTAGGTATAATAATAACCAGGTGCTCGCACTTTTGCACTTAAAAAATGAGCATCAAAAATTGCACATTCTCGTTGTGACGTCTGTACGAGCAATCAGTGTGACGAAATAAGCATTATATGTATGTGTTCTCTTTCAATTATGAATTAATAAATAATTAAATAAAAAAGGTAGTTATATCATTCTTATAGAACAATTGGAATCAAAAAGTGGGTTTCAAAGCCCCATTTGTATTGCTAATGGGTGAATTTTCATTTGAAAGGCACTGAGACACTCTTCATACGTACACGGGTACTTAGCAGTAGATCTCTCCGTTAACCCACGCCCGACCGTCTGTCGTTTTTGGTGGTTTGTTCTGGTGTCATCTTACAGTGTCGAATTCCCAAGGCTGTAGCCGCAAGCATTCGACAACACTCAATTACGATAGGGCTCTCCCTAAAACACCCCCCCTCGTTTCGAGGACTTTGGGGACCCGCGACGCGCGCAAGCGTTTAACAAGCTTACACTTCAACTGAGATCGGTAAATACCAGCAAATTTGATTGTATTTACTCGCCGTATTGGCTACTATTATTTCTGTATTCGGGGATTTAGTCCACATCTCTCAAACTTTGGCTCATTTTATTTTCATACTTAAAAACAAAAAAAACACTTTGACTCGCTACAATCAGATTCTAATGATTTGCATTTATTCAATGTTGATGTAAATTAGCCTTGTACTTAAAATATAATTATTTTTTTTCAATAAATAAACGAACAGTTGAAATTGTCTTATTATTATTTAATAAATAATTTTCAATTGTTTCAAACAAAGCGCTAGTAACGATTGAAAATCGTTCGAGGTCGGCCTTCGCGGAATACTTTATCTTGAAAAATCAATATATTTTAATATAAATAAATAAATACATATCGTGTTGTATAAAGTAATAATAGTAGCATATTTTTTCCAATTGGGATTACATTTCGCGAATGAAAAAATACGGAATTTGAAATAAAGAAAAGTGCATATATGTACCTACGTACTAGTGAAATATCTGTATAAAAAAACGTGTTATAAAATTGATATAAATTGAGTGAATAAGTGTCAATATAATATTTCTTATGTGTGTGCGTAATATAAACGAAACCAGACCAAAAGAGATGAAAAATACTATGTAATTTTTTTTTGGATTGTGTATGTAACATTTTATTATTGGTATTTTTAAATAAATTTTTATTCTTTTGTTTTTTTTCAGCTAACAGTATGTGATTCAACTTAAAATGTGAGTTATTTTTATTTAATGTTAATATTATGTATATGCTATAAATCTTTATCTCTTTATTTTATATACCAATGTACATATACATATTTATTACATATATGTTATAAAATAATTATATATATACATATATATATATATATATATATATATATATATATATATATATATATATATATATATATATATATATTCAGATAGTACATACATATATCAAATTTTGATTTTAAAATGCTTTTTATTGTTTATAAATTATGTGCACAGGTCACATCTTAGGTCAATTATAATAGTTGATCTGATAATCATTTTCTAATTTACAATTTTTTTGTTAGTATTTATAGTATTATTTTATTTTATGTTAATACTCTGCATAACAGGAAAGGAGAGAAAGCTCAAAAATTCTTCGATTTTATTCATAATATTTCATCTAAACACCCTTTTAAGTCAGCGATTATTCATCAAATGAAACTTGTTCTTAAGGTATTAAGTTTTTTCTCAAGTTTTGCTATAGACCATAGTGGTGCAAAAAATGGCCCAAACTTCCAAAATAAATAAAACTAATAAACGTCGTTGACTAGGCTATCGAGAGTGAACCTGAAAAAAACAATTATTCTGAACTCTTTTTGTGGGGACTTATTTTAGAATTTCTAAAATAAAATATTCCTCTTTTTCAACGTGCTAAAACGCAATAAAAGAAATCTTTTTTTCTACATATTTTTTCTACATATTTCTATAAAATTTTTAAAAGAAATTTCATTATTTGTTAAAAAAAACCTTTTAAAGAGTACATACATACATATATACACATACATTTCAATGTGGGGATGTACCTATATGTATGTAGGTTCATTATTTGCGGTCGGTTTTTAACCGGTTTTTTATATATTTTGTTATGATTTCTTCAGGGCTTTTCAAATAGCATTTGATTAATCAAAAATTTAAATACATAGATAAAACATTATAATTTTGACGAAATTCAAAATCAAAGTTTTTATGGGCTTTCATGTATGTAATATATAGTAGCTACATATGTGTCTATCGGATGAATCCATTTAATGCCAACGAATAAATTCATTGTTGATCGTTGAAGTTTGGAATGCTGTGGGGAAAGTTGTGGCGCATTAGAGGCGGTAGGGTGACCACGCATTGCTGCGCATCGACACCTAAAAATTGCATAAGCGATGCATCGATGCACCCCTGAGAGCGGGGCGCGAGAAAATCGCTGAGGCGCGTCAATGCGACTTTTCATCTAAAATAGCCGTAGGCCACGATTCGTTTTGTTACTTCGAAATAGAAACACACGTGTTTATATTTTAATACAAAAAATCTCATTGTTGTTCGGCAAAGAGTACGCAAACATTTCAAACGACTTCAAGAGCCGTTGTGAGCCGTTGTTGTTCCTCATCGATGCGGACCGAGTTTAATGCAAAAATGAATATGAAAAATAATGTGTTTTTGAATCACTTTTGTGCGTTTTCGTTGCCGTATAATTAAATGATTAAATTGTTCGTTTCGAAAAATAACGATTTCATTGTTGCGTTCGTTGTATTTTTATTAAATAAGTAATTTTTATTTTTAACGATACGTCTTAATTAAACAATATACACATGTACACCGAAATTACTTTTAAAATTGTTTGCTCGTTATTTAATGTAAAATGCTAATTTTAATAACATTTCACTATTTTTTTCTAATAATATCTAAAAACACGGAATTTTGTGAAAGACTAATTCTATGCGCATATTTTTGAACGACTAATTTATACTTTCTTAAAAAGTAGAATTTTATTTTTTGCGACACTTATGTGTGCTAAAACTACTACATTAAATTTAAACATACATGCATCATATCACTATTCTGTATCCATTCGTCTAAATATAAAATTATTTGTACATATGTAATTCCAACGTTAGGGGAAATAGCACTTAACGAATATTTAATCCTTAGCGCCAAAACTTCCTGTCCAAAGGATTAGTATATTTTCATAAAAACTTTTTGCGTGCCAAAGTAAAATTCATTCATACATTTCTCGTAGGAAATATTATATTTAGCCTTTTGTGGATTATGCGCTTTGTAGTTTCGCAGATTACAGCAAGTTTTCAATGCTTGTTGGTTATTTATGTATTTACTACTGGGTTTTTGTTTTGTTCCATAGGCTTGTCTTAGCAATGATCCGAAAAGGAAGTTATTGTTGTTTACAATTTCTAAATAATAATATACATATTTTTTTTAAACAATATTTCATTATTTTACTTTGACCTTTTAAATTATTTTTATTTTCTTGATATTTAATAAAAAAATTTCGAACAAAATCTGACAACCGGAAGTAGAACTTTTGTCTTGTGTAAGTTTCCCTACATTTGCGCTCAATTTTTATCGAAAACGCTCCAATAACTGGTATGTGTGAACGTGTATGTACATATGTTTAATTATCGAATTGTGTTTTGTGACATTATATTCCTCACATACATAGAAAAAGTCATGGGTTGGTCACATCCAATTTATTTTAATATTAACTTTGAAAACCAAATCTAAATTTAAATTTTTATTCTTCTTTAATGTCCTTAGTATATTTCAGTCTTTTTTTTTAAATTATCAACTGCTTTTATACTTTTTAGGAAAAAATTTAGACATATATGTAAATGTAGTGAGTCTAATTTTAGATATTTAGTGTGTAAAATGGCTTTAATTTTATTAAATATTTTTTTGTTTGATTTAAATATCACCTGTCCCTTTCGACTTGATTTTACTTACTTATTGCCAGTGGCTCAATCAAGATCTTTTGTGTTATATGTACATTTGTACTATTTGTAGTTCGCTTGCTTTTTCTATTGTTGAATTTGACAAGTGTCTATCTGTGTGTATTGTTGAGGACATCAGCAACAAATGTGTGTTATTCACTCACGTTCGAAAATGTTGAACTATTTTGTAGATTTTTAAGCCGATTTACGGATTATTTATTTGACAAGGTGGTCCAATCTATAGTATTTAAGTATTCGCATCATACGAGTGTTGTTCATAGTTAGTAAGTATGTACATATGTATGTAGAATACTAAATGAAACTCTTTTTGATCGTTTTAAATATTTATTTTATCTTACACAACTTACATTATTATTTATGATAAATACATTTAATATTTACATAGCGTCATTTTCGACACAATAATTTTCAAAATAAAAATGATAAAATATAACAATTCTACTATGGCAGTCTACGTGTGATTAATTAGGTAACGACGACATTATTATTTACATATATGTATGTATGTAGTTCTTTCAACATTTAAACAATGTCTATTTGATATAATAGTAATAATATGTAGATATTATTATTTTTACGAATAACATTAAGAATTATTATTTTTAATATTATATTCTTTGAAATAATGTATGTATTATAGAAATTAAATAGTGTTTACTCTATTATAAATTTACATTTATGGTCCTCATATATGTATTTATTATTTTCTTTTCCATACGTATATACATATGTATATATCAATTCAATTTAAATTTTTGTTATCAAACACAGCTTAATTGCGATATACCTTTATGATATCTTTCAGATAAATATCAATTTTAAGTATATAGGTAGTATATTCATTTATGTATATAAAAAGAATAGTATATCAATGGATAGGATACAGCATTCTATTAAATCCACTTCACATTATTTTTATACACTACATATGTACGTGTTTATGTGTAAAATTAATTATAATAATATTAAATTATCTTTTAATATCGCAAAGTGCACGGTGGGAATTCAAATGAAAATTGTAAACTTGCAATATCTTTAAAATTGCAATATTTTTTTTATTATTTTCATGGTAAGTGCTAATTCTTCGAAATGATTTTATTGTAATTTTTTCTATAAATCTGAATTATTTGTTAAGTCGTTTGCATGTATATTATTAGGACTAGATAAAGGGGGACCGCGTCTCAACGGCTGAGAAGCGGCTAGCTGCTCGTAATACCGTCCAACCAAAGCCTGATCCAACGTCAAACCGGGAAACATACCCCAACTGCCCAGGAGCGGGTACTGCAATCCTTGGGGAGAGTTTGCCGTCGGCTCGACCAGAAACCGATTCGACGCGGAGTCCTTTTCCGAGTTTTCCATCGAGATTTCTTTCTCCTCTTGATCACTCGCGACAACGTCGATATCTTCTTCAGCATTGTCTTCGTCGCCACTGCTGTTCACGTAGGGTTTCGCGTATGTCGCTTGCTTCTTATGGCTTTTTTCCTCATGGCGTATGGACGCTTCGTCTGGAGCCAAAAGAGAAGCGACGTCGAACTGTCTCTTGCGTGCTATTCCCGGCAAAGGGGCGAACACTGCGGTAGGAGTCGGCGGCCAGAAAGGTGGAAGCGACGGCAACCCCGGAGGAGGTGACACCGACAACGGTGGAGGACTCGGAGAGTCGTTGCCTTCGTCGTCGACGGCCAACCCCATATGCTTGCGCACTTTTCTTTGAGCTTTTCTTCTTCTGAAGTCGCCTTTGCGAAAGTCGTCCACGTTGGCAGGATGCACGGCCCAGTAGTGTCCCTTTCCGTTGGCGCTCCTTCCGGCTTTTATGAAGCAATCGTTCAAGGAGAGATTGTGTCGAATCGAGTTCCTCCAGCCGGGTCCGCGCGATCTGAAGTAAGGGTAGTTGTCCAAGATGTGTTGGTATATGTCCGAGAGTACCAGCTTCGAATCCGGCGAGCTGAGAATGGCCATGGCTATGAGTCCGATGTAGCTGTGCTGCGGCTTGGGCTCTTCGGGCTGGAGCACTCTGTGGTGGAAGAGCGACATGGAGAGCGCCAGCCGAGGCCCGTAAGGACCGGGATAAGCGGGACAGAGCGGCACCGGCCCGGGATAGTGATGCAGTTGCGAGAAGCGCAGCCGCTCGGCCATGGCGTAGTTGTACAACTGGAGACGATACTGGTCGAGAGGAAGCAGAGCTGGCGGTATGACTTGGGGCGAGACTTGAGAGTTGGGAGGAGGAGCGGCCGTCGGCTTGGCGAGGGACGCCAAGGGATAGGGCAGGACCGTGGCACTGGGACCCGTGGGACTGTCGGCGTTGTTGCACATGGTCGTCGCAGAGAAAGTTCACGTCGACGACATTTGAAGTTCACGTGGGGGTGGGTGGGCGAGGGTGAGTTCGTGCACCGAATGAGTCGGCGTCCGTGTACCGAATGAGCCGGAGCCGTAAATCGTGGAGCCGGCTGCTGGAGGCGCCCCTTCCCCTCCCCCGGGCGGAGCGGCCCATGAAGTGTGTGATTGCGCGAGAGAGAGGCGCGCCGCACGCAAACCCGCTACTTGGTGGCGCGCTCGGCACTTATTTGTCGAGAAATATTTGAAAAGCTTTGGTGGGCCGAACGGCAAGCGGCCGCAGCCAATGGCGTGCCGGCGCGCTGTTGGCGCACATGTTTTTGTTTGGGGATGGGTGGGAGGGGGCGACGGGGTGCCACGAGGGGAGGCCACGGGGGTCCCTGGGTGGGAGGGGGAGAGGGATCCGTCGCTCGACCTCGGCGCACAGCTTTCGAGACGGAGCTTTTCCTGACTAATTTTCCTGCATATTTCAAATTATTCTTTCCCTTTATATTAATGTATGTACCTATGTATATAAATACATATGCATAAATATCTACATATGTACATATATCTAATCAGAGATCTGGAGCAAGCACTTTATTTTTAGTTGCTCCGCTCCGTTTTCAAAATAGTTTTAATAGGAATTATATTATTTATCATCGTTATTTATTTAATTTAATAATTTTATTCATATATGTACCTATGTACATACGGGTCTACGTGACGAGACAGAATGTTAAATTACAGAAAACACAAATATCGGAAGGCAAAGATCGAAAGTCGAAAGATCAAAAAAAAAAAAATGGTGCATGGTAAACGGTACATACTCACTTAATATGCGCCTTTTTTTGATCTTTCGACTTAAGATCTTTCGATTTTCGATCTTTGCCTTCCGATATTTGTGTTTTTTGTAATTTAACATTCTGGCTCGTCACGTAGACCCGTATACATATACATATGTGTATGGTGTGTATGTATGTATATGGATATATGTGTATTTTTATATTTATGTATGTATGAATGTGTATTTGTGTATACGTGGAAGTATTTGTGTATATTTGAATGGTGTACATATATGTTTATATAATTGTCTTTGGCCAGGAAGGCGCTTTGGGTTTACCTGTTAGGCCTTCTTGGTGTAAATTAAATAAAAAATAAATAAATAAAATATATGTACTGTCGATTGTTTATAAGCACTATTCAATGAGAAAAAGAAGGACTATGAAAAAAACGGGTCTACGTGACGAGACAGAATGTTAAATGACAGAAAACGCAAATATCGGAAGGCAAAGATCGAAAATCGAAAGTTCTTAAGTCGAGAGATCAAAAAAAAATGGTGCATGGTAAACGGTACATACTCACTTAATTTTCGCGAGCAGGATACAACAGGAACAAGAGGAACATGCTTTTCCTCCCGTATTCTGCGCGCGCACATTAATACGGGAGGAAAAGCCTTTTTTTTTTGATCTTTCGACTTAAGATCTTTCGATTTTCGATCTTTGCTTTTCGATATTTGCGTTTTCTGTAATTTAACATTCTGTCTCGTCACGGAGACCGACCCACATATGTATGTACATATGATAAAAAGTTATAAAGTTTTATTTATAGACAAATTATTTATTATTAAAATATTTAATATATATGTATATATCATGAAAATACATACATATGTAGATATAACTATACTACACGGTGCGCACATTCCAAACACGGTTCCAAACTACCATAGAAACAAGAATAGAGTATAATCATCAATAAAGAATAATTTAATCACGATGGAAAAATAAAAAAAAAGCGCGCGCACACATTCATTTGTATAAAACAACAATATATAAAACATGTGAAAACAGTATACATATATGTAAAACAAAATATTTATAAAATAATATAACCAAACCACGTGATGTGCCCCACATGTCAAATGATTCCAGGATAATAAACCATCAAATATTGAATTAATCGTAAACTGAAAAACAAAGTAAAAAAAGGATGAATTTAATTTTTAAATTCTGTAAGAAATTCTAATACATAAAAACAAAATATCGGAGCAGTGGGGCACTACAAATTTTCGTGCTCCACTGCTCCACGCTCCGCTCCAGATCTCTGTATCTAATATATATGAATGTAATTTCGAAAGAGACTTTGTATGTATGTTTGTTTGGTTCGTAAAATTCGTGACGTTCAATTTAATAAAAAAATAAAGTAACAAATGAATATTCAAATAAATTTAATAAACTGTTTACTATTAGATTGGCAAAAACACTAGTCCAATATATAATTTTGAAAGAGAAAAAAACATTTATATGTATAATAAAACTCTTTTATTTTCATTGTATACTATTTAGTGGTTTAAGCCGGCTTCGCTCAGTATTTGTATTATAAACAGCTTAAACATGGCAAAACAATCTAATAGTAAACATTCATTTGCTTTTTTTATTAAATTTGAATCGGTATTTGAATATTCCGAATTCCGGTAAAAGTGGTTGTAATTTCGTGGATCCAAATGATAGTGAAATAAATACGCAAAATGTGGAAAATATGTGGATGCGTGTGAAAAGAAAGATGAGGCGTCAATTTGGCACAACGTGTGCCCGTTTTGATTCATATTTAGATGAATTTGTATTGAACCACAAACGAATGCGTGTATATTCCATTCGCAATATGTGGATGGAATATACACTATAAATTTCCCACTGTAAATTATTTGCGAACCAGGCAGTATACATATGTATGTCGGAGTAGTATTTCATCAGGTAAAAGTTGAGTTCATTCAGGGCACGGAAATACTAGAGGACTCGCAAAAAGCAACCGATGGCAGGAAGGAGCGGGTCTTCCGAGCCTAGAGGGTCCGCCCTGTCGAGAATTCTGACTTTTACCTAAACTAAAATAAAATATACGAGTTAATATATGAAATGATCTGTGAATGTGATTCGCACTTTTGTACATTTTGCAACGAAAAATGGAATTTAATTCTCGTAGTTATATGTAGGTCATCCAAAACAAGTTCAATATGAGATCATATACAATTGTGACTAGACATTTTACATATACAACATTTTTGGCGACGAGTTGAATACGGCACCAAGTCGAATTGTCTGAGACAATATCGTTTAGACGTTTCACGCGAATTGTTACGTTTTCGTATACTGTTGTGTTGCGAAATAATCTCTGTGAAACGTTACACAGAGAAAAAACTCGAGCGGGAAATGTACGAAACATATAGTCGTCACTTTCCGTCACTGGCGTTCGCCGCGAAACGCAAATAAGAACGAGCTTCGTTCCCCACAAAGGAGATATGTTTTGAGTTACGCCCACTCTATGCGCCATCTTTGTTTATTCTCATACTGTTTCACTCTAATGCCCTTTTATAATGCCAATGCACTGTATGTATGTATGTATATGTTTATTTATTCAATATTTACGTCTATTATTTGTACAAATATGAAGCGGTTCGGATTCTTCGTGCTGCATTTTTAAATCTGGTACCTACTATTTTCGAAGCTTTAAAAATAAATAAATAAAAAAAAACAAGTTATTATGTGCACGTTTGGTGAATTTCATATATGATTTTTTAATAATAATAACAATTATTATTATTAATATCCCCATGGTGAAATTTCACACCAAAGAAATCCATGAATAAAAAGCGTTTGTTGCGCTCCTCCCATAATCATTTGTATACATCGTGCGTTATTTGATTCATTCATTGCGTTTTATTTTTCTTTTCAATAACATAATATTAATAATGGTTTGTAACAGCTTAAACGGTTAGCAACCTACGACTCTCAAATATGCATTTTTGAAATTTATTATGGGTAAAAATATATTGTGACAATAAATTTAATGCACCTGGATAGATTACTATAAATATTTTATTTTAGAATTAATTATGTAAATATTCAAATTTTTATTTTATTTAAAATTTATCGTCGTATGCAAAATTAGATTTTTTTACATGAAAAGCGATTTTTTAATCTTTTCAGTTTGGAGTTCGGATATTTTTGTTCGTTTAAATGATATATGTATGTAATATAATATTTTTTCCAAAATTTGTAGATACCTAGTCATGAACAATTATTTTTGTACAATAGTCTAATATTACTTGTAACGTGATGTAAATATATTACAAGTACAATCCAGCAATACATTTGATGAGAATGAAAGTATTTTTATAATGGTTATATATTACAGAGAGTAGGTTCATAAATATGCATGTACATATTATGTAGTATGTATTTGATAGTTAGTCAATTTAAATTTCGGAATAATAATACAATTCAGATGTACATATGTACATGCGCATGTATGCATTTGTACATAGAGGTACATTTATACTCATATTATTTGCGGAAATGAATAAATTGGTGTGTAGTTAAATTATTTTATTATATATTATATAATAATTAAAACAACTAATTATTTGCATACCCTTTTATTTTCGTGTGTATATGTACATACATATGTATGTGGAATGTATTTTTTGTTGAAAAAAATATCAACATTTTTCTTACATAGATTTACGTTTGAAAATATTTTCCACAACAAAGATCGCCTGCCACGTCTTTCAACGTCTATTAAAGTTATCCTGTGGAAAATAATTTCGAGGAAAACTTGGGAAGACAACACAAAAAAATAAGCCAAAAAATACAATATAATATGATTTTTGGCATATATTTATAAATATATCTATAAATAATATAGGAATGAAATTAAGTAAATATATACATATATAAATTTACCAATACCCACTATCTGTGTGCGTATATATTGTCTACTAATATTATCAATAATTTTCATACTTAATACGTGGCCATTTGTAAATATTGAGTAATACAATTTGATATTAATGTCAATCAAATTTTTTGATATGAAATTTAAAAATAAATATTTTACCACGTTTCCCCGTAAGTCTTGCGAAGGCTTTCATGATGAGTTTTGACGTGAAGGAAAACAGTGTACCTAATAATCCCTTTGAGGAAAAGCGTACTCATTATATTTTCCTTTGAAATATGCAAATTGCTCTGAAACGCTCAACCGGCATACGAAATTTTCCAAAATACTAACACGCAAATATTTTTGACGTCCAAATATTTTCAACAAATCGGATTTTCTCCTCTCGCACTTGAGCATTTTGAAAGCGCCGAAAATCAAAACGTTCGAAAACAAATAACACATTTAACATCGACGTCCTTATGCATATTTACACGGAACGTGCGTAAATATTGTGACTGAGAAGTGAATAAACTTCGATGGTGCGAGCGAAGCTACCCTTGTAAATTTTTCGCAAAATCTCCCATCTCCCCGGAGAGTCCTTTATTACAGAGTCTTCAAAGAAATAACGCGGTGTGCACCCCTTCGCATTTGAATATCGCCAGGAGAAGAGGAGGTGAGGGGGAGGGGAAGAGAGAGGGTGGGAGAGGATAAATTCGCAATGCCATTGTATTGATAAAGACGGATTATTATTTTTAAACGCAATTTTACGTTGTATTATGTGTGAGTTGTACTTTTAATGTACTTACTCGTGTTGTGGTCGATCTAATAAATTCATAACCATAATGTTTATTAGTTTTTCTGTCGTACGAGGAAAGTGGGGGAGAGCTTTGCGTGCTTGCAAAGGTTTCGCGGTCCTAGCACGTGAGCTTTCGTGTTTCCAATAAACTATTATATACTTTTACATTACATTTAGGCAGGTTTATTTAAACATGTCCTCTAAGCAATATTGAATCTGCGTACAGTCAACCTAAATTCACTCGCAAGTATTTTATTATATATAAATTATGTCAACTAATCTATTGTTTGCGTAATAGACATATATATTTGGTAATAATTTGTTTTTTATAATGTAATTACGATACTACAGATGAATTATGAATAAATAGTTATGTTATGAAATTTACATACATACATATGAGCTATGTATGTACATACATACATATATATACATACATACATACATACATACATATGAGTCTTTGAAAGTGGCGGAAGTCGAATTTTCAGTTCCAAAAACACTATTTCATTCACAAATTGTTATCAATTATTTTAATTCGTATTTCCTGAATCTCGGAAAAGCAGAATAAACGGATACAGGCCACCAGTATTTTTAAATATTGTTAAACGCAAAACATTATATTTAATATATTGCGAAATATTTCTTGAAATTACGAAAAGTGCACTTATGCCACTTTCAAATATAGCGGTTTATATGTTGAAAATCTAACTATAATATAAAAATTAGATTTTCCTGTATGTCTAATGAATACACATACATATGTATCTACCTATGTACGTACATATGTACGTATGACAAAATTGGTGATTCTAAATTGAAACCCATAGATTTGCATAGCGGACATACAAACATTCACCTGAATACACGTACATACATACATACATATATACGAGTACATACATTTATAGTAGATATGTTACCTTCCAAGTGTTCACTCCAGTTTGTTCATGAACATATAATACTAGTGTGTTCATACACAAACTCTTGGATATAGTTTAAGTGCTATCTTAAAATAGACACACCAGCTGTCGCATGATACTTAAAGCTGTCAAAACTTTTGGCTGTCAAAACCAGTATTTAAAAGTGTGATCCTATGGAAATCACATTACAACGTTGCTATATGTAATTCCCGATTCCGCATTTTATATTAAATATTGTAACCTAGGGTATGTATAATATGTACATACATAGAGGATGGGTCAAACGATTGAAACTTGCTAATAGTTGGTGCATGAACAAAATAGTTAGTTTGGCATTTTCTGGGCAAAATGGTTCGTGTATGTACAAACTTATATGTTCATGAACAAATGACATGTTCAGTTGAACTGTGACAGTTATGTGTACCTTTCAATGTTAAAAGTTATTGAAAACTTTATATTGATTTTCCGGTAGAGCTAATATTTGAAATCCAGGTACATTTGTATTTTACAATCGACATTAGGTACTTGCAGAATCATATTGATATATGTTTATTATATGTATGTACATACATACATATATCTGTAGGTAGTAACAAAAGGTGAAGTTTTATATTCATGCAAAAATTCGATAAAAATTAAATTTTGAAAATTTGTGTGTGTCTGTGTATTTTGAAGATAGTTAGAACATCTTTAATCTTATCAAATGGAAACTTAGTATCAGTTACTGAAATATAAATACATCGTTGCGATGTAATTTTTTTTCTAAATTTTCGATTTTTTAATTGTGCATTTTGAATTTTCGAATTGTGTATTTGTAAAATATTCATATTGATCTCGGTTGATTCTTTTGAGGAATTCAATGAGCTTATTGGAAATTAGTTTTTCTTTTTGGGACTGTACAATATTTTTCAATTATTTGTTTGAGTTAATTTAATTTATAGCACATGCATGTGCTATAAATTAATTAGTATATATATATATATATATATATATATATATATATATATATATATATATATATATATATATATATATATATATATATATATATATATGTATGTGTATTTAATAAAATAAAAATTGTGGTAGATTGCTTCCATTTGGATCAAATACGTCTATAACAAGGATCGAGCCATACAATTCTGCTTACAAAACATTTCCCGTCTCGGTGTTATTATATCGTCTGGGTAAGCGCATTTCCCGGCCGGTAATCTTCTAGCCGCGTCGTCTACTTACATTTATACATATTATGTATGTATCGTATATTAAACGTACACGTGTATGAATGTTCGGGTACGGCTGACCCCATCGTTATCTGCTTATTCCGCAGGTTATAACCAACATGGGGGTATGGACGGACTCTACCCAGCCCAGACGTGCGCTGATTTCCTCCGCCGGAAACCAATGCTTGCGATTTTTCCCTCGGAAAATCCCATCTCGTATGATTTTTTCGCGTAAGAGGCTCAAATAGAATCTTCTGCGAAGAAAATATCGTTGCCCCTCTTATGTGTACCTTTATTTATGTATTTATTTGCTTTTTATCTTAAAAGGCTTTATGCTCATACATATATGTATTTATCTTATCTATTTTTACGTACATATATGTACGTACTATTTTTTGAATCCAAAGTAAGACTAGATACTAAGCATCATATTTTACATATTTTATATGAATGATCAGATAAAATACATACATACAATCGTTGATTAGGCATACAATAGAAAATTCGATTTAATCAACATTGTTCGTTTTAGCCGAATACCTATGATCATTTACTGGGCGCTATTAATGTTTTAGTTATATTTTGTGGAATTTATATAATCTAAATTTTTTATTATTATTTTCATTCATGAAAGTACTGATTGAATTAATAAAATATATATCTATTGTAATGTATATTAATAGTCAATATACAAATTCTCATGTCATCATCATCATCAACTATAGCCGCTCACCATCTACTGCTGGATGAAGGCCTCTCCAAAACGATTCCAATATTATCTGTTGCGCAAATCTCATCCACCTCACCCCACACATTTTTTTTTAATTTCTTCTACTCGTCTACTCTTCACTATATCCACTATATCCACTACTCTTGTCATAATTCTCACCCACGTATTCCATTTTAACTATTTCCTCGTTATGCCAAGCATACAGAGTTTCATATTTCGTTGAGTGCATTGGACTTTGTGTAGCATTTTGGCGTTCAATGTCCAAGTTTCGAATCCATACGTCATCACTGGCAAAACGCATTGATCGAAGATCTTTTTCTTCAGGCAAAGGGACATTTTTGATTTAATAACAACATATGTATGTATATTCGTTCAAATTACACTCCATCCTAATTTTATACGTCTCTTCATTTCTTCTGTACATAAAATATCTCAGTTAAATATACACAAATATGTACATACATACATATATTCTTTGTGCGAGTTCATAAAATATTTATCAATAGGATTTCATCGTTCAGAGGAAACATTGCCACCAATGTAAATATTTCCATCGGTTTGAAAAGTGAACCGCACTTATTGCGAAGAATTGGGCGACGAATTGAATGGAAATATGACGTAAATTGGCACATCCATTTGTGCGATTTGACACATTTATATCGATCGATTAAGTATTTCCATTCATGAAATTAGATACTAATATACCTACGTTGTGAAAAAGATGGGGCAATCTTACCCGCGTGCCCGTACCGTTGCTCTCGACACTTATTCCTTTGTCGAATTTTGTATTTTATTCAAAGTGGGTTTCTTGTGACACAATGCCCTACCTACCGAGAAAAACCTTCGACGAAAATACATAAGTGTGAAATAAATTAACAATTACGTACTCGAATGACCCATTTTTGGCCCGAGGCAATTGTGATGCGATCAAAATAGATTTTTTTCACGTTCGTGCACTATAGAACCCTATTTGGTGCGTGAATAAACAATCTCAGGTAAAATTTCTCAAAAATTTTTTATTTTATATGTATAATAGTATTAAATATTATTAAATTCAGCCGACAAATTCGATATGTTTGTATGTAATTTGACAGCTAACTGAAGGTGTTGTAATTGTATGAAGCATAGAAATGGAAATATTTATTGTACTAATTGCTATAATGAAAGATTATTCAATTAATATTGAAGTTAAATTCATCTTTGATTGTTTTGTATCACATTTTCAAACTTAAAATATTTCATCTCACTAATCCCGAAATAATTCAATCCATACTTAAATTTATATGAATATAAATATATGGATGTGTATATGATGAAAAAAATGTTCTTTTGTGGCAGCTTTAACCGGAATCGCGTATTTATTTTTATCTTCGATTACCACAAAGCCTTTTTGTGTCATTCGGGGTGGGTTTTTCGGAAAAATTCAACACTCGTGTGTGCTCACCATTCAGTCGAGAGCGAACACTATTGTTGGTGACGCTCTTAATGGCGCTCATTCAAGGTGAGCGCTTACGAAAATATTTAACTTTTTTTTTGTTGAAGAGGGGTGCGATAAGACGCTTTTTGTCCACCAACAACTACTCTCGAATCCGAACAAATCCATTGTTTTCAAATTATAATCTTACCACTGTGCTAGGTGGTAATCCTATTTGATGCGTTGTTGTATTAGCACAATATTCCATTCGAGCGATTATTCCTTGGGTCGTGTTTAGGACATACCAAAAAAAATACATATGTATGTATATAATAAACCTGGTTCGCAGTAGGTAGTATTTAAGATTGTCATAATTTATTTTGTAAGCTGTCAAAATATGTGAAGCGTTATGGTCAGTTGCTATCTGCGTATGTCATCTGTGTAACTCGGTTAAGTGGTGGCTGTTATGGATTCGTGCGAAATATCAATTTGTGAAAGGGTTGAAAGCCCTTCTTACATAGTTTCGAGTGCTTTCGTGTTGACTATTTACTTTTGCTCCCGGATTTACACATTTTATTGTTGAAAATCGTGTACGTATTTTGGTCTTCATACTTTACGATTAATGTACCTCTAGTTAAATCAAATTTAAAAATGAAATGAACTTTTATTTAAAAGAATATTTGAATACATACATTGGTATCAACCTAAAGACGTTCATTCGAATTCTAAAGAAATATTGAAATAATTTAACGGTTGAGTGCATTGAATAGAAAAGTTCAGAATTCCTTTCAATACAAAAGGTCTTCAGCACACGCCACGAGCTAAACGATTTTGACGTTCGTTCTTGATTTCTTCAAAAGATAAATTACTTGTTGAAAACTCTAGATATAAATTTATCAATATGGAATCTCAGATTACTATCCTCAGATTCGGATTTCAGGTACCACCCCTCCAACGCACAGTTGACCGCTGCGCTGGTCAGTCTTTCAACCCTTGAGCTGCAAGGGTGGAGTTGGACGTGTAATACTATATCGATATAACTCATTCTTAGAGATTTCTTCAAATAACAAAACTAGTGTGCCTTTTTAAAGCTTTATTCTCTATTATTACATATATGGAACATATTTTGGTCCAGAGACTCTTAAAAGGGGTTTTATTTAAATAGACAGAGCCATACAATATTAAAATATTTAAGTTCTTTTCTTTGACACAATGCTAAATTTAACAATACTAAATTTTAATTGCAAAACTTATATATTTTAGATACCGAGATAGTAACAAACTTTTAGTAGTGAAGAATAACAGCTATTCATTTTTGATTGCTAAATATATTTTATTATTAGATTATAGGCGATTCCTTCATACCTCTACATTAAGTCGGAGCGAATAACTCAAATTTTGGATTTACATCGATGCACCTACTGGGAAAACTGCACTGTATCCAGGAAATGTTAAATAAAACATTTAATCGATTTTAAACAATGTCCTGTGCCTCCAACCCATCGATTTATCTATACAAAAATTTCGGTTTTGTCTTTTTTTTTTTACGTACTATCATATTTTTTGTAGAAAAGTTTTGGTTTATTTTAATTAAAAAAAATAATGCTCAATAAGTATTAAAATGATTTGATAGAGTCGATTATGATAAGTTTTGATTGATTTGCGAGAATTTAAAGTCGATGTTTTACCAGAACCTCCCATACAAAGCGCGCCACTCTCAAATCGACATATTTTCCTGTTTCTGTTATTATTTTAAAAATAAAAGCTGTTGAAAGCATATCTGTGGCTCGTATTCAGAATCGATGGGCGTTGTTAATTTAGAAAAATCGACTGCAGATCTGTCTTATTAGTTTTTGTTTAACAAAGTTGGGGTGGAGGGGAAGCTTGGGGCTTACTAAATTTCGAATTTTTTTTTCAAATGGGTATTAAGGAATACGCGTGCCAAAAGTGATTGGGGGCCGCTGTGTTAGTGGATTAGAATGTTTTCCAAAGATGCTATTGTGATAGTCTTGGAAGGTGTTGACGTTTATTCGAATGGTTTGTCGATAAGTAGTTATAAAATTTCTAGCTTAGGTATCGATATTTTTAGCATATTGTATTTTACCTGTTATCCACGATAATTACGTATGCGTTGTTTCTCAACTATGTAGGTGTATTCAAGCGGATTGCCGTTTG
The DNA here is from genome assembly GCF_051622035.1 of Arctopsyche grandis. Taxonomy (NCBI): domain Eukaryota; kingdom Metazoa; phylum Arthropoda; class Insecta; order Trichoptera; family Hydropsychidae; genus Arctopsyche; species Arctopsyche grandis. Next base: position 10,745,471 of record NC_135358.1, on the reverse strand, counting down.
CGGCATTCTATCGACATTTTTACCAATGATGGCCACCAATCAAAAAGTAGACAAAGCCACTGACAAACAAAATAAACGAACCGCAGACAAATCAGCGCCATTTCGTTGGCCATATCGATTGCGAGCGCAGTTCACCGAGCACTGATCCCTCCCACGCTAACCCCTCCTCTCACTTTACGAGCGGTTCTCGCATAGCGAACGTATTAATTCGTAAACGGTAAACGTATTTATTTATTTGAAAATACCACGAAACAAATGGCTGCGGAGCGTTGAAAACACGCCGTTTTGCGGGCGCGTCTGTAATTAGGGATGCCACCCCGCTCCCGTTCGTGGGAGTGGGGAGGAGGATCTGGGTGCTGAGCGGAGGCTGGGGGGGGGGATGGGGGGTGAGTCAGGGAGAAATAAAATTTATGTAAATTCGGCTTAATTGCCGCCGGCAACGAATGGTATTTGAATAAATACCGTCGGAGGAAGTGAGGCCGCATAGCCCATTTCGCCTCAGGCCTGTCCAACCAATATTTGACGCTCATTACATAATAAAAATTTCATATACATATACATATATTAATACTATATTTCACAGCTTACATATATAAAATCAAAAAAAAGAATACTTATTTTTCCGATAGCATTCAGTTTCTTATACATTTATGTATTTATTTTATTCATATACATATGTAGGTAAATATAAGCCAGGAAAGTCTAAAAGGTTAACCCCAAGCCTGGCGAATTACAAACAATCATACAGTATCATAGAGACAGGGTGAGTAGCGTTTTATAATATCAGCAAATTCGAGATGCTTATTAACTCGAATTTGCGCGAGATAAATAAGATAGCTTTTATATATGTACGTATATACACTAATACATAAAAGAAAAAAAAACATATATTTTATTTATTTATTAAAAACACAAACGTTGTCATATTTATTTATGTACATATATGTATATTAATCACTTTATTTATTTATTGTATATTAATCAGTTTACTAACCATTAAATATTTATGGTCAAACTCAATAATGCTGCTGCTTCACTCAAATCAACCAGTAAGGTCAACTGCCCTGACATTATAGGCACATCCACAGGGTGCCTAATCTATCAAATATTCCATCGATGAAAGTCAAACTGCACTCTGCAGCCCTTCTTGCAAGAATGCTGACATTATTGATGCGAATTAGCAATTGCGAAACACTTAAGATTCCATTAAATTGTTGAATAAACTTTTCACTATCACTTATTGTTACTTATAATTGACTATATTTACATATAAGATTTGCAAAGAAAGCTTTTTCTCCCTCTTGTATGTATGTTAAATCTTATTATAGTGAATAACTGAAAGACAAAGAAACACTCGGTGATTGGAATAATTCATTTCTCATTAAATTATATCCGTACACTTAAAATTAAAATTACAAAGTGTTAGGCAGCACGTATTTTTTTAAAGCTCTCGCACGCCTAATCTATGCCATCGTGATCTTTGGCAAAACTCACTCCCTGAATTGTGTTCGGTGATATTTTATGCTTGTATTGACAAAGTTTTGACAGTGAATCCCATATTGTAATAAATGTAGGAGAAACTTGTCGAAATATTAATATCGTATGAAATAACAATGATATGAAGACACGCTAATCACAACTGAAGTCTACCTTGGCGTGCCGTGCCATACTTTTGAGTGTGCTCTTCCCATAAGTAATAAATTAGCTGTTGGTAGAGAAAGAAAAAAAAAGAAGACAGCTGGTGGAGTTTTTCACAGGGGTGTGCTCATGTACAATGCCCTCCCTGAGTGATTCAGGTCTTCTAAGACCTTGGATGCATTCTTGTGAGGTGCGAGGAGACACCTCTGTAAAGGACAGTGCATATAAATTTATACATAAAATTTTAGAGTTAAGTAATTAAGAATGTTTTTTTTAATTAGCTAGATAGCTAAAATTATATAAATAATAGGTTTTCAAGCAACACACATATATTTATGTACATATGTATTGCTTTTTTGTTCAAATTGTATGAAATTCATTCTGTCTACAATAAGCATGCGTGTAAGTAAAAGCTTTCGATTACATTTTGTAGAGGTACAATCTGTTGTTTTAAATGAAGACGTAGCTAAATCGCTTTCTCGTCCAAGGAAGAAGAAAATTCATCTCAATTTATGTGGTATCTAATTTCAAGATAATTTTGACAAATAACATACAAGAAATGCTATTTTATTTTGGAATTACTGCTCTGATGTCATTCTCATTCATAGCCGGTCCGGTCCGGTCCTCTCCTTCGTTTATTTCGGGATTATTATTTTGGAAAAACGTCACAACACGAAAGTGTCAGGTCCTCTATCGTCTCTTGCCCTCCGAGTGACGTTTAATTCCTCTAATTCGGACCGTGTCGGCGACAGTTGTCGTTGTGAATGCTAATTGACGCCAAAGCTCACCCAACTCCCCCATTTCTCCCCGTCGTCGTTGCTTTTGGCCAATTTGTGCTGATCTCCGACTCGTACTTCGGAAACAGTTTGAATATTTAAAGCAAATATTTACAGACGTGGATGCTGGTGGCGAAGTCGGCACGGACACTTCGCCGACTACCCCAATTATTATCACCGTAAATTGGGGACAAATTCAATTCCACCAAATGTTTCTTAATCACGATGTACAAAATACCGTTTGTCTGAATCGAATAAAATCGTACGGTAGAAAAAACGTATTTAAAATTTTTTTCACACCGAATTATATATTTTACACAAATAAATTTAACTAATTATTTAAGGTATAATATTGATACATTTGAGAATACCACGCGTCGCAGGTCGAATAATGTCGAATTAATAATATGGCATTCGACATTCGCGGCACGTCATAACGAGCTGTCACCGCACAAACAATTCTTGTTTGTCATATTATCAATTTGATAACAACAACACGATTCGTGCTCACGGCTAACACCTGGTCGATTTGCAGCGTTAAAAAGTCGCCATTAAGTTGTCTAGAATTTGCATAATTCGCATTAGTTTAACATCGCTCGTCTCGCATACATTAAATTTTTATCGCACTTTTAGATGTGTAAGTATACGTGCCGAGACAATTTCGATGTTGTAAATAAGTGAATACATCATGCGAAGGTACATATTTTATTTTTTCGTGCTCGCCGTATTCCAACCCCAACCGTTCTATTGTGATCATCGAGGGGGCAACAAAAGGCCCATTTGCTCGGGGAACATGGTCTATTTTGTAAATAAATACCCACTAAGTGAATTAGAACAATCCTACTATGACAACCCGACGAAAGGGTTTATACCGCAAAAAGTACAATACATTTATTTATTCAATAGTTATTTGATTTAGTACGACTTCTTATTTCATTTAGGAAATTATTCATTTATTTTTCGGATGAATTAATATCGAAATAATTGGTGAAAGGTCTAAGATTTTGTGATCGAAATATATGTTTTATTGATTTTTAAATGCTTTTTATTGTTCACAATACATCTTAGGTCTCTTTTGATAGCTACTGATCCAGTGATCATTATCTATTTGTCATATTATTTATTTTTCTTATTTTAATGTTAGTGTATACCTACAGAATCGTAGGAAAAAAAGCTCAAAAACTTACCAACAATTTCTTTAAATGTTCAGAATACATTTTATACAAATTATTTTTAGCTTAATACTCCTTTAAGTCGAAAATCTAAAATACAAATGTATGTAGATCCACAGCGTAGTGCACTGGTAGAGGTTTGCATGTAAATATGTCGTGGGTTCAACTCACGGCCAAACACGCTGCTGACAAAATCTTGTGGTTATTAAAACATTATATGTACTGCTATGTTTGAAAAATTGTTAGGACTTATGTACAAAATTAATCTAACCATATGTGTCGTCTTGGGGTAATTCCTGTCATGGCACATGTGATGTACATACATAGACCTGTGTGACGCTTTGGGGCAACCTATCAAGTCACACTGGTCATTTTATTGTTGTTATTATTTTAAAATAATAAATTAAATAAATAAATGTATGTATGTTTGTAATAAATTTACCAAATAATTTGCATTTGTTATATTCCCGCTATATCTCCTTCAATCACCAATTGATAAATCAAAAGAAAAGTACGCCATTCAAATTTCTAATGATTATACAGCAGTGGCGTGCGGTGAAATTCTCCGTTTTCGTCGCACAGCCTTACTTACGTGTGTGCGAGCAGGACACAAGAGGATGCGGTATGACGTCACAGTATCCTCTTGTATCTTACTCAAATGTACTCCTACGTGCAAATGTAAATAAAGTTGTGCGATAGAAACAGAGAAATTGTCACCGCACGCCACTGTTATACCGGTCTCATATTGTATTTTATTTCAATCGAACATGTACACTTGCCTTTACAGATCGATACAAAACGATAAATACAATCAATACAAGCATTTTATACAATGCGAATTCATACAAACATCATCCACAGTGACGTCTATGTAGAAATTTTTACCGCATTTTATTATACAAATTGGCGAACTGTGAAACGATCGACCCGGAGAAACAAACCAAGGTCTGGCCATCAGTTACTAGCGGGAATCAAACCGTGACCACTCTACCCGAAAGTATAATATGCTAACCACTAGTCCACGCTGCTGATCGTAAAAGGTCGACATAATCCATTTGGGCCTACAGGGATGTTTTGTATTTGTAGTTGTTTCTTACATATTTATTGAAACTGCCTGTAGGTGCAAGGCATTCCTTATGCTATATATATTTTTTATTTGATATTTTTACTTTATCTGTTATTATTAAATGCTGTTTTTTATGTTTATGTATGGATGTATTTATGTTTATGTTCAAATGTATTTTTTTTATGTATAATTGATGGGTGTATTATTTTCGTTGTGTATTGATTTGTGTTTAATTGTTATTTTGTTTTTTTTTGTGTTATGTTTTTGACCATTGTGGCGCTTTAGGAATTCCTGTTATGCCACAATGGTCTGTTTAGAATAAAATAAATAAATAATCATTGTCAATTCCTTCTCGCATGTCTACTTACATATATTCTCAAGTCGATTGCAAGCAATGATAATTAAACAAGTCTCTTTACCTTTCCAAGAGATTATCGAACATGTGTATTTAAAAATGGTATGTGGCAACGTATACACATATTCAAACGGTTAGTAGGTTAGTATTAGTTTGTCGCAGAGGAGCGTTTGGTCACCCTATTCTCGATATATAATAGTCAGTCGTACAGAGTGTCTGGCAGCGGTACAAATGCAGCTTAATGCGCAATGCATAAATAATACTTGTAATGACAAAGCTCACTGTCGCCCATTGTGCGGTGCTGGCTGCGGTCGTTGTGGTACATCCTCGGGTTTCGCCTATTTTCCCACTGTACCACATTACCACCAACGCATCATTTCGGTTCGAATTCGCCAAAAGACGTACGTTTACCGACATCATGCCCATCGCATGAACATTCAATTGGTGAATTTATTTATGTGTTTCCCATTATAAACATTTTCGAATGCCTATATCTAATCTAATACACACCGATCTCTAGTTAGTATATAGTAATATTCATAATCACAATATCCTTTCACCGATTTATTGAAAGCTTTTCTTTTGCTGTACTGTACGGTGAAAAGTTTACAATTCAAATTTCCTTCAGATTTTCCAACACATGGAAATGCTCGTGAATGTAATGTAAGTCATACATTTGTAACTTCGTGATTCATACAATAAAAGTAGAATATCTTACCATGTGCATATGTATGTGTAATGTACTTGAATAACACACGTGTAGTGCACATACATATGGTGATTTCATAAAGTTTGCAAATCATCCCCCCGATATGATATTCTAAACATATAAAGTGCGGTACGCGAAAAGCTGACAATTTGCAAAGCGACTGGGAAATATCATGTAAACCGCTTTGCATAACAGATCGCTTTTAAAATGCACTATTCAACAAAATGCATTATCGGTTTTCAATAAATCATGCGAGCTGGCCATTTGAGCTGGTCCTGGCGCAAACGGGCCGCATAATAATTTCACAATATTTTGATATACGTCGATCCGTGCATATGTGCTCCGCTTTTCAATCGTCATAATAATCGGACAAAGTGTGTACCGGATGCACAATTGCACATTTACTGAATAATCAAAAATATTATGTGTAAACCTTTTGGGTAGGAATTTTTAAAAATCCATATGCGATATACATACATATGTATGTATGTATGTACATATGTACATACATAATATGCACTCGGTTTTGATTAAATGAACACATGTATAATAAACAGATTTCAATAATTGTTAAAATTGATTTGACTTGCTTGACGATTTTAGTGCGAATGCATTTATAAAGATTCAACTTCGTCGTCAAATTAACAAATTTCAGAACAGTGTTTGACTGCGACCTTTTTATTTCCTGGTGAGATGGAACAAAAAAATAATCTTCACCCATCTTCTTCCTCGTTTGTTTAATGCTGAGCGTCGACATTCATTGATGTCACCAATTTGATGGACGATCCGCCTCCACTCCATCCGGTTCTGTGCCAAGTTGAAGGGAGCGTTAAGGAACGATCTCGTCAGTTCTTTGATCTAGTCTGACCATCTCTTGGGAGACCATCCTCTCGCTCTCTTTCCCTAAAGCGTTCCGGTGACTACCAGCCTCTCCAGACTCTCGACATTCTTCCTGGCCATATGGCCAAAGTAGGAAAGAACCCTTTTCCTACATCTTGTGGAGAGTCTCTCTGAGACTGCCAGCTCTTTTGTGTGTCTTGAGGTCCATGGTATGCGCAGCATCCGTCTCCATCACTAAATTTCATCAGACCTCTCTTTCAGGGTCCATGTCTCGATTCCATATATACATATGTATATATTTGCCCTATTAACATGCTAATTTGACACATGTGTACATATGTAACTCTAAACTTGTATCGTGCCTTTAATACTTTGATGTCTAAAGTAAACTTTCCCATCTTCAGTGTGCATACAAGGAAATTATTCATTTCTATACAATACATAATAAAATAATATATGTCATCACCATCATCATAATTTACAGTGATTCACCATATGTACATTGTTGAAATGATTGCCTTTAGCATATAGCGATAGGCTCATCCATCTCACAATTTTTCCTAATTTAATCCACCCATCTTCTTTGCGGTTTTCCTTTTACCCTTTTAAATTATTTCATTACAGCACTTATTTTGTCCACATTTTATCCATTCTTCTAGCTACGTGACCCGCTCATTGATATTTCAATCTCTTCACTAAATTCATTACCCTTGTCCCATATCTCCTTGTTATGCCGAGCATGCAGCGTTTCATGCTTCTTTGAGTGCATTGGACTTTTTGTAACATCTTGGAGTTCAATGCCCAAATTTCACATCCATACGTCATCACTGGCATAACACATTGATCAAAGATCTTTTTCTTCAGCCAAAGTGGCATTTTTAATTTAAAAACCGCATTAATTTGTCCAAATACATACATACGTACGTATGTAAGTATTATTAATCTTACAACAAGTACTTATTGTTACTGGAACCAGAAAACATCACCCAGTTTCGAATTATTTGTAATATTAATCCGCTCAATAAGCAACAGTAACAAAATCAACTTTTGACAGTGATCACATTAATCAAGAATTCAACACTTGAATGTCGCATTCACCCTTTAGGCGCTCCGCTCGAATAACCCCTCGACGACCGTGTCCCTAAGCGGTAAATAAATACCCTGTAAATGCCTCTTGATTATTCGGCTGATGGGGGTGCACTTGGACCGAATTTTAAGCCAAGGCTGTGCGCAAATCCGCGAGAGCGAACAGAGCCGACCGGTACTGGAATATGTGTACGAGTATATTCTACTGGGTGATTCAAAGAGTAAGCACAAATAATAACATTATTAAACTCGGCCACCCCACCCGAATTCGGAGTTAGTCGAATACAATAATGGGAGGGTGTGCTACTAGGGGTGAGAGACTCTACATGCGATTCGCCCCGGGGTGCCTCGCAATTTGGGATTGATCCTGGAACGTGGTGCGTTTCCAGTCGTCGGAAACTCCATCTAAACGTGTCGGTTCTAAGGGCGAATGTCGGTCGAATTGTTACAAGTAACAAACGCCTCTTCTTCGGCAAGTCGTCGTCAATTCTTCGGGGATAAACGTGAAGACCGCAATTTTGCACGTTAGCGTTTTGTGTGTCGTAAATACGAGTGTATTGTGTGTGCGCCCTAGTGTGTAGGATTCGCGATGATTACTGGTAACTTGCGAGACTTCTCCTCTGGGGGATTCTACGATGATTAAAACATCAAAGTACACATAACTCAGTTGAAAATGTTGTACGTTGTACACTCTTCTGAAAGTATCGAATAACGATTTCATTTGTACACTGTTGATGGAAGAGTAAAAATAAATTAAATCGGCATATAATTATCTTTATTGCATATAAAGACAAAACACCGCTAGGTAGAAGTAATGCGCAATGTTATCATCATATACATATAATAGCGCTATTTTGTGTGTCTGTGTGTGATAACGCTCGCCTTGCTATAATAGTCGTTTCGATTTGACATACATATATTTATGTACGTCACAGATAAAACACTACCAATAAAACGTACGAATATAATATGAACATAATAACAGACCAACAGAAAACTTCTATATATACTGTTTGCTACCAATGTTTCCTTTAAGGCAATAAGTCTATTGAACATTTATTTAATTAATTAATTTTTCCATTGTTGTTTTATATTGTTTATATGTAGGTAGCTGGGTATTTTTTATCACTTTTTTAATATTAAACAATTACATATAAATATTAAATTAAATATATTTAAAAGGTATTTGAAAAAAATACAACTGTGTGCGGATCGAACACAGGTCCGACACATTTTTTTTTATTTAATAACTTAATATGCCATAACCCCTGCGATGATATTTCATCGGGCAAAACACTAGTTCATTACAGATATGATGGACCGTTTTATCATATAATTGTCTTTACGATTGGAATTGATATGTCTTAATATCAAACCTGTAAAATGTTTATAGAAATTTCTATTATACATACATACATATGTAGATCAATTTCGCTTGTTCGAAAAAAAGTATAACTCTATCTAAACGTAGTCTAATGATAATAGGCATGAAATTGTAGAATAGAACATATTTTTCAAAATGTTTGGTTTCTTTGTATTAATTCGGGATTATGTTCTCGTTGAATTCATAATAAAAATGGATGGTTGAATTTTTATGGTTTTTAACATGACGGTTTTCTTTTATTTTTTTTTTGCGAAAATTTATTCGACATGCAGTAGTGTATTAATTTTCCACCGGAAACATCCACACTATGTATATAATGATTCGGTTGTGTTGTATCTTTGCTACGTGTACTACAATGGACAGACAATTGATAACTGGTGGATGTAACGAGGGACACGTGTCCCGACACACGGCTGACTGATATGCGCGACCAATTCAACTTTTGTCGTGCAACGAAATTAATCCACGTGAGATGACATCAATGTGACGTATAATTGAGCATGGCAAATATGAACGTTACGCCATTGCTTAGTTATCGAAAGCATCTGATTTAGAACTCTCCAGACACGTGTTCTGTTCTTATTTTGATTCAATTGAAAATTGATCATGTTTTGGATAATGTTCCTACTAGAGATAACGGGTTACTATAGGAGAATATATTTCCTTATATACTGCTATATTAGAACCACTACGTATTTTTTAAATATCCAATTTTCCAAATTGAAAAACAAAATTGATTTTCGAAGCACTAAACTATATGTATGTACATATGGTGTAATTATGTACCTAGGTTAAATATACCATTGTTCTCGAAATTAAAATCGAGAAATCTTGGTGCCTCCCCTCTCTCCCTCTTTATTTCATAAAATAATACAAACACATTTTTAAATGACAAAAATGTATTAATACTATATTATCAGAAAGCGGCATTTGTCGCAACTATTGCGCAAGATTCGCCGAACATATATTCAATATCAATTCTGTTGGCAAAAGTAGTGACTCTCCTATTGTATTTGCCGAACATTATTTCAATCATATAAATTCTGCTGGCTAAAGCAGTGGCTCTCCTATTGTATGTGATTTTATACATTTTGCGATTCTGTAAGAAAATTTTATACGATACTAGTTTGCTTATATGGTAAAAATTATATGGTAAAAAGTATATGGGTTTACCAACGTATTCAAAATGCATAGTTTTAAGGTGCCGTGTTTTAATTTACTCGGTCTTTTAAAACTTGTGCACAGATCCAACATATTGATCTTTCCAAACCATCTAAAATAGCACTTGGGAATTTCAATAATAAATAGGATGAATCGTATTTTGTCTTTTTATTTCTACTTCCTTGTTTCCTGTCGCTTATATTCCTTCTATCTTTACTTGTATTACGGTCAGTATCTTCATTATTAGTGGATTTCCTTTTATAACCAGTCAAATATTACGCGCGATTCGGGAATAGATTTTAGTCTTTACGTTTTGACAGTTTGTTTATAACTTTATAAGTATATATTATTTTGTTTAATTTTGTTATGTATAAACCCTTTGTACATATTACATAGTTCGCACCCCGCAGGGAAGCGCGCTTCGCAGTTTGGAAATCGCTGTTTTAGAGTAACTGATTAAATATAAGTACACAAGCGCTGCCAAATGGACAAAGGATTTAATTGATAATTTATTATATGTAAAGAATACGGATTCTGATGTCTCGTTTTTTTTTGATTCCCGAGACTCAAGTTGAAAAGACGTTGAAAAAAATTTGTGTACAAAGAAAAATCAACTCATTATTTGTGGAAAAACATAGATGTATATGTACATGTACATATAATCATACTTACATATAATATATAAATTTATGGAAATAAAATATTATTACAATATGTACTTTCGTACATTTAACAATTATAAAAAAACATGTTAAACGATTTTAACTAGTCGTATATAATTTTATGATATAAACACTATGTAATTGTAAATTTATAATATGAAAAGAAGAATAATTTACTATCGCAGAGCAAAACAACTTTTTAAAAATACCAAAACATTTAAAGACGAATCAGAAAGCCTATTTCTTATTTTTGTGACAAATATGCTTGATTTTTGATTTTTAAATGCTTTTTATTATTACGAAATTATGTTCACAATACATCTTATATCTATTTTAATAGCTACTGATCTACTGATCATTTTCTATTTTACAATTTAATTTAATTTGGTTATTAATCACAGTATTATATTATTCTAATGTTAATCTAAAACATAATAGGAAAAAGAGCTCAATAGCCTATTTACAATCCTTACAAATATGCTTACCGTAGAAACTACTCGTACACTTTCTCTCGACGAATAGGTTTAATTGCACTGTTCGACAAATGACGACTTTTTTTTTGGTTCAGAGACGAGATATGACTTTTCTTATAGAAATATGCCCAGTGAACACGAATCTGGTAATAAAAAATGTTGATTGGCTCGAGATTCGGAGATATATGTGTTTTATAAATCGCGCGATTTTTCTATATCTTGGTGTTGTTTGGTCGATGTCTCAAAATCTGTCAATTTCCTGTTCAAAATGAATATTGGAATCTATAGTCGGGTATTTTATCTTCCATTTGTAGTACTTTTCGGCTTTCAAATCTTTCTAAGTAGTCATCTAGCTCAAATCAAAAGTCAAAAGTACGTATTTTCACTTGGGATTTTTTTCCACTGTTAATACTATTTTATATTGAGTTTTTTCTATTGAAACTGAATCTCGAGCCAATTAACATTTTTTACTACCAGATTCGTGTTTACTGGGCATAGATCTATAAGAAAAGTCATATCTCGTCTCTGAACCATTTTTCGTGTCGAACAGTGTTGTTAGCAAAGATTTATATAGACGATTCAGGTTGTGTGTTGTTAATTATAAAAATTAAAATTCCTTTTTTTGCATCCTTCATTATCCAACGTTGACATTTTCTGGTGGTTCAGTAATTCATTGTTTGATTCTTATTCAATCGACGCATCTATGAGATTGCAATCAGCATTCTCTTCCAACAATTCTTCACCATTGATTATATATTGATTATATCACAATTTTTTTGAGACAACTTGAAAAATAGTTAACTTTAAACAAAACAAACACGTGCAATTCATATGCGCCAAAAAGAAGTGTTGTTAAATATATGTATACTTCCTCTCTTGCTATTTTTATTTCGTTTTATGTGATATTTTACAAGCTACGGAAAAACATTTTATTGCAAAGACGACATAGTCCCTCATTGAATCGTAACTTTTTAAGACCGAACATTCAAAATCGACTGCAAAATCGCTCAAAGGGTTAAATGCGACATCGCTGTATTGCGGTGGCGGTGTAATTAGTGTCGCCGAATCGCAACTGTATCGAGCGACTTTCGGCACAATGCAACAATGCATACAATAGTTGGGTCTCCTGGTGCAACAGAATAGACAGACGTCGAATCGGATGCAATTAAATAAGCACCGCTTCGGTTGCTGCCACACTGTTTACACACAGGCTCGCAACAACAAAGAACACGCATACACACACACACACAGTCGATAGATTCGCGAAAGCTATGCACTGTACCAATTTCCTTTTTGAGCTTCGAATGTGTGAATGTGTCTGTTGGTTCCGTTCAAAAGTTGAATAAAATATTTCTCTGGGTTTGATACTATTATAATATGTATGTATGTATGTATGTATGTAGGTGTTTCGTGAAAGGTAGAATCTGCATACATATAATCTGTCTCTGATGCCGGAAGGAGGCGATTGGGATCCTCGGCAGAGGTAGTATAAGCCCATCATCACCATGGATGCCGTGAAATATATAGTGTTCTTGTCCCTTGTGTCCTCAAAGCCTCATCACAGCGCATTCAAGCAAATACTGAATGACGAATCGTTAAGATTCACAAGCTCGTGTCTGTCTGCACAATATGAGTAATTTATGTCTGCGAATATTTATGCAGGTTGATTTTTTTAGCTCGATCAGAATCGATTTTCATTTCTTTTTTATTTAAATATTGAAGTTGAATTAATTGCTCATGTTTGTCGGTAGGTTTTTATAATTATTGTATTAAGTTCATTCCTTACTATTTATCGACGTATTTAATTTAATTCTTACTTTAATTTGTATAATATATTTTTGTTGTCGTTTTATGTACATATTTATGTAATTTTTTTTCATTTTTATGATTTAATTTCATTTTCGTAATGCTAATTTTATCAAAAATTTTAACTACATCTATCGGTTATTTCTATAACTAACCGTACGTTGCAAAGAAAATCTTCGAAAGATTACGCTCACTAACTAGTTGACGTCTGACAAAATAATTATTTTTATGTATTAGTTTCGATTTTATTTTTCTAATAATTAAAATAACATTTTAGGATTATACATATGTATGTATATGTATCTTTCGGATTGATTAGGAAAAAAATACATATATTTTAGATGTTTCCAAAGTTTAAAAAAATCTAAAATTAGAAAGATGTACAATTTGCATAAATCCATAAATAATATTGCTTTTTAATTAAAAAAATCATTATGACGCCTTATTTATAACACACATTTCCCAAACGTTCTACGAATACACCAATAAAAATTTATCTACATGTATGTATGTATAGTAAAACACGAGTATGCAGTATGTCACTAGAAAGTAAAATGATATCCTATATATTATACATACGGTTGATAATGTTTTTTGTTGCGAAAAGCTTTTGAAACGTGAAAAAATTTATAATTGCCCTAGTTCGTTTATGGTCAGTAGGTGGGTCGAAAGTTTATCGTTTGATTAATAAGGAACTTTGTGAACCACCATACATAATCGTATGTAACAAGTTTTATACCATAGGGAATGATTAGAGCGCTGAAAATTTTTTCAAGCATAAAATATACTAATATTTATGTCTATCATATATAGTTTTTTTTTATATAGAAAATTATGCAAATAATGTAATAACATGTATATTAAACCCTTGTAGGGGTGAAATAAAAAATACATAAAATTATTGATAATATCATCTGTTCGAAAAATGTCACTAGGGGTCGTAAACGGTTGAATTTATATTTTCATAGGTATAGCATTCAATCGGAGGGATAGAATTTGTCAATACAATTTTGGCAGTCGGAGTCCCCGGTAGTCGCCACGTTGCAAACAATCCCGTCACACAAACTGGAAATGACAACCCTTCAACACGGTGCTTTGTAATTTAGACTTTTATCCCGAAACTATAATCGCGGGTTAGGAGCATTTGGCAAAAGGCAGGGGCGCTCAACTGCGACGTGCCGTTGCGCAAACGACCGCGTCGTACCACAAAGGATGCGCAAATCAACTGCAATGTGCACAAAAGCACTAGTTCATATACATACATATATTTATGCATATGTATGTATGTATATGCACATGTAGTCTAATCTAATATAAAGTTTAGCTACTCTCCTACACCCCCATCCTCCCCCTTTGTAGTTTTGTCCGTGTAGCCCAAGGCGTATGATATCAAATGGCCAAAACTCAGTTATTCTTTAGCGCCACTGGTGCCGACAAATGGCTACCGTAAACCAATCGAGTTATCTGTTATTATCGTCACTTACCCTTCTTTCATCCCTTCTGTTGTAGCACTTTCGTAGCAGTCATCGTAAATATTATTTGTCCATACATAAAATATTTATAAGGCGGCGTGCGATGAATCAAACTTGAACTTGCAAAAAATGAATCAAATTCGAATTTATGTGTACCCCCGAATTTGATTGACTTTATGTTGATCCTTTACATTCGGCGACAACATTTTATCGAAAAAAAGACGTATCAGCTTTGATTCATTAGGAATACAACTATTTTTCAAATGTTTTCTATCAGTCAATTAAAAATGCTAAAAATATGCATTGCGTGAATCAATTGTAAAATTTTGGAAAGAAAATATTTTCTAAACAAGATAAATCTAAAATAATAAAAAGAGGAAGCATATAAAGGGGCGTACCATTTCGGATCGACTAAAAATTTTTGACGAAAAGTTAACAACGTAACGATTAACATTTAACCAAAGTTGTGGAGTCGGAGTCGTAAAAAAAAAAGCGACTACGACTCCTTTTTATTATTTTTTTTTTGATTAATAGTATTACGGTTTTTCTCAATTAAAGTCTCCAATTTTATTGAAGTAAAGCCACCAATAAATTTATATCTAATATTTAAAAATCATGATTTTAAATTACATTATAAATAAAATCGTTGAATTGCATGTATTTTGATGCTTTGTGGCCAAAACCGAGTGTTTCCTCGGTCTAATCCTTTTTATTTATTCTCATTTTTACTCTCATTTTTCGCATTGATTTATTTGTATATGAAATTAAGACACATTGTATGTATGTACACTACAAATCTATGTACTTACTTTAGTTTACATTGAAAATTATTTTTATTACTAACAATTTTATACGTTGGCAAGAAAAAACGATCTTACTAAAATCGTTCAAGTTGGAATCGGAGTTTGGAGTCGCAGTCGTAGTCGACATCGGTAAATTTTGAACCGACTCCACAGATCTATGAACATTTAACTAACCAAAGAAAAGATTTATGTAGGGTGATGGGATTAGCTGCGTTCTAATTATCTCCAAAGTACATAAACACACACACACATACATTTTTTTAAAACCACGAATTCCCTGATCAGAGATCAGAGATAGGAAGTACAGAACAATCAAAATTTTGAAGTCGAATCACAAAACTAAATATATTGATTCTGATATGAATAAATTAAAATTATCGTAAAATTTAGTTACATATTCTCATATAATTACAAACAGGCGATATTTGTACCTGTTTTGATATAGTGATTATAAAATAGTTCGTAAACAATATTGATAAATCGCATAAGAAATAAGATCAAGGTTTCAATTGCATATGTTATGTCATACAAGTATGTACGGATTTTTTTGGACCTCTAAAAACGACCTACGATAATACAGAATTGTGAATTAATTAACATTCGACAAAAAAGTATTTGGGTCAAATTTATAGGCGGTGGTATTATGTGACATCAAATAACTAGACGACTTTTTACGTAACATTTTTCAATGTACCTACTCGCGTGCCGCTCAACCGTAGCTCGAAGGTAACTTCCGAGTTGAGATTTATTTGCATTATGTTAATAACGGATAGCGAAAGCGTTGGGCAATTGAATTAAAATTTGATATGGATTAGTGCCACATCATTTGTGCAGGATAAATCATAGATGACATTGCGAAACAATAGGAGTATTTTCCTTGTTGGAAATGTTGTCTCGATTCACTTTCAATTATGACGAAAAGAAATTCTATATATATCGCGATATCGGCTACTAGATCAAATTATCGAGTTGCTCTCGTATTTATTCCGTATTGCGCAATGTGAAATTGCGCAAATTATTGCAATAGTTTTAATTCGTATCACCTGCCTTCGATAATAGCACCCTTCTTGCCATAATCTGTCGGATGAAAAATATTTTGATTGATATTGACAGCAAATTTATAAACAAAAATAAATATACCGTCGATATAATAGCAGAAAGCTTTAAGCCAAAAATATTTGTTTTGAGAAAATCAAGAAGTTTGAAGCTCTCTATTTTGTGACCTAAATTATTATTCATGTTTTGACAACAAATTAAAAAAATCAACGTTTTCTGCCATTATACCGAAGATACATATTATAGATTTACATTTCTTTGGTTTGATTACTTTATAAGTACATTACTTTTGTTTTATTTTTATTGTTTTATATCAAAGCCCGCTTTAAAGGTCAAATAATTCGAACCTTGAAGCCCTCAACATGAGGCCACTCCAACGAATACAGTCTGAGAGAGCCTTTCATTAGAAAACGAGACGGTTGTCCAGCAATATTGCACAAGAAAAACCGCACATCACTGCTCTACATACATACGTATAAAAACCACAATGTACCTACATATGTATAAGTACAAAATAAACATGAATACGTATGTACATGCGTTAGGAGTTAATAATTGAAATGTGCGGTGCGAATAAACGCACGCTTCAAGCTTTATTTTATTAATTATTCATACATAATTAAGTTTGTGGGATGAGTAAAGAGAATGAAATGGCAAATTAGCGGGTCATGTAGCTAAAAGAATGGACGATAAACGGTCGAAAGAAGTGCTCAAATGATGCCTGAGAGAATTGAAAAGGTGCAAGGAAAGCCACAGGGGAAGAAATTAGAAAAAAATGGGATGGTATGGATGAGAGTTGCCCAAAACAGACGAATGAAAGTGTTTTGGAGAGGCCTTCATCCAGCAGTGGTTGGCTATATATTTTTCCGTTCAAGATGATTTCGTACATTGATTATTCCAAACTTATTTTTAAGATTATGCCTACATATATATATATATATATATAAATATATATATATATATATATATATATATATATATATATATATATATATATATATATATATATATATATATATATATATATACTACCATACACATGTCGTAATTCTATAATTTAAAAGTTATAAATAATGTAAACAAAAGAAAAGTACATATACATATACACATATATATATATATATATATATATATATATATATATATATATATATATATATATATATATATATATATATATATATATATATATATATATATGGAGTTCGGTCTTTCGTGTCATGCGGGGAAGACGTGCTTCTGCGTTCTTCCCGCTATTACTCGCTTAAACCCGGCTATTGCACGAAATTTAATCTAAAAATTTAACCATCTAATCACTTATTTTACTAATTGCATCCTAGTATAATTTAAGTGTAAAAATAAACAGACGATCGGCCGTTAACAGCGTTTTTAATATCAGTGATTGCGAAAAATTTTGTGTTAATTTTGTGTCAGTTACAAAAGCGTATACGAACGAGATACATCTCCCTACCTGAATACAAAAAAATAAGGGTCGCCAGTCAAAATTCGGTCCCACAGAAGCAATAAATCTTCCACATAATTGCTTTCAGACAAAAATTTTTAACGAACTTTACTTAATAGAATAATAGCAAACAGAAACGGTGTTTCCCAACTGTCTAATAGTTCTTTTTCATATTTAATTTATATTAAAGTAATTCGTGTAATTTTATATTCTTTACTAAATTTATTATTAAAATATTAAATTGCAAACCGCACTCACATATATAAATCCGTTGTCTCCAAAGAGGCGTCTCACGATAAAGATCTGTAAAAAAGTAGTATAACAATTGCTAATCTATTATTATCATAACTAACTACTTTCACTTACAAAGTAACCCTGTTAAATGGCATGTAATAACTCATAAGTGATCCAAGTGATACCTAGGATGACTATCTGTCAAAGCTGACCACAGAGAAGAGTCTATGGCGGTAAGAACTCACTCCTTGAATGGAAATCTCTCTCAAGTACCGCCTTTTTCTCAACACATCTTGGATAAATGCGAGAAAAATAATATCCAAACCTCCAACAAGGTAAGAGTGACGATGGATGATAGCTTAGCTAATAGAAACCTGTATTTAGCCACGTACAATGTAAGAACGTTATCGAGTGAAGGAAGTGTGCTTGCATTAGAGAATGAATTAGAAAATATCAAATGGGATATAATAGGACTTAGTGAAGTAAGACGAAAACAGCAAAACCAAATAATCCTAAAAAGTGGTAACTGTCTCTACTGGAGAGGGCTACCAAATGGTAGAATAGGAGGAGTAGGGTTTCTTATCAATAAGAGAATAGAAAGAAATATTATAGAAATAAGCGACATATCGGAACGTATATGCTATATAGTATTAAGAATCTCGAGCAGGTACACTTGTCAAATCTTCCAAGTGTACGCCCCCACATCTAGCCACCCAGACGAGGAAATAGAAGACTTCTACGAAAAAATACAGGACGCATACGATAATAGCCGTCACCACTTTAAAATAATCATGGGCGACTTTAACGCAAAAATAGGACAAAAGGCAAATACTGAAAGAGCAGTAGGCAATTTTGGTACCGGCCAAAGAAACGACAGAGGCGATCGCCTCATAGAATTCGCAGAACACAACAGGCTCTTTATCACTAATTCATTTTTCAGGAAAAACACCAACAATAAGTGGACTTGGGAGAGTCCTAAAGGAGACAGAAACGAGATCGATTTCATCCTAACAAATGCCCTGCACTCCGTTAAAGACGTTAGTGTTTTAAGTAAAGTAGATATAGGTAGCGATCACAGATTAGTCCGTGCCAAGATGGCCATTAATATAAATTGCGAACGTAGGAAATTAATAAAAGGATGCAGTAACTCTCCAGATTTCGCTCAACTAAGGTCTAGGAAAAAGGAATTCGAACTCGAACTTGGAAATCGATACGGGAAATTAAACCCAGAAGCAGACATCGAGGAATTGAACACTGTAATTAGTTCGGTTCTAACCTCAACAGGTAAGAAATTAGGTGGATTCAGGAAACAGATTAAATTAAGCAAAATTTCAGCGGAAACAAAAAACCTAATTAAGCATAAAAGGAATTTAGATAGGGATAATAATAAGCAAGAATACAATCTAGTAAATAAGGAAATTAAAAAGAGAATAGTCAGGGATGTCAGGGATTTTAACAGCAAGCTAATAGAAAATACCATTAAGAATAACCGTAGCCTGAAAAAGTGCAAACAGGATCTTTTCTTAGGCAAAAACCAAATGATCGCAATCAGATCAGAGAGCGGAGTAATAATTAGGAATAGAGAAGAAATCATAGACAGAGTTTACACGTTCTATGCAAAACTATACGAGAACGACAACGGCCAATTCCCCGCTCTGGAATCGACACACGGCCAAAGGGTTCCTGCAGTATTGCCTAGCGAAGTAGAGGCCGCGCTAAAAACTGCAAAGAACGGTAAAACCCCAGGGGAAGATAATATTCCCATTGACTTACTAAAATGTGGCGGCCCCCCCCTAATTAATATCTTAGCTAGGCTTTTCAGCAAATGCATCCAGAACCAAGTTATACCAGAAGGATGGAATAACGCAACTATCATTTTAATACACAAAAAAGGCGACAAAAGCGATATCAAGAACTACCGACCCATTAGTCTACTTTCAGCGGTCTACAAGCTCTTCACGAAGGTTATTACAGAAAGGCTGAAGAATATCCTCGACGAGAACCAACCTATAGAGCAGGCAGGGTTTAGGGCAAATTTCAGCACAATGGACCACCTCCAAGTAGTTGGCGAACTAATCGAGCGCGCCAACGAATATCAACGGCCATTGTGCCTAGGTTTCGTCGATTATGAGAAAGCCTTCGATACAGTTAGTCATAATGCAGTACTTAACGCTCTAAAAACACAGGGAGTGCCGGAACCCTATGTGGGACTGTTAGCTGCAATATATAAGAATGCCACAGCTTCGGTTAAAATTTTTTCAGGTACAGATAGATTTAGCATAGGAAAAGGAGTAAGACAAGGAGATACAATCTCGCCCAAGTTATTCAATGCGGTGCTTGAGGGAGTTTTCAGGAAATTGGATTGGGATACAGCCGGAGTAAGCATCAATGGTCGCTTTTTGAGTCACCTTCGGTTCGCAGACGATATAGTTTTAGTAGCTCGTGATTCAGCTGACCTACTTATCAGACTAACACAGCTGGACAGGGAAAGTAGAAAAGTAGGATTAAAAATTAACGTAGATAAGACTAAACTAATGTTCAATAGTTATTGCATGCCTGATAGCATCCCCTTAGATGATAAACCAGTAGAAGTAGTAAATAATTATTTATATTTAGGTCAAATAATTGACATGTCTGGTAGTAAAAATGAAGAGATAAAGAGACGTATGAAATTAGGGTGGAGTGCATTTGGACGGATGAATGCTGTTTTTAAATCAAAAATGCCACTCTGCCTGAAGAAAAGGATCTTTGATCAATGCGTTTTGCCAGTGATGACGTATGGATGTGAAACTTGGACACTGAACGCCAAGATGCAAAATAAAATCCAATGCACTCAAAGAAGTATGGAACGCTGTATGCTTGGCATAACGAGGAAAGACAGGAAGCGGAACACGTGGGTGAGAAATATGACAAGGGTAGTGGACATAGTGGATAGAGTGAAGAGATTGAAATGGCAATGGGCGGGTCACGTAGCTAGGAGGATGGACGAAAGGTGGACAAAAGAAGTGCTTGAATGGTACCCGAGAGAAGGCAAAAGAGTAAAAGGAAGACCGCAAGGAAGATGGGTGAACGAAATTAGGAAAATGTGCGGAATGAGATGGATGAGTGTTGCGCAAAACAGAGACGAGTGGAAGCGTGTTGGAGAGGCCTTCATCCAGCAGTGGATGGCGAATGGCTGTAAATGATGATGATGATGATGATATATATATATATATATATATATATATATATATATATATATATATCAGTTTGAACGGAAAATCGATTTGGAAATCCATACATATCATTGTCAATCTTTTTCACTTTTTAATTGCATCAACATATTATTCAAGTATGTATTACGTATCGAGTTCACTTTTGATTTACTGTGCCGAATTGTCGAGGTATGCCCTTAAACCGGTCCTTCGGCTCGTAAACATGCTCGAATTAAGGTTTCACCGTTTATACTTTTAAATATAATTAAACGGCAGTGTTACTATGGGCGTGCTGCGGTTCGACAAAAAAGGCCGAAACAAGGCCAAGGATAAATTTGCGGTCCCAAAAACAACGTATTGTTGACCCGAGGAAAAGTGTCGAGAATTCGACGTGTAGGTCAACCAGAGAGTGTTGTTTCCAGAGCGACTATATAAACCCGGTATTCACTTCTACATTTATCAGTTCACTACCGTTCGCAGAGTCAACAACCCACAAACAATCAAAAATGGCATTCAAGGTATATACACCACACGATACGACTCTACAACTTTTATCTGAGAATATTTGATCGATATAATTATTTAAAATATTCCACTTTACAAATTTATTTAATAAATGCTTTCAAATACAATACTGTCTTACAATATACTTAAAAAAATTGGTATTCTTTCTTTAAATCTCACATTTGCTCACTAAAAAAAAGCCAAATAATATTTTAAACTTTTATTTTATATTAATTTTTCAATTTTAATATTATAAAGTATATCAGTTCAAAACGGTAACAAATTATATGTGACGTCAGAGTGACCAAAGTCAGAGAGGACTCGGTATGAGTGCGCTCGTATAGTGTCAACCTGGTATTAGTTTGATTTCACGTACAAACTAATGTAACTTAATATTCCGATTCAAATAATTTCGGAAGTTTTAAAATTGATCAATACACACAATTAAAGGCTACGGATAAAACACTAGGATGTTATATTTAAAGAGCATTTTCTTTTTTAGTTCGTCGCTTTGGCTTGCCTCGTGGCTGCCGCCCAAGCTGGAATCATCGCTCCAGTGGCTCACTATGGTGCCCCCATCGCCCACCATGCTGCCCCAATTGCCCACTATGCTGCCCCAATTGCCCACCATGTAGCCCCAGCTCACTATGAACAATACGCCGATGCCCCAGCTGAATACAACTTTGAATACTCCGTCCATGATGAGCACACCGGTGACATCAAGAGCCAGAAGGAAGTCCGTCATGGAGATGCCGTCCAAGGATCTTACTCCTTGGTTGAACCTGATGGCACCCAACGTATCGTAGAATACACCGCTGATGACCACAATGGTTTCAACGCAGTCGTCCACCGTCAACCATCCCAACACGCTGTTGCCTACAAACCCGTAGTCAAGGTAGCTGCCCCAATTGCCCACTATGCTGCTCCAGCTCACTATGCTGCTGCCCCAGTTGCTCACTATGCTGCTGCCCCAGTTGCCCACTATGCTGCCCCCGCTCACTATGCTGCCCCCGCTCATGGCTACTACCATCATTAGGAACCTAACTGTTGATAATGTGAACCCTATTTATTTGATTAGTTAATACTGTAAATAAATTATCATTTAAAATCTACTCGAATTATTTTATTCAAGTTATCAGTCACCTTTATACATACATTTTGTATGATATATGAATCACAGCGTTTCATTGATGCTGTGAGAATAAGAGTGTGCCACACATTTTGATTGCGATTTTGAACAAATTTGATTATGAAAGTTGAAACGTACAATTACATATATACGTACGTCACTCAGAAATGATATATTATTATTCAGTGGGTGTTTCAGGCGCGTTTCGTAACAATGCAAATGACTCCGATATTCATGTTTAATAATAAAATGTCAAACGATGATGATAAATCGACAGTAACACTTTGTAACAATTATATTCACACTGATGATCCTTAAAATGACTGATGGTCCTTAAAATGTATACTGTTTTAACTTTATACTACCTGTGGCGCCTATTTTTACCAAGTGATAGACCATTTAGGTTGGACTATTTGACAATGTGCTATTCTAATGAAATATGTATATCTTTTTATAGCTGTTTTGTCTATATATTTTTTTAATTACTATTGCCAATATGATATTTGCCAATATTCTATATCGTAGTCGCGCTCTTCAAAAACGGGCCTAAAGGTGCAAAAAGCATCCTAAATATGTCATGCGATGCGACAGGGTTTACTTCTTAATTTGGACTAATGAAACGTTTACCAGTTAACGTTAATTTTTAATATATCAATGGTTAGCGTGTAATGCTGTTAATTTTGTGGTGAGGGGTTGAATCCCTGGTTGTACTGCTGGCCAGACCTTGAATAAGTTACTCCAAGGTTGATCGTTTCCTGTCAGAGTTTGCGAATTTATCCGATTTCGTTGAAACGGTTCCAAAAAGTTAGCAACCCTGACCTATTTCCCTCATTCCAATTCATCTCGAACCCGTTTATTTATAAAATGCTGTAAATGTATTCATAAATATGTACATATACATAGCTTAGAATTTTTCCTGCACGAATTTTTCCAGAATTTTTCATCACGTCAAAATAATAAAATTTTGAAATCACATTTGAACTTATTTTATGATCAATTTGGATATCAAGATAGTATGGAAAACCGACGATAGTTCCGGTGTCTATTATATTGCATCGGTATTTCAATAATCCTTATAACTATCACTAACATATACGTATGTATGTAGGTATATGCTTGATTGAGGAAAATTGTAGGCAATTAAGGAATACATATATGTATGTAGGTACTGATGTATGAACTAAATACCATAATATTTAATGTGCCCCAAAACGATTTTATTTTATAGACTTTTTACCACATAACTTCCTTAAGAGTTACATATGTATATTACGTTTGGTAATATTACTTTCGCAACTTAAGCATTTCATAAAATTTTCTTCAAATCTAGGGTTTCTTATCTTATTTATGTCTTAAATTACATAAATATGCGGAGTAAAAGAACGTGCTTAATATTAAACTGAGTTTATTTTAAATATCCTGGAAGTATTTTTTTATTTTGAGCCCTTATACGCTCAAGACTTGGGGATGCTTTTTTTAATAAAGAGATCATTGCATCTTAGAGAAAAATATCTCTTTTCTATTTTTAATATGTGGTATAGCAAGTGGTATAACACTTCCTATATTTGATTTTTTTTTTTTCAATTTATGTAATACTAACATTAGAATATTTCTCCAATAATACAAAGATATTATGTATCTGTGTTACCTATAATGGTCACGATCTGGAAAATTTGCATCAATTGATTCAGTACTTAACATTACTTAATATACATACATATATAGTCGGATTAATATATGTAGATATTTTCATTCATCCTAAATTTAATAAATATGCTATTACTACCTTATATCTATACTTTTTATTTATTCCTTTAGCATATAATTTACTTATTCTAATAATTCAAATTAGGCTTTCAACGATTTCTTTATTGCCAATTTACACAATTAGTTAATGATACAAATTCAGTATTTGTATGAGATATATTTTGATCAAAGATTCCGTTTTCTTTAAACGATGATTGTTTTGTATAAACGGTAACAATATTTATGTATGTATACATTATATATTGAGATGATGATATTATTTAAGATGTAATGTGTTGGAAAATGTGATAGGGAAAAATGGCAATGATGAATAATAGATTTGGATTAACTTTGAAATAATTTATTTACAATATTAGCTACTTAATACTAAAATTCGCAATGGTCGACAAACAATTCATATTGTTATCATCTAATGATGGTAATAAGAAGCGACGGGAGCAGCATGTGCGTATCCTCCGTATACGGGAGCAGCAGCTACGTGAGCAACTGGGGCAGCATAGTGGGCAACTGGGGCAGCAGCATAGTGAGCTGGAGCAGCATAGTGAGCTGGAGCAGCATAGTGGGCAATTGGGGCAGCTACCTTGACTACGGGTTTGTAGGCAACAGCGTGTTGGGATGGTTGACGGTGGACGACTGCGTTGAAACCATTGTGGTCATCAGCGGTGTATTCTACGATACGTTGGGTGCCATCAGGTTCAACCAAGGAGTAAGATCCTTGGACGGCATCTCCATGACGGACTTCCTTCTGGCTCTTGATGTCACCGGTGTGCTCATCATGGACGGAGTATTCGAAGTTGTATTCAGCTGGGGCATCGGCGTATTGTTCATAGTGAGCTGGGGCAATTTGGTGGGCAATTGGGGCAGCATAGTGGGCTACGGGAGCTGCATAGTGGGCTACGGGAGCTGCGTAGTGAGCTGGAGCAGCATAGTGGGCTACTGGAGCGATGACTCCAGCCTGGGCTACTGCTACGAGGCAGGCCAATGCGAAGAACTGAAATAAACATAATAATTAATTTATTATATAATGCTAAATTCATATTGCTGTCGTAATCCAATTTTAAAACTGCCAAAATAATTTGAATCGGAATATTAAGTTACATTAAATTATACGTGAAAACAAACTAATACCGGGTTAACACTATACGAGCGCACTCAGATCGTTACGTATTTCATCGTTTGTAAGTCACATATATGTACTTTGAACTGACCGTTTGGAACTGATATATTATACTTTATAATATTAAAATTGAAAAATGAATACATATATAAAATAAAAGTTATTTGATATTTTTTAATGAAAAATTGTGAGATTTGAAGAAAGAATCCCAATTTTTTAAGTACATCGTAAGACAGAATTGTATTTGAAGCATTTATAAAAAAAATTTGGAAAGTGGAAAATTTTAAATAATTATATCGATCAAATATTCTCAGATAAAAGTCGTATCGTGTGGTGTATATACCTTGAATGCCATTTTTGATTGTTTGTGGGTTGTTGACTCTGCGAACGGTAGTGAACTGATAAATGTAGAAGTGAATACCGGGTTTATATAGTCGCTCTGGAAACAACACTCTCTGGTTGACCTACACGTCGAATTCTCGACACTTTTCCTCGGGTCAACAATACGTTGTTTTCGGGACCGCAAATTTATCCTATAAATTATATTATATATATATATATATATATATATATATATATATATATATATATATATATATATATATATATATCTATATATATATATATATATATATATATATATATATATATATATATATATATATATATATATATATATATATATATATATACATTTTTTTTCTCGTATTGATTCTGAATTAATCTTTATAAGGATGTTCGTGCTATTGACTTTTTTTCTATTACTGTTTATTTCTATTACTCTACCCGGCAGGCGGTTTTATCTTTGGTTTGGTGATTAATTATTAGACACGTATTTTGGGCATCCATTTTTGTCAATTTTAGCATTTTCATTTTGCATTTTATCGTTTTAGGGCATTAAAAATGTTCAATTTTAGCATCTATTTTTATGACGAGTTTAATAATAAAAAATTTCGATGAATTTTAATAAAATTTATATACATACATATATACAATTTAAAGTAAACACAACAATTAAAAAATAATAGAAAAATTCAAAAATGTTTTGAAATTAAAATTACATTGAAAATAACATGAATATAAAAATACAAAGACAAAAAAAATAAGAATATAAAAATATAATACCAATTAAAATTTATTAAAACTCAACATGGATCATATTTATACAGATTATTTTTTGAGATTCGTGCGACGATCGGTAACAATTATATTGTATTTACTAAAATACCTTTCAGCATCCACACTATTGACGGGACACCAAATATGATTAATGGCACAACCAAACTCTTCATATTTATTTTTTGTTGCCATCAATAATAGCAATATATCCAGCGTGGATTAACTTTTTATATTCTCTATTAATTGTCTAAAATAGTGCTGATATCCTTGCTATTGCTATTAGGCAATGACAGGTTTCTAAAAAACAAAACTGGTTCTTTAACATTAATATTAGATTTTGTACCTGCGACAGATGGATTGGATAGTTTACTCAATTTTGGAGCAATAGATTTGTCTCATTTAGTCTTGAGTGCAAGTCTAGTTCTAAAACGCTTTTTCGAGCAGCCTTTTGGATACACAGCTCCAACAGTCTTCTTTTGTTTACAGTAGTAGACACAAGCAGTTTCTTGGTTTCGACAGGAAAAACACCGTCTATGGTAAACTGAAAGCTCTGTTGTATCCCCTCAATTTCTTCACGTACTAAATGTGCAAAGGGATAGGATAGGAGGACCCTTCTAAATTATCTTTTAATTTTATAAATTTAATGCTAATTTCACTTTTGTTTGTTATTTTAGCATCTATTCGCATATTTTACGAATTTAGCATGTATGTACATATTCCGAATTTTAGCATAAATTAAGCATTAATAGCAAAATACGTGTCTCTAGTGATTATAGAAACCTCTCCGATAAGAAGAAATAAGGCGTGGGAATCGGCAGAATGCAATATAAAATGAATACAAAAATTACATTCCAATAATGCGAAAACATGTATTTGTATTATTGAATCCAATAATGTCGAATAAACGATACTTTACTGTGTTATATAAATTTCAGAAGTTAAATTGAGAGTTCTCATTTCTCGAGAAATGAAAATCATCGAGAAATCAGAATCACTAATAATGACCATATCTAAAAAAAAATGGTTCCTATCACTAAGATAAGAAGCAAAGAGTTTAAGAAGACGCGTTGAAAAACCCACTTCAGCTAACCTGATCAGAAGAGCGTCATTATTGACTTGATCGAAGGCTTTACGAAAGTCAAAGTAGGCTACATCAACTTGCTGACCAAAGTCAACTTTAGACATGATCAAATGTGTGAAGCAGGTGAGATTAGTGTAAAACCATGTTGCTCATCACACAATAATTTTTTAAACTGCGTAAGAATCAAACGGTGAAGTATGATGTCAAAATTTTGGGAATAGCCGAGATAATAGCAATGGGTCTTAATTTTCAACCTCATTTTTAGAGCCACTTTTACGAATAGGAATAACTAGATAATTTCCATTTTTCAGGATAATTACCAGAACCAAGAATAAGGTTAAAAATAAACTAAAGAGGCTCTAAGAGCGAATTACAGCATGCATTTAATACGTCAGGGGGCACACCGTCAGGCCCAACAGACCCCTTCAGCACCTAAATTGCCATCCTATTTTCTATCTATTATATTATTGAAAACCAAATGATCGCAATCAGATCAGAGAGCGGAGTAATAATTAGGAATAGAGAAGAAATCATAGACAGAGTTTACACGTTCTATGCAAAACTATACGAGAACGACAACGGCCAATTCCCCACTCTGGAATCGACACACGGCCAAAGGGTTCCTGCAGTATTGCCTAGCGAAGTAGAGGCCGCGCTAAAAACTGCAAAGAATGGTAAAACCCCAGGGGAAGATAATATTCCCATCGACTTACTAAAATGTGGCGGCCCCCCCCTAATTAATATCTTAGCTAGGCTTTTCAGCAAATGCATCCAGAACCAAGCTATACCAGAAGGATGGAATAACGCAACTATCATTTTAATACACAAAAAAGGCGACAAAAGCGATATCAAGAACTACCGACCCATTAGTCTACTTTCAGCGGTCTACAAGCTCTTCACGAAGGTTATTACAGAAAGGCTGAAGAATATCCTCGACGAGAACCAACCTATAGAGCAGGCAGGGTTTAGGGCAAATTTCAGCACAATGGACCACCTCCAAGTAGTTGGCGAACTAATCGAGCGCGCCAACGAATATCAACGGCCACTGTGCCTAGGTTTCGTCGATTATGAGAAAGCCTTCGATACAGTTAGTCATAATGCAGTACTTAACGCTCTAAAAACACAGGGAGTGCCGGAACCCTATGTGGGACTGTTAGCTACAATATATAAGAATGCCACAGCTTCAGTTAAAATTTTTTCAGGTACAGATAGATTTAGCATAGGAAAAGGAGTAAGACAAGGAGATACAATCTCGCCCAAGTTATTCAACGCGGTGCTTGAGGGAGTTTTCAGGAAATTGGATTGGGATACAGCCGGAGTAAGCATCAATGGTCGCTTTTTGAGTCACCTTCGGTTCGCAGACGATATAGTTTTAGTAGCTCGTGATTCAGCTGACCTACTTATCAGACTAACACAGCTGGACAGGGAAAGTAGAAAAGTAGGATTAAAAATTAACGTAGATAAGACTAAACTAATGTTCAATAGTTATTGCATGCCTGATAGCATCCCCTTAGATGATAAACCAGTAGAAGTAGTAAATAATTATTTATATTTAGGTCAAATAATTGACATGTCTGGTAGTAAAAATGAAGAGATAAAGAGACGTATGAAATTGGGGTGGAGTGCATTTGGACGGATGAATGCTGTTTTTAAATCAAAAATGCCACTCTGCCTGAAGAAAAGGATCTTTGATCAATGCGTTTTGCCAGTGATGACGTATGGATGTGAAACTTGGACACTGAACGCCAAGATGCAAAATAAAATCCAATGCACTCAAAGAAGTATGGAACGCTGTATGCTTGGCATAACGAGGAAAGACAGGAAGCGGAACACGTGGGTGAGAAATATGACAAGGGTAGTGGACATAGTGGATAGAGTGAAGAGATTGAAATGGCAATGGGCGGGTCACGTAGCTAGGAGGATGGACGAAAGGTGGACAAAAGAAGTGCTTGAATGGTACCCGAGAGAAGGCAAAAGAGTAAAAGGAAGACCGCAAGGAAGATGGGTGAACGAAATTAGGAAAATGTGCGGAATGAGATGGATGAGTGTTGCGCAAAACAGAGACGAGTGGAAGCGTGTTGGAGAGGCCTTCATCCAGCAGTGGATGGCGAATGGCTGTAAATGATGATGATGATGATGATATTATTGAAATCGAAATATTTATTAAATCATTGCTGCTGAATCTGAATGTAATATTTTCCACCTTAGTGAGCGTAAATTGTAATCCGTAAATTGTCGGATATTATTCTAACCTATTTGTCTGGTAGTCTGCGCTCATCATTGCTTTCATGATTGATTGTAATTTATGAGTGGAATTTTGATTTACTCTCTTCCATTTGGGCCTCACAGAGATGTTTTGTATTTGCAGTTGGTTCTTATTTATTGGAACTGGCGGTAGGTGCAAGACATTCCTTATGTTATATTTTATATTTGATATTTTTACGTTATCTGCTATTATTAATTGTTGCTATTGTTTTTTATGATTATGTATAAATGTATTTTTGTCTGTGTATATACCAACATATGTTTATATTTATTTTATATTTATTATTTAAGATATTTCCTTCTTTGTTGTTTTTTTATAATTTGTAATTATTATTATTATTATCCACTATTATATAGCAATTATTTTTATGATCGTGTTAAATGTATTGTTTGTGTATATATATACATACATACATATGTATGTTTTGTTTTTGTCATGTCTAATTTCTTTAGTTATTATTTTGTTTCCTTTCTGTTATATTTTTGACCATTGTAATGCTACAGTAGTCCAAACTTTAAATAAATAAATATGTATGTAAATAAATTAAACGAGGAAGAGAATAGTCCAATTTGAATAAAAATAAGAATATGTATAGATATCGAACTCTCTTCGGGTATCGAGGGGTTACAATGCATCGCAGATGTTTGTAGAAGGGCACGTGTCTCACTTTGGGGCCATTCTCAGAATGAGAGCGGCTTCCCTACGCCGTAGTTTATTTGTATCGTCAAATTATTTGCTTGCTGCTGCGAATTCTCATTTCTGCTGTTCTCTGTATGTTCGGTGGATGGAGTTACTCCACCGACCGCCATAAATAGACTTTCTTTTATTAGTTATTATTTATAACTATTATTATTATTTATTATTTAATATTATTATTATTTATTTATTTATTAATAGTTTTGGACCATTGTGGCATTACAGGAAGAACCTAATGCGCCACAATGGCCTATATTTAACAAATATATAAATACAAGTAAAATTAGTAAAAAAAAACAGAAAAATTAAAAAACAGAAAACATGTTAAAATAAAATAATAATAAAAAAGTAACAAAAGGAACATAATAATACAATTAAAATAGTACATAAAAATGTACAAAGGAGAAAGATAAAGTAAAATAAATAAAACAAAATATGAATAAAACATAAAATCACAGCGAGGCCCAAATGGAAGAGAGTAGATTAAGATTCCACTCATACATCACATTCAAATTAAGAAAGTAATGATGAGTGCAGGTTACCAGATAAATATATTAAAATAATATCCGATAATCTACGCTCACCGAGGTGGAAAATATCGCATTATATGTACATATATATGTATATTATTATTGTCATTATATTATATTTATTTTTTTATCATTCATTTTTATTATTTATATGGACGATGGGGATTGCACTATTCTCCCTATCGTCTGGAATAAAAAGTTATTATAATATGTTGTACATATCATCATCATCATCATTTACAGCCATTCGCCATCCACTGCTGGATGAAGGCCTCTCCAACACGCTTCCACTCGTCTCTGTTTTGCGCAACACTCATCCATCTCATTCCGCACATTTTCCTAATTTCGTTCACCCATCTTCCTTGCGGTCTTCCTTTTACTCTTTTGCCTTCTCTCGGGTACCATTCAAGCACTTCTTTTGTCCACCTTTCGTCCATCCTCCTAGCTACGTGACCCGCCCATTGCCATTTCAATCTCTTCACTCTATCCACTATGTCCACTACCCTTGTTCCACATATAACATTATGTAAATAGTAAACCATCTGATGGAAATTGAAAAGCAGTGTAATGTATTTTTTGTGATATGTTTGTATAGTGGAATGAGTACCCAATTGATATCATTTATCATTTTACATAATCAAATATCTTCACAAATCACATTTAGTATAAAAATTTCAAATAAATAAAAAATTTAAATATTTTTTTCATAATTTATTCAATAAATACTACTTAAAACTATAGGGAGTGGAGTTTCAATGTTGAGGTATCATAACTTAATGATGATAGTAAGATTGGGCTGGGGCAGCATAGTGGGCAATTGGAGCAGCATAGTGGGCAATTGGGGCAGCTACCTTAACTACGGGTTTGTAGGCAACAGCGTGTTGGGATGGTTCACGGTGGACGACTGCGTTGAATCCATTGTGGTCATCAGCGGTGTATTCGACAACACGGTGGGTGCCATCAGGTTCAACCAAAGAGTAGGATCCTTGGACGGCATCTCCGTGACGAACTTCCTTCTGGCTCTTGATGTCACCGGTATGTTCATCATGGACGGAGTATTCGAAGTTGTATTCGGCTGGGGCATCGGCGTATTGGGCATAGTGAGCTACTGGAGCCACATGGTGGGCAATGGGGGCAGCATAGTGGGCAACTGGGGCACCATAGTGGGAGACTGGAGCGAGGATTCCAGCCTGGGCTGCGGCCACGAGGCAAGCTAAAGCGACGAACTGAAAACCGAAAAAATATATATGTTAAAACACAATTCACTATTTTAAAAGTCTTCTTGTTATTTAGCACGTTATCACAATTAACTACGCACTTTGAATGCCATTGTTGCTGATTACTGTTCGTGAACTGTTTGAGCTCTGAGACAAACTGTACCTTCTGAATAAAGTTGTGTCGTTTATATACTCTGGAATTGCCCAACTTTCTACTTCTTAAAACATGACCAGTCCAGCTTATTTTTTTTCGGCTTATTTTTTTAATTGTCCATACTTGATCTAGATACATTGTTTTTTACATAATATTCTGCAATCACACCTCTCGCTTTGCACAACTGTCACACTATTCGGTGACATTCAATATTGATATGACAGTCGGCTTTGGGTTACGGCTTATTATCTATTAGCTATTAATTGTGATTTTTAATTACTTTTTTTGTTTGAAAAATGATATTGGTTTATTTATTTCATGCTAACTGTATTTTTTTTTAAATCTGTTTTAACATGATAATTGTTCACCAAAAATGGTTGTTCTTTCCTTCACTTTCAGACTGGTTTTTCCGCATATTATACAATGATTTCAGTTCTCATTCATGGGGTTGTGTCATATATATGTACATATAAGATATCGCGCAAGGTTTTGTACTTTAAGTGATTTAAAGAGTTCAGGTTAAATATGTTTTCCACTCGTCCACATCCCAAATTAGGAGCTGAAATTCCATAAAATTTTTTCTGTTAAAAACTTTTGCGTACTCTTATCTTATTATTCAATTAAGTAATGACAACTAGAATGTTTCCATCTATTAAATAGGTTACGGTCGAAGCGTATTTTCAGTTGTAATATATTCCAACTGGCATTTTAGGTCACTAATATTCGAATACAATTCAACTTGTAAATTATACATATGTATATCTATAAGCGCAAATACACTTTCAACAATATTTCAACAAATGTGCCAGTTATAAAAAAAACAGTTGAGTTTTGAAAGCTCTGATGTTTTTAAGAATGCTTTATAATTCAATAATGCGTTAATATTTGCTAGGTATTACGAATAAAGGTAATGAGTACCATATAACGATAGCTCTAAGAATGTGTTCAAAACAAATATGTGACTTTCCAACTCAATTTACTAATCGTGTGACGTTTTTATGAAAAACCTAACTTCTTCATCTAACTATCCAGCATTCCAATTTATAATTGAACTGTGTTTTCAGTTGTAGTATATTTTGACCAGTTGGATGTAATTCGCCATATGAATCAACTTAGGTGGGTTAGATATGTAGAATATATTCCAACTAGTCAAACTTTATTAAAACTGAAAATAGTCTTTAACTACAACGGTAGTTGGTAGCAAGTTAGTTGGAATATATTTTAACTAGTCAAAATCTATTACAACTGGAAGATACACTTTAACAGTAACATATACAAACAATATCAGAATTATGATAAGAGATCACTTTCTTATAATAATATGATGAGAATGCCGAACTAATATTTAATGTTTTGGATAGAGGAAAACTTCTCTACACAAAAAAATTATTATAATATAACAATTTCAATCAACCGCCAAATATATCTATGGGTTTCAAAAAAAATGACACGTTCGAATTAACAGCTTAACGAGACTTTATTACGATTTAAATATAAATGAATATTAGAATATACAATATTCCAAAAATAAATTATATTTAATAGAATAAAATTATCTATTATTTGTAGGTAGGTACCTACATACATATTTACACTTACCATATATTCGTTACATATGTACATACATACATAGTTGTGAATGCAAAACGTTGAGTATGTCGATCGCTACTATTACGATTTGGATGAATATAAAATTGAGATCAAACTTCTTTCGGAATTCGTCCGTTTTATTTAATTTACTTGTTGTCAAGTTTCAAATAAAAATTTGCACCTCCAAAATATGGACACATGATATTCCCTCCATTATGCACCGGGAAACCACTGCACTAGAGAAAAACATTTCTGAAAACACTTCAATTCATGACAGTAATTAATTTATGTTTGGCATGACGAAGTACATATATGTAGGTATATGCTTGATTGAGGAAAATTGTAGGCAATTAAGGAATATATGTAGGTACTTATGTATGTACTAAATACCATAATATTTAATGTGCTCCAAAACGATTTTATTTTATATACTTTTTACCAGATAACTTCCTTAAGAGTTACATATATTACGTTTGGTAATATTACTTTCTCAACTTTAGCATTTCATAAAATTTTCTTGAAATCTAGGGCTTCTTAACTTTTTTTATCAAATTGATCATGTATGCCTTCAATTACATAAATATGCGGAGTAAAAGATCGTGCTTAATATTAAAATGCGATTAATTTTAAAATACTGAGTTTATTTTAAATATCCTGGAAGTTTTTTTTATTTTGAACTCTTTTGAAAAACAATTACTCAAGATACCAAAAAGTTATTTTCATCATTTCTCACTCAGACCTTATACGCCCAAGACTTGGGGATGCTTTTTTTTAAATAAAGAGATCATTGCATCTTAAAGTAAAATATCTCTTTTCTGTTTCTAAATATTTAGTTTAGCTAACACTTCCTATATCTATTTGATAACATTTTTTTTCAATTTATGTCATAGTAACATTAGAATATTTTTACAATAATACAAAGATATGATTTGTATCTGTGTTACCTATGATATGATATGATGGTCACGATCTGGAAAATTTGCATAAATTGGTTCAGTACTTAACATTACTTAATATACATATATAGTCGGGTTAATATATGTAGATATTTTCATTCATCCTAAATTTAATAAATATGCTATTACGGTTTCTTACCTTTACTACTTTACATACTTTTTATTTATTCCTTTAGAATATAACTTAAATATTTTAATTATTACTAATAATTCAAATTCCGCTTTCAACGAATTTTTTGATTGCCAGTTTACACAATTAGTTCTGATACAAATTCATTATTGTATGAGTTATATTTTGATCAATAATTCCGTTTTCTTTAAACAATGATTGTTTTGTATAAACGGTAACAATATATTTGTACACATTGTATATTGGAATATGGTAATGGTGAATGATACATTTGAATTTACTTAGTCTGAGTTATATAATATTTTGATCAAAGACTCAATAAACGGTAACAGTATGTATGTATATTGGGACGATGATTTTATTTAAGATGTAATGTGATAGGGAAAAATGGCAATGATGAATAATAGATTTGGATTAACTTTGAAATAATTTATTTACAATATTAGCTACTTAATACTAAAATTCGCAATGGTCAACAAACAATTCAAATTGTTATGATCTAATGATGATAATAGGAAGCGACGGGAGCAGCATGTGCGTATCCTCCGTATACGGGAGCAGCAGCTACGTGAGCAACTGGGGCAGCATAGTGGGCAACTGGGGCAGCAGCATAGTGAGCTGGAGCAGCATAGTGAGCTGGAGCAGCATAGTGGGCAATTGGGGCAGCTACCTTGACTACGGGTTTGTAGGCAACAGCGTGTTGGGATGGTTGACGGTGGACGACTGCGTTGAAACCATTGTGGTCATCAGCGGTGTATTCTACGATACGTTGGGTGCCATCAGGTTCAACCAAGGAGTAAGATCCTTGGACGGCATCTCCATGACGGACTTCCTTCTGGCTCTTGATGTCACCGGTGTGCTCATCGTGGACGGAGTATTCAAAGTTGTATTCAGCTGGGGCATCGGCGTATTGTTCATAGTGAGCTGGGGCAATTTGG
The DNA here is from genome assembly GCF_051622035.1 of Arctopsyche grandis. Lineage (NCBI taxonomy): Eukaryota > Metazoa > Arthropoda > Insecta > Trichoptera > Hydropsychidae > Arctopsyche > Arctopsyche grandis. Next base: position 10,708,928 of record NC_135358.1, on the reverse strand, counting down.
TGGGCAATTGGGGCAGCATAGTGGGCTACGGGAGCTGCATAGTGGGCTACGGGAGCTGCGTAGTGAGCTGGAGCAGCATAGTGGGCTACTGGAGCGATGACTCCAGCCTGGGCTACTGCTACGAGGCAGGCCAATGCGAAGAACTGAAATAAACATAATAATTAATTTATTATATAATGCTAAGTTCATATTGCTGTTGTAATCCAATTTTAAAACTGCACATATTAAGTTACATTAAATTATACATGAAAACAAACTAATACCGGGTTAACACTATACGAGCGCACTCAGATCGTTACGTATTTCATCGTTTGTAGGTCACATATACTTTGAATTCCCCGTTTTGAACTCATATATTACATTATAATATTAAAATTGAAAAATGAATACATATATAAAATAAAAGATATTTGATATTTTTTTAATGAAAAAATGTGAGATTTAAAGAAAGAATCCCAATTTTTTAAGTACATCGTAAGACAGTATTGTATTTGAAGCATTTATAAATAAAATTTGGAAAGTGGAAAATTTTAAATAATTATATCGATCAAATATTCTCAGATAAAAGTTGTAGAGTCGTATCGTGTGGTGTATATACCTTGAATGCCATTTTTAATTGTTTGTGGGTTGTTGAGTCTGCGAACAGTAGTGAACTGATAAATGTAGAAGTGAATACCGGGTTTATATAGTCGCTCTGGAAACAACACTCTCCGGTTGACCTACACGTCGAATTCTCGACACTTTTCCTCGGGTCAACAATACGTTGTTTTTGGGACCGCAAATTTATCCTATAATATATATATATATATATATATATATATATATATATATATACATATATTTTTTTTTTCGTATTGATTCTGAATTAATTTATAAGGATGTTCGTGCTATTGACTTTTGTTTGTTTCTATTACTCTACCCGGCTGGCGGTATCATCTTTGGTTTGGTGATTATTAGAGCCACGTATTTTGGGCATCTATTTTTGTCAATTTTAGAATTTTCATTTTGCATTTTAGTGTTTTGGGGCATTAAAAATGTTCAATTTTAGCATCTATTTTTATGAAGAGTTTAATTTTATATAATAAAAAATTTCGATGAATTTTAATAAAATTTATATATGTACATACATATATGTATACAATTTAAAGACAACACAACAATTAAAAAATATTAGAAAAATTCAAAAATGTTTTGGAATTAAAATTACAATGAAAAAAACATGAATATAAAAATACAAAGACAAAAAATATGAATATAAAAATATAATACCATTAAAAATTTATTAAAACTCAACATGGATCATATTTATACAGATTATTTTTTGAGATTCATGCGACGATCGGTAACAATTATATTGTATTTACTAAAATACCTTTCAGCAACCACACTATTGACGGGACACCAAATATAATTAATGGCACAACCAAACTCTTCATATTTATTTTTTGTTGCCATCAATAATAGCAATATATCCGGCGTGGATTAACTTTTTGTATTCTCTATTAAGTGTCTAAAATAGTGCCGATATCCTTGCTATTGCTATTAGGCAATGACAGGTTTCTAAAAAACAAAACTGTTTCTTTAACATTAATATTAGATTTTGTACCTGCCACAGATGGATTGGATAGTTTACTCAATTTTGGAGCAATAGATTTGTCTCATTTAGTCTTGAGTGCAAGTCTAGTTCTAAAACGCTTTTTCGAGCAGCCTTTTGGATACACAGCTCCAACAGTCTTCTTTTGTTTACAGTAGTAGACACAAGCAGTTTCTTGGTTTCGACAGGAAAAACACCGTCTATGGTAAACTGCAAGCTCTGCTGTATCCCCTCAATTTCTTCACGTACTAAATGGGCAAAGGGATAGAATAGGAGGACCCTTCTAAATTATCTTTTAATTTTATAAATTTAATGCTAATTTCACTTTTGTTTGTTATTTTAGCATCTATTCGCATATTTTACGAATTTAGCATCTACATATTCCGAATTTTATCATAAATTGAGCATTAATAGCAAAATCCGTGTCTCTAGTGATTATAGAAACCTCTCCGATAAGAAGAAATAAGGCGTGGGAATCGGCAGAATGCAATATAAAATGAATACAAAAATTACATTCCAATAATGCGAAAACATGTATTTGTATTATTGAATCCAATAATGTCGAATAAACGATACTTTACTGTGTTATATAAATTTCAGAAGTTAAATTGAGAGTTCTCATTTCTCGAGAAATGAAAATCATCGAGAAATCAGAATCACCAATAATGACCATATCTAAAAAAAATGGTTCCTATCACTAAGATAAGAAGCTAATAGTTTAAGAAGACGCGTTGAAAAACCCACTTCAGCTAACCTGATCAGAAGAGCGTCATTATTGACTTGATCGAAGGCTTTACGAAAGTCAAAGTAGGCTACATCAACTTGCTGACCAAAGTCAACTTTAGACATGATCAAATGTGTGAAGCAGGTGAGATTAGTGTAAAACCATGTTGCTCATCACACAATAATTTTTTAAACTGCGTAAGAATCAAACGGTGAAGTATGATGTCAAAATTTTGGGAATAGCCGAGATAATAGCAATGGGTCTTAATTTTCAACCTCATTTTTAGAGCCACTTTTATGAATAGGAATAACTAGATAATTTCCATTTTTCAGGATAATTACCAGAACCAAGAATAAGGTTAAAAATAAACTAAAGAGGCTCTAAGAGTGAATTACAGCATGCCTTTAATACGTCAGGGGGCACACCGTCAGGCCCAACAGACCCCTTCAGCTTCCAAATTGCCATCCTAAAATCTATCTATTATATTATTGAAATCGAAATATTTATGAAATCATTGCTGCTGAATGTGAATGTAATATTTTCCACCTTAGTGAGCGTAAATTGTCGGATATTATTCTAACCTATTTGTCTGGTAGTCTGCGCTCATCATTGCTTTCATGATAGATTGTGATTTATGAGTGGAATTTTGATTTACTCTCTTTCATTTGGGCCTCACAGAGATGTTTTGTATTTGCAGTTGGTTCTTATTTATTGGAACTGGCGGTAGGTGCAATACATTTCCTTCTTTGTTGTTTTTTATAATTTGTAATTATTATTATTATCCGCTATTATATAGCTTATTATTTTTATAATCGTGTTAAATGTATTGTTTTTGTCATGTCTAATTCCTTTATTTTTTTAGAGTTATATTTTGATCAAAGATTCCTTTTTGTATAATCGGTAACAATATTTATGTACACATATATTGAGATGATGAATTTATTTAAGACGTAATGTGTTGAGGGATAATGTGAATGATATATTTGAATTTACTTAGTCTGAGTTATATAATATTTTGATCAAAGACTCAATAAACGGTAACAGTATGTATGTATATTGGGACGATGATTTTATTTAAGATGTAATGTGATAGGGAAAAATGGCAATGATGAATAATAGATTTGGATTAACTTTGAAATAATTTATTTACAATATTAGCTACTTAATACTAAAATTCGCAATGGTCAACAAACAATTCAAATTGTTATGATCTAATGATGATAATAGGAAGCGACGGGAGCAGCATGTGCGTATCCTCCGTATACGGGAGCAGCAGCTACGTGAGCAACTGGGGCAGCATAGTGGGCAACTGGGGCAGCAGCATAGTGAGCTGGAGCAGCATAGTGAGCTGGAGCAGCATAGTGGGCAATTGGGGCAGCTACCTTGACTACGGGTTTGTAGGCAACAGCGTGTTGGGATGGTTGACGGTGGACGACTGCGTTGAAACCATTGTGGTCATCAGCGGTGTATTCTACGATACGTTGGGTGCCATCAGGTTCAACCAAGGAGTAAGATCCTTGGACGGCATCTCCATGACGGACTTCCTTCTGGCTCTTGATGTCACCGGTGTGCTCATCGTGGACGGAGTATTCAAAGTTGTATTCAGCTGGGGCATCGGCGTATTGTTCATAGTGAGCTGGGGCAATTTGGTGGGCAATTGGGGCAGCATAGTGGGCTACGGGAGCTGCATAGTGGGCTACGGGAGCTGCGTAGTGAGCTGGAGCAGCATAGTGGGCTACTGGAGCGATGACTCCAGCCTGGGCTACTGCTACGAAGCAGGCCAATGCGAAGAACTGAAATAAACATAATAATTAATTTAGTATGTAACGCTAAGTTCATATTGCTGTCGTAATCCAAAATTATATATGTATTGCTCATGAGATAATGAAGACTGATTTACATATTGTATCACACAAGTGAATTTGGAATAGTTTTAAAAGCATAAAGATTGATCAAAATTGTACAAATCAGTTAAATAATATGCTACTACTAATTAAATCCAACTAGAACTGATAACCAAAAAAAATACTGATTGAATTGAATTAAAAAAAATGCTATTTAAATTTGAAGGATTATAAGACATCATAGTAAGGATACTTGAGATTTGTATCCGATCTATTTTTTTATTAGCTTTTTCAGGCATATGATTTGAGCACGTACTTTGAATGCCATTTTTGAGGATGTGATAGTTGCTGTGACTGAATCAGTGAACTGTGCCAATTGAAGCTGTTCGCGGTGCTTTTATAGTCGCTGCACTTGTTGCACCCTACCACTCGGCCAGGTGGAAGACCGGTCATCGTGTCTGTTCGCTCTAGTTTTTTTTTTCGTGCACTTTTGCCCTCAGGGCCGACTGTTTTGTTTGTTTATTCGCACGTATGTTCCTCTAGGTATACGAATGTATGTGGCGGCGAAACCTGTCGGTTCGAAAAGTTGCGCAACCGTGCGTTTACTCGCATATTTGACGCGATCCACGCTTAATTAGACCGAACGCGAGATATGGTAATTGATTGGTGCAACGCCGTGCACTTTAGTAGTGCGACACATATAGTATCTCGCCACCGTATGGAATTGATTTGCACAATTTTGTCTTTTGAATATTGTGGGAAACGGTGCGAATTTTACAATACTTGTCTATTAAAAGTAAGTTGAATATTTTTTTAACACATCTACATACATATATATGTACTAGTACTTTGTTTATACCTATGTATATTCGTGTACATTGTATTGTATAGGTATACGTTATAGTCCAAATGTTCACTCCAGTTCGTTCATGAACATGCTAGTTTGTTCATACAGGAACTATTAGTTTTAGTTTAAGAACTAAAAGTCAAAATCTATCTTCAAATAGACTCACCAGGTGTCGCATGAAACTTGTAGCTGTTAACACTTTTGACCTGTCAAAACCTTTGAGATGTCAATATGCCAAATATTTAAAATGTAAATCCTATATGATCCTTATAACAACGTTGCTATAATTACGGTTTCCATTAATTTTTAAAATATTGCAACCCAGGGTAAGCAATACGGGTCTACGTGACGAGCCGGAATGTTAAATTACCGAAAACGCAAATATCGGAAGGCAAAGATCGAAAATCGAAAGATCTTAAGTCGAAAGATCAAAAAAAAATGGTGCATGGTAAACGGTACATACTCACGTACATACTCACTTAATTTGCGCGAGCAGGATACAACAGGAACAAGAGGAACATGCTTTTCCTTCCGTATTCTGCGCGCGCACATTAATTAATAGACCGAAGCAATACATATGTATGTGCATAGAGGTACCCGGAAAGATGCACTAAATTGCACTGAGTTGTAGTGCAGTTCAGAGAAGTTCTAATTTTCAAAAGCGAATTCCACAAAAAAAGGTTAGCACCCTCGGATAACATACAAATACCCTTGTCGCTTTTTTGTGGAATTCTATTGCGATAGTCCTCGTTGTGTATCTTTGAAAGTGTGGATGTCTCGAGAGTGCAACTATCTCGAGTGCATTTTTCCGGTCACCGTACATAGAGGATGGAACTAACGATTGAGAATATTTAAAATTATGCCTAATAATTTGTGTATGAACAAACTTGTTCGTTTGTCATTTTTTTATTTTGTGTACACTATAGGTATAACTGGCCAGATTGGTTCGTGTGTGAACAAACTGGTATGTATATGAATTATCGAAATGCTCACTTGTACTTTAATCTTTTTGACTTCGGCAACTTCATTACCTTGGAATATAGATATATTTTATTTTTATAATTATTGAAAGCTTTTAATAATGAATCTCAGAAAGTGAAAATCTCAAATCATCTGAAGTTAATCTCCCATATTCGGACTCGTCCTTTCGATTATGCGTATCCCATGTTTTAGATTTATTTACAGCATTAATTCAGTAATTATTTAAACAAATATAATATGTACATAGGTAAATTGTAGAATGTAGATGAGGAATTTTTTCATATATGTTTTTAGTCTTAGTTCCATGAAATAATTATTGCTACACATTTGGGTCTAGTTTTTAGATTATTCATAAGTTTTTCGTCTAAGTCAGTACAAAAAAATTATAGTAGACGAAAAACCACATTTCAGGGTCAATGTAAATATTAAATAACGATGATTTATGTTTTCTTTTGCCGATTAGTAATGTAATGAGGTGAAACTGGGGCGTTATTAAGTCGCAATGCGATTTTGGCAGTGACTCACGGCACCCCATTTATTTCACCCACAGTTGACGTTCACAATGGAACAAATTATAATTGCAGATTAGAGATGTTTTTCTAACGCGAATATGTACACATGAGCATACAATGTTGTAAAAAAAATACATAAAATCAATACGCAACTTATCAAATTAATGTCATTTATTTATTTGCAGTACATGTCGTATGAACACGTTCATACTCGTGCATTAGAACTACATACATACGTTGCGTAAATAACGTTATGTGATATTATCATATTACACGCAGAATATATTAAATGTACCACGAAATATGTAGTTCGACCACAAACGGCATTTCTTATCGCTTTATATCGCAATTAAAAATAATAAAATGAGCTTTTTTGAGTACAAAAGCTTTACGATGTGATTAAGTCGAACATATCTACATATGTGCACATGTTTCTAAATTTAATAGGCGTTAACATAAGGTATAATTATGTTATGATTATTACCAATACGAATTCGTTGTGATAAATTACATTACATTACATTAACGCAGAAGGCCCGGGCATTTATAATGACCTTTGTTTTCTTTGAACTTTTGAATCACGTATGTTACGTATCCGGTGGTCAATCATTATAAAAATGCGGATATACTTAGATCTTGTTTTAAATTTATTTGTATCATATTAATTTACAATAGTAATCCGATTACGTCACAGATTTTTTCTTTACAAGTTTTTTGCCGTATATGTATGACCTAGCTACTGTCAAGGGCTCGAGATGAATCGACTTTTCCGTAAAAATTTAAATGTTATTATGGCAATCGAAAATTAGGGCACGGATACACAGTTGTCATGTCATATTTATCTGATTTTTACGAAGGTGATCTATTTAGATTTTTACAAATTTTTCTCAGTATCTTTACAATATTTATATGAAAATGATTTTTCTTTAAACTAAGTATTTATTTGGGTGTAAAAGAAAATTGGTAATCGATTCGACCGTAAACAACGTACTAAATATATATTCAATTAAAAAAATATATTAAAAGAATAGATTAGTTACTTTAATTGATCTTCAATTAAACGAGTCACTATCTCACTTATTTTCGTGGATGTACATACATACATATGTGTAGTCAACCCTTCTATAACACGCTAGATCTGTTCTAAAAGAAGGGAAATAAAAGGGAATGAAATCATATGAAAATAGGATACAGGATAAAATACCTCTAACTTAATTTTTTATATTTTCTTTTCTTTTATTTACATTTTTATGCGTTTCTGCTAGGCTAATTCATGAGGGTTCGTTAACCGATCGCTATAGGAGGGTCGACTGTACAATATTCATATACATATGTATATATTTGAATGTGCATACATATGCAAGTGCAAAGTCATAGAAAGTGTGCTAATCCGTGCACATTATCGTGCATTTTAAGAAAAATTTAGGTCAAATTTAAAAATCTTATTCATTGAAAATAATTGATTATAAAAAATCTTCGAATCATTATATATATTTATAAATAACACATTTCAAAATGTAACCTTTAACAATTTGTATATGCATATATAAATTCATAGATAGCTATTAGGTGTTTGAGCTCTTTTTCTTATTATGCTGAACATTAACATTTGAATAATATAATACTATGATTACTAACAAAAATGAAATAAAATTGTTAAATAGAAAATAATCAGTAGAACAGTAGCTATTAAAATAGATATAAGATGCATTGTAAACATAATTTAGTAATAATAAAAAGCATTTACAAATCAAAATCAAATAGATAGCTATTGAGCATTGTATTGAATACAAGGAATTTAAAATGCCATCAATTTTCTAAAATATAGGTATTTTTAATATTTATTTTATTTTTCATATGTGTTTGTACATGTGTATATGCCATAGTGGTATGACAGGTCGCCCTAAATTGACATTTTGGCTAACTAGGTCCATTCATATGTACATATGTTCATAACGAGAAACATAAAATGTTGTATACAGATGTTAGTTTCAAACCGCAAGCATTTGCATGCTTGCAACAATCAATAAATTCGGACTAGTTTTATTTGATCCGTCACAACAATTAAGCTAGGTAAAATGGCAAGTTCTAAGAGGCGACGGCTGATTGTCTTCATTATATTTGGAGATATAAAATAAAATATAAGTCCTGGTCACTCGCTATCCATCACAGTGCGGTAAGTGCTAATGAGGAACCGTTTCAACAATAAAATCAAATAAATTGGCAAACTTTGACAGGAAACATTCGACTTGAAGTCACAAATATCCAAGTCTGACCAGCAGAATTACAGAAATACTCGGAATAAATAATTTTCAATTGAGGCCAACCCAGGACTTTAACCTCTAGGTGGTTAGCATTAGCGCAACCACCGAGCTATACTACTGTGTATTTGAATCCACGACCTTTCTACTGGTAAACAATCGCTTAAATAGTTTAACCTTTGAAGGACGTAGCGTCGAGATCGAACGAGTGTCCTGAACCGGGATCGAGTAAGACCCCAGTATTTTTAAATAAAAATACAGCTTTTCTCATTACAAGTGGGCTTAATATATGTCTTATTAATCATTTTATACATAAAGTTTTAGTTTTATTTTTGTATTAAAAAATAACGACAAGCATCAATACGCTAACGCACATAGGTACGGCCAACGGGCGACTGCATGACTCAATAGCCACGCGCCAAAAGCGACGAAAACAATAGCTTACGAAAATATAGCTGTCTCTTTCTCTCGCATTGATTCATCAATCAACAAGAATATGCAAGCGAACAGTCAAAAATATGACTTATCGCCTTTAAATCATACTTTGGAACGTAGAAACGTATAAATGTATTTTTTTGCGATGTACCCCTTTTCTAAATCATACAAAATCTATTAAAATAAATTTCTTGTAGTTCATTCTAGGAATACAAGAAATATAGGGTGTATAGTTTTGAAAACCACATAGTTATTACGAAAAACGTAAATATTGGGGCACTTGCATACCCCACTTCGGTGAGGAAAGGTTAATATCGTAAATAGGTACGTATTATTTGAAATCATTCACCTCTTCACCGCAATACGATTTTTCTAAATTTTTCCAGAATGAAATTTGAATCAACATGTGGTAACGTATTACGTTAGATGCATTATTACGTAGTAAAGAAAATAAAAGTAGATCGATTTGTGTGAATTATCGATTATGGGTGGCTTGTGCGGAACCGACCGAACGTGATTTGGCCGAAAGTGTAACGCTGTCGGCCTTGACACGACCAATACAAAAATATGCGCTCGCCGACCGAATTTTACTTTCTACGGGCCTTTCTCGACAACCTTGTCATCGGGTGCAATTCGACGTAACCGCCTACCCGGCCCAGACCCGGAAAATTGCGAACATTAACCGGCCATTATAAACGCACTGGCTATGTATATGTGCAGCTGTTATGCAACTGGTCGGTGCACTTTGCATATAAGTCACAATGCGCGTGCGGTCTGAAATGCAGGCCAAACTTCTTATGTATAACACGGTGCACGGAAACGGGATTATCTAAAAGGGGGTAAAAGTGGTTCCGGATCGGTCGCAGCGCGTTAACGCCGAACACATTTCATTCATGGTTCTATGTAACATACATACATATGTACATATATCGGTGCGATGATTTATGTATATTCAGAATCATTATGTTTCACATCAATATAAGTCTCTAAACCAATATCAAACAGAAAATGAGTTCCTTTCTATAAATGCAATACTTTTTCGACATATGTATGTATATAATATTATAGATTGATTTTTCAAATTACATTTTTATATCGTCAATCTATTCCGTATGTGAGCCATAGTGGAAATCCAATTTTCAGTTCCTAAAACAATATTTCCGTTTAACTTAATTCACAAATTACTATCACTTATTTTCTTGGACTTATGTCCAGAATCTGGGAAAAGTAGAATAAACGTATTACAGGCCACCAGTATTTTTTAAATATTGTGTTTTATTTTATTTTATTTTTTAATTTATAACAGGAGGGCCTAACAGATGCACTTAGAGTCCAGATATAATCCTGGAAGTAAGTGCAAGCACTTAGTTAATCCGATAACAGATATCCGTTGGTCTAAGTGCAAGCACTTAGTTAATCCGTTAACAGATAACCCTTGAACGGTAACATAGTCTCTGGGATTCTATTCGCTTAATACGCGGCGTATGTAACAATACCATACATTTGTAGGTGTCGCTCAGGGCAACCCGTAATAGCATCACGGGAAAATATAAATTAAAAAAAATAATAATTAATTGACAAAAAATCATTTCATTTTGAGTAGTACAATAGATTTTCATATATCAAATTACGAGTCAACTGTCAAAACAAACAAAGAAACTGAATCGTTTGGCTATTGACACTAATGTATTGAATGTAAATTAATTTCTTTATCAATTTATACCTTTATTTTTTAATAATTCATTTGCGATATATACATACATATATGTACCTATGTATGTATTTGTGTAAGTACGTACTCGTACGTACATACATATTGTAAATGTCGTAAGTCAATGACTTTCCACTTGTAATCAACTGTTTTTAAATTGACCGATTAACAGTTTTATTTATCTATGCTATATTTGGTACACCTTTTCTAAGAGAGCACGATTGAAAATGCCTACCAAAATAAAATAAAAAAAAGCTAATAGATTTGACAAATTCATACATAGTCTAGCGATAAGTATACCAATTGACATAATAATCGGTTCCAATTGCATAACATAATACAATCGTATGAATTTTGCATAATACAATAAACTCTAAGATCGTCTCGCATATTGTTCGACAAACCGGTTATTCAATATTTGATTTATTCAAACAATGGTGCAACATGTTACACGCTACATACATATGTACATAAAAACATACATATACATATACAATATGTATATCTATCTATCTTATGTGTGACAAATTTTCGCGTTGCGATTTTTCGTACGAATTTGGAAGTAATTATAGTGTTTGTGTATTTATATAATATAATGTTATAAATCACCCATTCGTATATGCATGTGTGTGTAGTAAAATAATTACAGCATCTGTCAGTTACGCCAAGACGTTATGACAAGTCTATAAATATAAGAAATATTTTTATGGAGGGCATTGTGTTGATTTAAAGCAGTGTTATTCAAATTGAAACGTTGCCTCACATACAAGAGATCCAAATTTGATCCGCACTGAGCACTCTAGTAAATAATGAATTGGCAAATGTTATATTATAATATAATGGCAAAAACTATCGAGTAGCCTTCATTGTATTCGCATGGCACGTACTGTCAGTTTTGATTATAACGACCAGAAAGCGAGAAAATATGTATTGAGATAATAACTGAAAGCTTTTAACCCGGTAAATAAATCAATAATTTAAAATAAACAATATATATATATATATATATATATATATATATATATATATATATATATATATATATATATATATATATATGTATATATTTATATATATTTCGTGACACGCTGTAGTTGTATTAAGCGTGGAGTTTTTTTTTATCAATTCTTTCGCTTTGCATTTTCACAAATCGTAAAAATAACTTGCAGTTATCGAGAACGATTTTCTTGCGAAATTTGCGAATATGTAACATGTCCACTTATCAATGTCGTTCACATGTTCCAGCGAAAGGGTGTGGTTAAACGTGTCGACATTAAAACATATACAAACATACATACGTATGTATTGTAAATATATTCGTATAAATAGACAAATGCTAGTGCCAGCAGCTCTCAATATTTCCACTATATCTACATATGTATATAATATGTACATACGTATACCAAATTTTTTTTGAAAAGATGATGCATATTTTTGGTGACCATACGTCCCGTTTATTACGTTATTTGCGTTTGTCCCGTCGTTTTCGTACAATTGTTTGGTTTGTCCTGTTTTGTACGTCCACGATGCACAAGAGTTTTACTTTACATATACTATTTCCATATTTTTCCAAATATTTTTTTTCCCCAAAACAAAAGTTATTTTTTAATATAATATTTAAATATTTTGAAACATGATTCATTTTACATGTTTCTACCTACATATGCTACTACGTGTTTCTACCTACTACACAAAACAGCAATAGAAAAATTAATTAATCGCTAAATGCTCAGAGACGTCCATTAGTCTAGAGCAAACATTGATACCAAACAGCATATATAGACGTTTTTTTCTTTCGCAATTATATTTGTATATTATATTCGTACATTTTGTTGGCAGTGATTTAGCTGTGTCGTACATATGTATGTCAAATCGAAACGACTATTATATTACGGCGAGCGTTATCTCAGACAAACAGACAGAAAAGTGATATTTTATATGATAACAGTAAAATAAAATATTACATTATACTTAAATTTTTATCTTATTTAATTTTCTTCTTCTAAAGAAATATACGTTCTGGTAGAAACTATATTACTTACAAAACGAAGAAATAAAAATCAAAATTTTCATTTGCACATAATTTTTGCAATGAAAAAGAACCGAGAATATCTTTTTCGAAACTTTGTAGTTATTTTATATGCTAATTTTTCGTTTCAGAAAAAAAAACAGCCTGCGGCACAAGAACACCTAATATAATATAGGTGTAATTTTTTTCAACCTCTTTATTTTTCCCTTGTTTACAAGAATTGTACATTCTGAAAAAAATTATAATTCCTTGAAAATATTAACGGTTATTTGATGGAAAAATTATAAAATTTTTAGACGTTTATTTGAGGACAATTTTTTTGCGCAACTTCCCGTTTTGAGTCCTGGAAAATATGGTCAACCTACGCATATTCCATCTATTCATACTATTCTCGTTTCAAATCAAATTTCTTCGAAACGATTATAGCTCTTATTAGACATCAATCACCGTTCTGAGTATTCGCCATTCTCTGTGAGGAAATCTATGAACGGTGTTTCAGTGATCATTTTTCATTATTTTAATATAATGTTTTTAATACGCCCAACCGGAAAACAATTGCTCCAGTTTCTAATGAGTTAGGTACGACTCTTGGTTTAAATGTACCCAAACCTTTCTATTATACTATTGTTGTTTCAAATAGTTTGCGGGACAAGAAGGCCATGGCTAGAGGCAGATTTTGAATCCGGAAAAGTTAACTTAAGTTTAATTATCTATTATTCTTGTCTAATATTAACTATAACCTTTTACTAAGATGCACGAGAAATATTTAAAGACGAAATTGAACTTTGATACATATTATCTATATGGTGTCTAAAAATATAATTTGCAATAAGACATTACGACTTCCATGCCTCGATATGACTCTATGAATTAGTCAATTTGGAATAATTAGTCGTGTAGATGAAAAAAAAGTCTAGCTTGTGCAGTTAAGGAACAGGCGGCAATGCACTTGCGTAAGAAATCAGTAATGCAAATAACAGACCCAAATGACTACGAAGTCGCTTACCGGTGAAGAAATATCCAGATGCGTCACACACGTTAGCAGCAGGAAGGCGAAAAAATCGCATATATGTGTGTGACCACACCTATGCAGGTTGAGGACCTTCGACGACCACATTGGACCACCTCAAAAGGAAATCGGAGTCGAAGTCTTGAGTAATAATTTCGCTTATAGAGTTTTAGACAATTAGATACTTGCACTTGGGTATGCGTCTGACACATGTATTATATGCATGTACCTACATACATTTACCGTCTTTGAAGATAGTGGAATTCAGAGAAAATTCCACACTTTTTATATATACGGTAAAAAAAATTCTTTGGAAATCGGCTTCTGTTTGTAAATCAATTCCATTTACGTATGTACATATGTACTCTTATTGTAAGTAAAATCGGATGAGAGCAGCCCACTTTTTCGCAACCATGAGAAAATTTAAATGTAAACATGAGCTTACTAATATTAAGCTCTATGATAAATTGCTACGAAATGCTTGAATTCGGTATTGGCCCAGATTGATTTATGACCTTGAAAGAAAAATTTTGTAGGAAATTTTCTTTGTAACTGATCATTACCGATAAATTTCAAAAATTTTTTAAATGAGTAAAAAAATGTAACATAAATATAAAATACTTCTAAAGACAAAATCGAATATTACATACGTGTGTTGTGAATTTACCTTTTTTGACCCTGATCTCGTTAAATCAAGGGGCCTTGTTTATAGATTTGGAAGGGAAATTTTTCCAATTAAAAAGGTCGTTATCCAAATTTGATAATATTTTATTACAAATAAAGAAGTTAGCCATTGAACCACAAGAAAAATTATGGTTTTTTGGGTTTTTGGGGTATATTGACTTTAAGATAATATAAAAATTGATTTTATAATACAATATTTTTTTAATTAATGTGAAACGTAAAGGAGGTTTGTAAAAAAACCGGTAGATGTACATATGTATAGATGATTCATCTATTAGAATGTGATGGACTAAATCATGTTCCTACAAAATAAATACTAAACAATTCAGATTTAAATAATAAATAAATAAAAATTGTTTATGGATAGATGGCTATACGCTAAATGGTAATATGATAATCAATCTTACATTGTGGTTTTTAATATTTAGCTTAAAATGTCTAGCGAATGCGTATGTTTGTTACACAATTAATTTTCTGTATGAACGGGGGGCTTACTTCACACGAACGAATTCTTTGGCCTTATTGCGAGTGCATAAAACGCATATTGCACAAACGTCAAATAACTACACTAATTGCTTTATTTTATCACCTGATTATTGTAGGCTTTGGAATCATTAAAGGTAGATCAATTATGGATCAAACTCACTCGTTGCGAATCAAATCGAAAAGAGTTGCGAGGGTCGATCTGAAAGTGCGATTATCGCCTTTTTTTATTAAATTTAATGTCATAGTATCGTATTTCAAAAAAAATAATGCAATGAAATGCATAGCGGTGTCGAAGTCAACGTGTTCACAGGTAATTCGATCGTGACTTTGCGGGAAGGAAAAGTGAAAGTCCTTTTCTTGAAACGTAAAGTGTATCCGAGATTTTTGCTATAATGCAACCTTGCCGCAGGACTTGTCTTGTTGCATAATGCAAATCATTCAAAATTAAGCAGCCGTTCAATCGATTTCCATTTGTGTCATTCTTTCGTTTTGGCATGTCTAGTAAGTGTTTGAGTGTTTTTTTTTTTATATATATATGTATGTATAATACTATGATTCGATTCAATAGTTGGAGATAAAATCAGGGTCAATGCACTTTTTGGTGTAATATTTTTTTTTTACATTTCAAACACTGCGTTGCTTGGGAAACTTTTAAGTAATTTTTAACCATTTAATAAGTAACCATATGTTTGTACATATGTAAGTCAAAGCCATTACTGAATTCTTCTTTGCTTATACATATGTATACGTATGTAGTAGACAAGTAACGATGTTACTTAATTAAGTTATATACTATGCATATATTCCTTACAGAAGTACCACGCCAATTCTTATAGGAAAATAAATGATAACCATTAATCACAGTGATAATTCTTAATTCGACAAATAACATAAAATCAAAGAATAATAAATAATATGTAAATATTATACATACATACATACATATGTATGAAGTTATAGTGGGAGATACTGATTTTGTAGTTTCAACTATTAGTCAGGTGATGTGGATGCAATTCAAAACTTAAGTCGTTAAAATATTTTCAACATCATCATCATTATTTACAGCCATTTAACATCCCCAATACGCTTCCATTCCTTACTGTTTTGTGCAACTCTCATCCATCTCATCTCACATATGTTTTATAATTTAATCCACCCATCTCCTCTGTTGCCTTCCTTGCACCCATTAAGGGCGAAAACACACTGAGTGGTACGGAACAACATGTCCTTGGCTCCCCGCTGTGACAGTGGGTGTTCCCCAAGCCGAATTCGGGTGTAGTTGGACATGCAGAGTGCATATGTGTCTCCTGCATTTCTTCAACTATGGGATTCACCGTTATCGATCACTGTCAAGCAAGGATAAATACAAGGATAAAATATCACCCAAAACACTCCAGGGGGTGATTTTTGGGACTGTGTACCATGTATATGGGCTAAGGGTAATGCGTTTTTTTTTCGCATGTTTAAAAGTATCTAAAAAAAAACACGTACCACGTACCATTCAGTGTGTTTTCGCCCTAATACTCTCTCGGGTACCATTCGACCACTCCCTTCGTCCATCTATCGTCCGTTCTTATAGCTATGTACGTGACCCGCCCATTGTCATTCCAATCTCAATGCTCTCTCCATTATATCTACCCTTGTCATACTTCTCACCCGCCTACATATTCCGTTTTCTATCTCTCCTCATATTTGTATATTTGGTTCCTATCTTTGAGCCACTTCCTGTATTGGCTTTGTTGTACTTATTTTATAACTCATTACTTGAATGACTTAGACTAGGCTGACAAAAAAATATGTTGAATTATTTTAGTCCATAACCACAGCTCAACCAAACGCACCAAAAATAAATAACCATAATCTGATTCGCCGTAAGACATCGTGAAGTATTTATGTCCGTGACCTCGACTTTTGGTTCATTCATTAAATCCAAACTGCACAATGGTTACGATCAAACACTCATGCGAATAACCTCGCATAGTTAAGATCCGCTTTGAAGTGTCTGGCATTGAAATCATTCATCGGATCATTAGCAATCATCAGGTCCAGTTTTTCGCAACAATCTCTCCCTAGTGACAATGGAAGGGTCGAGATGTTGTCACCGCAACTATGTATGTCCATACATATGTACTTACTTCGAGAACCACATTTAGTAGTCACTTGACTACTCACTGAACCACTTTTACACGACGGGTGTGGTGATGTGGGTTTTTCCAACTGGGCCAAGTTTAAAGTAAGAGGAAAGTTATCCGCTCGAACGTGTCTCGTTTTAATCTACAGTGCAGTTACAAATAACATATCGATTTAGATTTTATGTTCACCAAATTAAATACATACATATATACTCAACTATATCAATCTACTGCTATTACTTTCCATATAAACTTTGACTTCCAAATACAAATAGTCATTTTATAGTATCTGAATTTGTGAATTCAATATTCAACATTAAGAATCTGATCAAAATCTAATATAATAAATCAAAACTTGTCCTTTTTATAATTTATATTTATTTATTTTTGTATACGTATATTTATTTTTATATACATATATAAATAAAAAATAATAGGTAAATCCCAATGCCTTTTACTGGCCAGTTACAAACATATATAAATAATTATGCTTATACAGTATCATAGAGACATCTATAGATATATTTAATAATACTAATATTTCAAGAAATGCATTCATTTTACAGAGTAGGTAGCATATTTATAATATCAGCAAATTCAAGATGCTGTTAACTCGAAAAGGATTTGCCAATTTGGAGGAAAAGTTTCAATGAAATCAGATAAATTAGCAAACTCTGATAGGAAACGATCAACCTGGAGTCACATATCCAAGGTCTCGCCAGTAGCACCGTGCCAGGGATTGAACTCGTGACCACTCAGTCGAAAGCATTACACACTAACCACTGAACTATGTTGTTAGTTATATGTATATGAACTCTAATCAAAATTTAAAGATTTCATCTTCCTGTAACGCAATGCAACCGATGCAACATGGCAGGAAGCAAGGAACTGTCATCACTAGAGGTAGGACCAGAAGCGTGCCGTTTATTGTTCAATTGTTGTAAATGCTTTGTAAAAAAGGTTCGGCAAACCTTTAACAATGCATTTACAACATTTGAACAATACACGGCTCCCTCAGGGTCCGGTGACTAGTCATCACTGTAGTGGTCGGATCCACAGCGCACCGTTTATTGTTCAATTGTTGTAAAAGGTTCGACCAACCTTTTTATTGTACTCTAGCTTTGTAAATAGAGCCAAACCACCCCGATTCTTGGAAAAAGCACGGTCTCTATTCGCAGTCTAGTCATCAGTCATCACCACAGCCTGTCACAGATGAATTTTGAAATTCTGAAACACAGAAATTCTGCAAAAGACTTATTCAAATAGTTAGAGAATCGGTTTCATACTTACATAATTAATACACATTTTTTTTATAAATATTCTAACGGTTCGCCAAATCATTGGCAATTCGCACTGGCAAATATTTTCAATTCGGTATCCTCGCGTTGCAAAGCTTTTTATAAAATATTTAATTTCTATATTTTGTAAACACACTGTAATTTCTCAACAACTTAACGAAGTGAAAGATTACGATAATTCGGATCATTATTAAAATCGACACCATCATACAAACAAATAAAAGCAAACGAACCGGTTCGTCCGCCGCGTTCTATTCAATGTATTCGAATTACGCGAACATATTTGATAAACAACGATAAATTTCGCTCGAATTTTGCAATGCAATTCGACTTTTTGGAAAGTGGACCGATCGCACTCAAAAATGCCCACACGTTCGATATTTCGAATATTCACACATAAATATGTATATGTATAAAAATATATATATTATAGTACGTACCTACATAAATATGTGTATAATATAAATGGTAACGCAATAGCAGTTTCCATATACATACATATAATAAATACGAGGCGTGTTCGAGATCGGTTTACGAAACGCAATTAAAATGACGTGGTTGTCAACGACCGAAATGCAATTTTGAATTTCACATGCGTGCACATATTTAAGGCTACGTATAATTCAGGGTTGTAAATAATGCGAAGCATAAATTATATATGAACAGAATCGTAGCAATCTTCCACCGAATGAATTTTTAAAAATAAAAAAAATAGTTAAATCGATTTTTTGTTCGTACATGTGTGTTTATTTGAATGTACTTGGAAATTTTTCACGCACAAGGTGACAAAAACACAATCATACTATCGATGTTTTACAATACCTACATAGTTATGTTCGCTATTACGGTATACTAGTTAGCCGTGACCTGTCGATTAAGTGAAAAATAAGCTCAAATTACTACGTACATACATACATGTCCTTTAATTGTCATGCTGATTACTACTAAATATATACTAGGCGCAAATTTGCTGTACATACACATGTACATATGTACATATGTATGATTGTAAGACAAAACTAGTATAACCGTCAAATGTTTATTAAGGAAATTCAAATCCTTGAATCTTGAAACAATGTTTTTAACAACGAAATTAGCCCATATGAGTGATATTTTGACAGATGGAGCTTTGGTTCAAAGTACATTGAAAATATTCTAAATATCTTAATTTCATAATTATGAATTTTATAAGTATTATTTTTAAATATTATGCTTTTTTTACTTAGAGAAAAATAATGAGCCAAAAGCTAATTATTTAAAAGCTCATACTCAGAGCGTTATATGTAATTGAAAGTGGTAGTGGAAAGTGCAAATATTTGCAAAAATTTGTTGAGGACCAAAATATAATTAAATATAATATTAAAAAAAAATTAAGAAGCGCCACTGGAGAATTTGTTCATCTAAGACAGCGGTTCTCAACCTTTTTTGACTCGCGTACCACTTGGTAATACATTACGCTAAATTGTACCACTATATAAAAATGATTATATTTCATGAAATTTGTCATTGCAAGTGTAGTTATATAGTATTTGCATGGTATAGAATGTTAAGACGCAGGGGATCTGTTTTGGTAAGAAATTTTGTGGAAAAAAAGTTATTTTCGGAGTCACAATTATAATATGCTCAAATTTTAATGTATTTATTTACTATTTCGTCATACTTCTATTATTGATAAATGGTTTTAATAAAGGCACAAAATTACAAAGTACATATCATATATTTTCTTTTCTTAAATATATCTCCTTACAAAATAAATTTAATGAAATTCTTGTGCTTGTTTCGGGGAACGTTTTTTACGAGATATTCCTTGTATATATGTAAGTCTCGAGCTGTATTTAATCTATTTTTATATTTCTCTTTTATAAAACGGTATCAATTGCCGGATTTTCGATCATCTACTGTTCATATTGACGTCGACTATGATTAATTAAGATAATGTTTATTAATTATATAAAAAAATATTTCTATTTATGATTATAAATCATTCATTCTTGCATGTCAGCCATTACTGTTTTTTTTTCATGTACCACCAACTATCAACCGCGTACCACCAAGTTGTACGCGTACCAAAGGTTGGGAACCGCTGATCTAAGACATGACAATATTAATAGAATGTAAATGAAATTGAGTCGTTATAATTAAAAGTGGCATAAGTCCACTTTTCTTCATTTTTAATTTGGTTTGACAATATTTTTAAATTCTGGTGGCCTGTAATACGTATATTCTGCTCTTCTGAGATTTTGGACATATCGAATTATAATAAGTGAAAGCGATTTGTGAATTAAGTCAAACAGAAATAGAGTTTTCGGAACTGAAAATTGGACTTACATATATTAATTTTCAAGTTGATATGTAGCGAAGAAAGCTCAGGTATTCTTAATTTTGATTTGTTACGTTAAATTCAAATACATCAATAAAAGTATGTATTACAAAGAGAAACTAATCCAGTAGACTTATTTTGAACAGACAGTAAAAATCTTGATATCGAATTTTCTCACGATTGTAAGACTTCATTTATTTATACCCCATATATATGTACCTAGATATGAACTAGGGAATTCATTACCGGTAATGGAATATGTAGTAAATCAAGTTTCAGATTCCGATAATAATATTGCAGCAATTCCATCTATATACATATGTATAACTAAAAGTATATTATTAATAAAATAAAGGCTTCAGTTAGCTACTAGAAATAAAACTAAACCCATTTTGAGTAAGGAATCCATCCATAAGAAAAAAATAAAAATAATTGAAAAAGGAAATTAAGTATTTTTATTGGACGATGTTTTCTTCATTGTTATTTTCTTAAACGAAGAAAAAATATTTTTTAGGTCTTTATAAAATATTAATTCATAAAGAATTCATTACCTTTTTTAGGCAACATAATATCTTAGCATGTAACTAATAATATTTATTGGTGTTAAATATATTATGTATCAAAAAAGGTTGAAAAATTTATTTTTGAGATTGAAAAATCCGGTAATATATGTATATACCGCTAAAATATATATCATATTACTGGTAAACGAATATTACGGTAAATTGGACTCTATAATATGTACATATATGAAATAAAAATCAGATACGAGTATATGTATGTGTATTGAAATCATCTCTAGTCCCAGAGATGTCAATTTAGAGGTTTGAGGGTTGGTCATTTTCCCTCCCTAGATTTAGTCAAGGCAAGAACATGCATGTCATTTGACGAAAAACATACTATGAAACTTAATCAAATCGATTATTTGTTAATAAAAGTTTAGACAGGCAGAAACTGCTACGAATTTACATACAGCCACAATTTACCGCCCCTCCTACGGGAAAAGCTGAAATGACCCTGTCTTACTTGAAATTGTAAGACAGTACACATTTATGTATTATTTTTAATTAAACATGAACCTGTTATATGTATATATGTACGTATATGATATAAAACTTCTTAGTGTATAGGTACATTGTATATATGTATATTTATGTGCAAATAGTGCGCTTTGTTTATGTCGTCTTTGTCGCGCACACGCCAGGGGGTACTAAAGTCGCGGCCAATCTCCACCCGGAGCTGAAGGGTAGGAAGAGAGTGAGGCTGTCGAGGGAAAGGGGGTGCGTGTGGGCGGCTGCAATCACGCCATTACCAACAGCAGAGCCATTTTGTTTCCGCGTTTTCGCAGAGCGAAACGATCCGACAACCCACCCAACATCCACCCACTCCAACACCCGCACCCCCACGTAGACCCCCCAGCCATCCAGTGAAAGCTCCACGCGAGCATTTGAAAGCTTTTAGTGACGCCGCGGTGCGGAAGTGAACACTTACCAGCCATCTCCCCCCCCCATCCTCCCCCTTCTTCATCACCCTTCCGCTGCCATCAACCCCCCCGTCCCATCCCTCCCACCCTCGTCTCCTTCCTACCCGTCTAAAAGTTTTCGCAATAGATGTCTGTTGTGTGTATGTTACTTATGTATACAAAGTATACGTATGTATATGCATACAATGTATAATATTATACAAACAATTGATTTTTTTATTGACAAATATTTAAAAAAAATAACGATATTCAATGATATTTCCAAATTTATTAAAATTTTATTTAAAAATTATTAAATTATCATTTTATTTGTGTGTGTGTGTTTTTTTCTTTCCTTTATTCATTAACATACAGACTATTTATTATTTATTCATCACCAAACAATCTATCCGCTTTTTTATTGTTTTTTGCTTTTAGTTTATAATTTAAACCCATTACATTTTTTTGTTCAATATTTAATTTTTAAGTTCCACAGTTTTTTTTTTATTTTTTCTCTCAACAAAATATATTTTATTAAAACAAACAATATTTTTTAATATTTGGTCTATTATTGTTGAAAATAGTCTGCATCTGTTCAAAATATACATATGTACATGTGAAATTTATAATAAACAATTTTATGGCTCGTATTGTGTGGCTCATAGTAACATAAAGTTTGGCCACCCCTAATGTATACGCTCAAAAATTGACCATTTTACACGGTGTAAATAACAAGAATACAAATTTGTATGTATGTATGTACATATGTATATAATATATGTATGTATGTACATTGAAGAACTTTAAATCTTAGTAAGATGAATAATTTGGTAGATTAACATATTTACTTGTAACAACAGATACTAATAAAATCTAATTAATATGTAAGATCAATCTTTGCTTATAATTTGATCGAATTCCAGCTGTAATTATATGTAGGATTAAATATAGGGATAGGTGTATGTATATTTTCATTTAATATGTAGCTTACACCTTTCCTCTCTTACATTAATTGTATATTATACGTTACGTAAGTATACTTCGTATGAAAGAAATGTAATTTTCCAAAGTCGATTTCGATTTATTTTGAAATCATAATTTATCTAGAACGGATAATATACACACATCACTTCCTTCGGTATTCGCCGGATATTAAATCGTTTATTTCTATTTCGCATAATCGACCAATTGGATTTGATAATCTACAGTAAATGTTTGATGCAAGCAATTTATTACATTTACCTGCGTATGTACATTATTACAGAAATCTGAAGAGCACTTTCAATTTCGACTACACATAATTTAGGTTTATTTTTTCTATGAAATTTGTGATTCACAGCACGCTATCATTATCACAATTAAATATTTATTTCGAATGAATTAATCCGTCAAATATGTGTCGAAAAAATAATTAAAGCGTCATTCGCGGAAAATCTTGACGAATGCAGTGCAGTGCCATATTATGTGGGTCACATTGCGAAATTATTCAATTGTACGGTGCAAATGGTATGTAATAATCCGTGCATACATACCTACGTAAGAAAATGAATATATGTATGTATGTATGTACTTTGGGTATTACGTGAGTATAGCTGAGGGGGAAAGAATTGAACGAGTCGTTAGAGTCCCACGGGATCCTGTTTATCCTAACATTCAATTATGATGCGAAAATTCCCTATGGACGCGGGGGAGACTGTAGAGGGGGAAAAGTAAAAACCTAAGAAAAGATCGGAAACCAATATCACCTGCGGCTTAGGACTTTATTATTCATCAGGTTTTTCACGATGTTGAACAGTGATTGCTTTTTATGAATCCACAAACCAAACCCCAATAAAACCGATTAATATTTAATTTTTCATATATACATACAATATTTATCAATTATATTTTATTATAATTTCATACTCACTATCCTGTCAACTCAATTTAAAATTATTTTCATGACAATTTTTAAAGAACAACTTCATTATAATTTTAATCTTTTTAGAATTTTTTTTTTAAATATTAATTCTGGTTTTTAGCGTTTAGTAATGTGAGGGTTGTAAATCAGGGGTTTTCGTGTCGGGGATGAATTCCCAATGATTAATTTGTGCGGTAAGCGGATTTGAAACGGCCCTCTGTGGTTGGTGCGAGCAGCGGTCGTCAACTTGACAGAGGATCAAAGCCCCCTCTACTTTTTTAAAAATAATTTTTTGAGAGTATGTATACTAATACCTATTTATAAATTTGTATATTTTAAGATACGTTAAAAATAAATATAATGGTATTATTAAAAAAATATTGTCATATTGAAAATCAATTTTTATTTGTTTTTAAAAAGGTACGTGAAAAATATGAATAAAAATAGAAACTTCCAATATGTACATACAATAAATTTAGCACGAGTAATACATACCTTGTCAAAATCATTTTAATTCTGTTCATTTGTATTCCTACGTTAAGTGTTTGGAAATATTTATAGCATTAATATTTTCTATAATCTACATTTTTATTTTTGATAAATTCATTGTTCATAATTTATGTATAATATTTAGGTATTTCTCGTTGATACTAATTTAGTGACATCTATTGAAAATAAAATATATTTCTATGGTCGTGAGTGGCATTTCGAAAAATATTACATTAAATAAATTTTATGCCATCTATAGAAATTCTGGACAAAGCTTTAATGTAAAGCAGAGACTTGTTTTATCTTCATAATAATTATTATTGGTTTTATAAAATAGATGTCTCTTTATTCATGAAAATATTATTTTCGACAATTATAGATTAACTAAAAGCATTTTTTTCGAATAAAGTTTAATGAGAAATAATCAAATTCTTTCATATTAATTCGGAAATTATAGGTGATTTTAAACTACATTTGTCCATTGAGATACATTGTTTGTAAAATAAAATCAGAAATTACGAATATCTACATATGTACATACCATATGTGCGATACAAAAAAATGTTGTCCAATAAATAATGTAATTTTTTAGATGTGATAAAATGAATTCAATTTTCAAAAAATCATGGGCAGCTAACAAGAACAAACGCTTTTATTATGGTTGCCATTATTTTTATTCGCATCGGAAAATCTGACCCTTAAAATTATATTTCCTCTGTGACCTGAGCGAGACAACTGCGTCGATGCAGACGGTCAAGAACAACTATTATATATATATATTCTTACAAGATTTCATCTTAACTGAATCGGTGAATAAACAGATTTATTCAGAACCGTATAAATATGTAACAACACATTGAGATGTATTACATTGAGCAACGCTGGATATACACATGTTTCGCCAAAAACCATAATCAAAAATTCAATTAAATTTAATAAAACACAGCCAAACAAACACACCTTCATACTTTTCAATTTATGTGCTCGAATATTGTATACATTTACTCATACATATTGCGTATATTATTTTTGAATTAAACTATCATTTCATACATGGTAATTCAACGGTTTTTACGTGTCTTTTTATCAATAGAAAATAATATTAAGTTTATGATATGTTAGTTGACGCAGTACGCTAGTTTCCTTGGTACGTTATGTATACGTAACGGCGGACAACGTCTAGCTGTAACGAACTCTGAATTAAATAAGGCGTTATGTTTTCAGTGGCATGTTAGTAACGAACGCATGTATAACAAATGAACCCTACCCCCACAGCCTCCCCTATTCCTTATAGACGATATTTTATCTTTACTGTCAAGTGTGCTTTTCCCACTGTATTTGTCTACATAAATCATATTATGTTTACGATTTTCGTCGTATACGTTCACACCGAATTCTACGTTAATTATATCTCGTTATTTGTGTGAGTGAAATATCAATTTATTTTCCATGTATAATTTAATTTCAAAAGGCGCTCTCTCTCGTGCTGCTGAATAATTATTCGGAAGAAGTCCCCGCGACAACTTCCCATCCCCCGTTCAACTTTCTTCATTTTTTATTTTCTTTTAGCGTTGCGACGAATTAATGGACACTTTTGTGCTGGTGTACCTATCCTGTCGACACAGACGCAAACACAGTGCGATTTTATTGAAAGAAAATGGAAAGAAACTCGCGTTGAATAAGAAAGAGCCTTTTGTGTCGTCTAAACGAGTCGCATTGAGTACGAGCGCCCCTACATAATGCCCGGATTTGATGAGTTCACTCGAAAAGTTTTCCAATAAAATAAACGCGATTATACGCGCAGGCATGTCTCGCGTACTACATATACGCAAATAAAAAAAATAAAAAACAAAAATAAATAAAAACGGGAAATTATCCGCAATTCTCCGTAATAACAAGAGTAATACGTTTGTCAAACGAACAATACTGTTGTAGCATCACTACTATACAGCTTAATAATCCGATTCGATTGAAATGCAACATAGTACATATTAATAATGGAACTCGGATTACGTGGCCCCAGCTTTGAACATACCTAGCCATCGCATCGGCAACAACAACCATACAAATGGTGACTGTTTGTGTAATCTCTTGCTTGCTATTAAAGGATTGAATCGAAATATTGTAAAAGCTCCATTCCCCTAAATCAGTATTTAAAAAATAATAATTACCATACATACCTACCACGTATATGTATGAAATTTGATAACTCATCTGCATACGGTAAACGGACAATTTTGGCGAACGGACACACATGGCGACCCCCACACGACAATCGTTGCCATAAAAATCGTGAATACGAAATATCTGGCATCCAGATTCTCGTTAGCGTGATAGTTCGCATTCGTAACATTCGGAGGGTCGGATTTTCGAGTGCCAGATATTCCTTAATTGCGATTTTCGTGGCAACGATTGTCTTTTGAGAGATCGCCATGTATGAAATTGTCACTGAAACTCTGCATACATATATTTATAACAATATTTAGGCAAAATTCGACCTTCAATACTACCGGTAGTATGAAATAGACTATCGTCAGTATAATACTTTCAATTTTATGTCAGTCGAATTGTTTTTAATTTAGAAGAAAACGTATCGGCTAGTTTGTATGGATTAATCGAAGAATGGTTTTAAACTCAAGATCCTCTTTGACCTGCTATGCAAAGGAGCCGCTAAGTGTATCATAAATTATGCCAAAAATATCGTACTCAGGTGTAAGTTACACCTGAGTCTATTTTTAACAATATGACAGGGAAGCCGTGACCTATATTAACAATGAAGCCTTGGAGCTTTGAAAGCTTATTTTTTTCACGTGACAATTATTTAGATACATACATATGTATAATATATTTCAAAGGTAAAGCCATACCTTCCACACAAAACTCTTCAAAGCAAGGAGCACACAATAATTTATTTACTTTTTTTTTTGACACTCGCTGATCGATAATTTGCTTGGTGTAGGACTCAGCACCGTATTTTGTAATAAATACAGTAAATAATTAAATTTATTGATTAAAACAATAATTAACTTACAATTCTCGTACAGCTCATTAATTAATATTTTATTAGTAATTGATTAAATGTTATTGTACCAGCTGCTTAAATAAATCAATACCGGTAATATCGCTAGTGACATCGATATTTTATGAGTACAGGCTATTTCGCAATCGCTTCTATACACATAACAAATTCAATATATTGATATAATAGTAACGGTGAGCTTTTGGCAGTAGTACCAAATTAATCGGGATGGAATGAATTAGTTCACATACTGTCTTAAATTTTATTTTATTACTTCTAATTTTTTAACAGCCAAAGATAATACCAATGAAATACGTGACAATTTGCGTATTATTTTAACACTGTATGCGAAGTATCGATAGATAGAGTATTGTTTCATGATGAGTTTACCACTACATACTATGTATGTTGTATAATGGTTAAAAAAGCATCGATATGATTGAGGCTATGTAATATTATTTATTAATTTAAATTGAAAACGAATTCGGATGATACATCGCATCGGATTCATATCGAAATTTCATGCGTGAATATTAAATTAACACGCTTCTCAATTATGATCCGAACCAAAATATAATAATGGCTTTCGATAAATCCGATCAGGAAAGTTAATACAAATCCAATGGAAAATGTATTCCTGAGTGGTTAGCGGCCGTGGAAAGCTACCAGCGAGCCAAGTCACTGTGAAAACCGTTTACCCCCGACATAATCCCCAGAAACAACCGACAAAATCACTTGTATACCGATATATTTAACGGATGAGTATGTCAATAATTATAACGATTAAATGTATAAAATATATATACATATGTATATATTTTATTTCATTAAAAAATAATTATAACATTTTATTTCCTATAGTAAGATATAATTTGTCGTTTACAGTAATTTAAAAATACCCCTTGTTACTTAAGTTACGTGATAGTATTTGTCTAGTTTTATGATAGTATTTATTTGGTGTATGTAATTAAAAAAAAAATTCAAACTATGTAAATTATTATACAAATTCATGTTCCAAATTTAGAATTACTCAACGGTTCTATGTAAAGTTTCTACTAATAATATTCCTTTCCACAAATTAGTATTAAAAAATACTTCTTCTTAGTTCAGTCCTCCATTATTAAGGATAAGAAAACAGTAAATACTTATTTGAATCGTTTGAAATGTTCTCTCTGAACAGATCAAATAGGTGGTCGATCCAATATGTTGAGAATCCGTCTCTTTCTCTGTTTCCTCCACGCTAAATTCTTTCACACACTAAATCGCACGGCACAGCATGCCCAGTTTGACTCCAGCTGTGATGGGGGTATCCTCATGTCCTTGTTAATTCGTAAGATCACTCATGTGAGCGACTGAGATCGAATGTCGCTCTTGCATCATGTATACAGTCATCAAGAACAGCATTTTTCAACTCAATTTAAAATCATCTACCGCTTGAAATAGTACTTTAAGATAATAATAAAAAAATTGAGATAAAAAAACAATTTTTATAATCGTGGTTTGACTTTTAAAATTCACTAGATAATTAATTATAAGTATTTTAAATCAATAAAAAACTACAATCAATAGAAAAAACATTTGACTATTGATTCTAATACTCACTTTTGACACAGAAATACTAGATTTTGAGTTAAAGACTGCAATAGCAGTAAATCTATAAAAAAATGTATATTTTTTTAAATGCTCATATCTCATAAACAAAAGAAAAACAACAAAAATCATTGTTATATTTAAATTTAATAGGTAAAACTTATTAAAGATTTATTATTCGTCGTTCCGGTAAATAAAAATTGTGATTTTTGTTGCTCAATATGTTATCTTTATTTTATGTGTTATTCTACAAAGCGTGAAAAATCATCAAAATATTTGACTATGGTTTCTTTTGTAAAAAAAAATTTTAAGAAGATTTTGGTTAGTTTGAATTAATAATAAATTTATTGTTAATAAATCAATTGTTAATTTTATATTATACACGTAGGTATTAAAAATCTTATTACTTTTCATTTAGTATATTTTTTCTGCCCTCGAGTCTTCTGCGTTAGTGTTCAATCTTTATGTTATTTGTCGTATAGTTCGCAATGTATAATTTTAAAGTGAATCGGGTAAGAATATACTATTAAAAATTTATCATATTCGTTCATATCCGAATATGTAAACATGTAGGGATAAATCTGTACCGATTCGCTGTACATATGTGTAAGCGATAGTATCGCATGACCGATTTTCCCGATCGAATCGGTGAGCTGATTTGAGTTTAGTTTAGTTGGCGAAAAACATGGACCAGACCCAGCAAACCGGAAACTTTCATTTATTACATGCACACAATCCCTGGTTTTGTAACGTCGGGACGGGAACGATTATTATTATATCGCATTGTGCGTACCGTACATATTGGTTGAAAATGACCCAGAAGATTCGTTATATACCAAACGAGCTCACTACACGTAGTCTATGATCGTCAACCTTTTATAGAATTATAAATTTCATCATATTTTTTTCACCATCCATCTCTGTTTGATTTCTGTTCAATACTGTAGTTCAACAACGGCTCGTCCGTAGAAACTGCGGTACTGCAGCATCCAACCCAAACTATTATTTATATTAAGAAGCTATAGAATCCGAAAAACACTGCTTTCGTTAAAAAAATACTTGTTTTATGATGATTAAAATATATTATAACCATGTTGAGCGGTCGTCGAAAGTGTTTTATAGCAAATATAAGTCGGTGACGTGTTGAGCAACTTTTCACTATGTGGTTTTCCCATTATGTGAAGGATGCTGCGATAGGGGGTGGAGGTAGGAGAGGGAGGATCCGCAAATCCGGATCAAGCCGCTCCAGCGTGAAAATCACTTACTCAACTATTATGCCATTACATGTTATTATTTGTGCAGCAATGTTAGCGCAAATCCCGCGAACCGCCCCTGGTTACAAAACGGATCGCAATATTATAAACAACAACTGTATATTTTGACAAAATTTGTATACAATATAGAAAGTAAGTGAGTGATTTGATTTTTCAAAAGGATATCTGTGAATATCTAAAGATGATCAAAAATGTAGATGTCGAATCATCAAGAGGGACAAATATTATGTGTAGGTATTTACATAGTACTTACTGAACTCTCTGAAAACATAAATATGTAGGTATGGTTGATTTTAAGTATACATACTATGTTTGGTATATACGTAGTATGTATACTACTTTTAGTATACATACTATGTTTGGTAATGATTATATATGTACATATGTGACAGTCCAAGTGTACGTTATTTCATGAACATGTTAGTTTGTTCATTCACCAACCAATTTGGCCAGTTACATATAGTGTACAGAAAAAAAGAAATTGACAAACGAACTAGTTTGTTCATGCACAAACTATTAGGGCCGGGCCGCACCGTGCAACTTTGTCGGCCGAATAGTTGCGCGACACAAAAAAATGTATGGAAATGTGTGCGACAAACAAGTTGACGGGTGTGGCATGTCCCATCTACCTGCATTGGTCTGGTCGCCCTCAACCATGTCGCTCGCAAGTCGCACGGTGCGGCCCGGCCCTTAGCCATAAGTTTAAGTATTCTCAATCGTTTGTCCCATCCTCTTTGTATGTACATATGCTTACCCTTGGTTGCAATATTTTTGATATTATCAGAAACGGTAATTATTGTAATACGGTTTCCATAGAATTTCCCATTTCAAATACTTGACAACCCAAAGGTTTTGACGGCTAAAGGTTTCATTTCACAATAGTTTGTTCATACTCAAACTATTCGGTATACATAAGTTCAAGTATCCTCAATCGTTTGCTCCATCCTCTATTTTCTGTATGCTTGTTCATTTGTTGGGAGTAAGTTAGAATATAATTCCATTACATGGTCTCCATTTTATTAAAATCATTCTTACTTCTTGAAAATAATAAAATTTAAGATTTAAATATAATTTAATAGTATATTAAACATATTTTTTTAAACTTTTCTATCATTGAACCATGACATTAGTTTATGTTATTTAAAAATGAATAAACTGCATGATAGAAGGATCGTAAATTTTTTACTTTTACCATTTATAGTTCGTGTATGAAAAAACTAGTATGTTAAACACTTTAACACTTTCACTGTAACATGTATATGTACGTACATACATGTACATAAATATTGGCATCAATGATAAATATATTTGAGTCTGAGCCGTCGACATATATGTATGTATATGTACATACATATAAGCTAACAAGTATCACTATTCTTATTTATTATTTATAAAAAAATACAGAAAGTATCATATAGAAAAACACCAACACCAAGATATAGAAAAATCGCGTGATTTAAAAAACACATATGTATATCTCCGAATCTCAATCCAATCAACATTTTTTATTACCAGATTCGTGTTCACTGGGCATATATCTATAAGAAAAGTCATATCTCGTCTCTGAACCAAAAAAAAGTCGTCATTTGTCGAACAGTGTAATTGATGAAATATAATTCAATAATAATATATTTTTTTAATCAAAGTTAGTAATTTAGTATGTGTACATACACATGTATACATATACATAATAACTTTCTAAAATGGTATGGTACGTATAGCGCTATCTTACACACGCATATTATATTATATTATGTACATATATTGTAATTTAAAAGCGTTTCCTATTTATGTGAATAGAATTACATATTATAATATTTTTCTGTGAAATATAATACCTATTAATATTATAACAAAAAAAACTACATATGAAAAGTAGAATAATTTAGCCGTGTATTATTTTTTTGCGGGTATTTTTTATTTACAAAAAATGCTAAAATCACCATTCAGGTGTGTTAAATTACGCATGCGTTATAATTGGCGGTTGCCGGTCACGTGTCCGGTCACGTGTCACACAAAATATTGCGCAATCGCAACGAGTTTAACCCTCTATTGCTCGTTATGTGCGATTAGTTTGATCGCCAATCTAACAATATTTATCGCGTCTTTATACCATTCGGCGTTTGGTGGGAGCTCAAAAATCGTTTGTTATTTTCATCCTCATTATCGAACTTTTTCGATCTTTTGAATATACAACAATAAAAACGGGATTTGGTAGTTTTAGGGTTAAATTAAAAACGCGCTCATTATTGCTCGTATTCATCATGTGGTGTTTGATTTTATCGTATATTATTTTTTTTAATCTGTTTAAATTATATTCGTCTATAAATAATATGCACATATTATTTATATACTCGTATATGCAGTGGTGTAGTCGGGCCAGGTCGGGGCAGCTCGCCGCCCTGGCACTTTGATTGATACGAAAATTGTTTTATGAGTAAAATTAAAAAATATTTTGGCTTATATGAATAACACTCGAGACTAGAAGAATAAGAGGCGCTTAATCGAAGTCTTTAAAATAATAAATAATCGTCTTACGTCCAAACTCATTACGTTCAATGAAAACACTTATATTATAGGTCACATTGAGACTCCGAAAAGAAAAATTGAATAAATTGATCAGAGATTCCTTCTTTTCAAACAGAGTGGTTAAAGTTTGAAATAATCACCCCAACAATGTAATACATTCTGAAAACTATAATGTTTTTAAAAAATTGCTAGAAGTCTTTCTTAAACTTGAAGATTTTTGTAATTCTTCTTTACCAATATCTTTTCTATATTTTTGTTTTCTTTTAGTTATTACATATGTAACTTATTATTATGAAGATTTTAGAAAATATAAAAAAACATCATAATTTCAACAAGAATATTTGTTAATTAGCAATTAACAAATATTAACAATTTTTTTTTATAAATATTTGAACTACCTATATTAGGATACATATTTTTTATAAGTGATTAAAAAAGAGTGGGGGGGTCATAAAAATTAACCACCGCCCTGGTTATTTTTTATTTAGCACTACACCACTGCGTATATGTAGATATATACATACATACATATATGTGATATAAAAATTGATTTGTATTTAAGAGGGCTGGATCCTTTCTTCGATATATACATATATTGAGTGAATGCGACAATATATATATTGAGGGAATGCGACAGTTGCGCCTCGACCAGATAATATCTATTTTAAATCGACAAAATCGAGGTTTCGTATTCTCCAGTTTTTTCCTCCGAAACTGGACCAATTTAAAAAAAATTTCATCATCGTTATGAGAAACGTGACTCTGATCCAAGTACATATATAATTCCTCACCACCTTTAAAAGCAGAAAGATTATTTTAAGCATAATAAGCGTCTTTATTTTATACATACATATATGTACATATGTGTATAATAATTAGTTATGATATTTACGGGCATGGTCATCTATAAAATTATGAGCGTATCAACAATCGGACACCCTCGAGTGATTACACGGCGCTCACCCTTTACTCACAGATAAATATCAAGTGCTTGCAATTTAGACGCAGTTTAAACTGAAAATAAATCATACAAAAAAAAAGCACACATAACAAACTCCCCCACACGATCGCCATAACGATTCAACCCCCTCGCGGCATGAAAACATTTATAATGGATAAAAAGAACCGGCCGCCCCTCGCAGTCGTTTCGCTTGAACAGATGTTTGTAATCATACCGCATTGTTGAGGGAATCCGTTTCGAGAGATACCCGATTTGATCAAAGTCATCATTCGACACGCCAATATGACACTTTCGAAGTCACACACTGCGGCGAAAAAATGAGTCTCATTAAAACGGTGCCCTTCGAAAGGGTGACGCTGATAATAATACCTATCATCGCTTACGATCACCTTATGTCGACTCTTATACAATACCCGTTTGATTAGTGGATGATTTAATTTATTAATTTGATCGCAGAGCCGGCCCTGCAAACCGGTGACGCACTTACTTTTCATTGCGAATAGACGCATCGCGTCGGCTTCGAATCGTTCGTCTCGTCGTCTATTTATTTTTTTTATTTTTGTAAGATTTCAATGCGAAATCTATTTATTATTTGAGCACGGGTACCCTAAGAAACTTCTCCCGTCTCTTATAAGTAACGAAGGCTTAATTTTTCCTTTTCACAGTAATTGGGAGATTTTACGTTCTTTTGTGCGTTCGCATTTGAACTGGGTCGCTCACAGACCAAAAACATTTTATTTAATCGTCGTCAATATGCGGTGGGTGTGTGCAAATTTGCAAATAAATGAAAAACTATTTATTTTCGACTAAAATTTATTTACCTTCTTCAACTAATGTAACATTATTTATAATATATTATGATGTTTATATAATGTACTAATTTTCAAGTTGCCTGCCTTTTATGAGATAAATTTGATTTTATTGATTTTCCAAATTTATAAATTATAAGGATACATATGAATGTATGTATTTCTTTTTCTTCGTGAATATATATACATACGTATTTAGAATTAGCATTTTTGGAGCTATTTTTTATTTATCCTTAATTGGGGTTCTTATTTTTTTTCTAAAAAAACACTAATAATTTTTCCATCAACACAATAAATAAAAAAAAAAAACAAAGAAAAATATCCAATCTCGCGAACGAAGAAAAAGACGTCATTAAAAATCAATCGTATGTTATAATACCATTGAGTGATCTCAATACATATAATTTTTTGTTTACGTCTGAGGAGTGAGTGTGTATAATCTTTTTATTTGTTCGTATTCCATGATTTTATTTTCTCACGGTTTTTCAACTGCTTCTGAAAGCCCACCATTCTCAAGACCGTTCTCTAATACCCATTTAATTGGCGCGGATAAATCGCCGCAAGTAAAGTCTTTTACCGTTTTTATTCAAAAGAGCTGTTCGAATCGCAAGTGTTTACACGGGTAGCTACATAGTTTGTATGTATTAACTAGTCTTTTAATTTATTTAGTTTGGGATGGGACGTAATATGTCTATGCGCATTGCCTCGCACACTTTTTAAAGTCGCAATTGGGTAAAAGAGTAATAATAAACTTCGTTAAAGATGTAATCGCTCGTTTCAGAGCGCACTGTAGTGAAAGCAGCACGTTTCATAACAAGCGAACTTCTGCGAGAAGTACACGTAACAAAAGTGGCAAACTATGACAGCGAGAGCGAGACAGAGCTAGATACGTGAGAAGCTTCTGAAAGGGACAGCACTATGCCAGGGGCAAATCCGCAGAAAAATCACTTCATACGCTTCAGTGTCACTTTAATTTTCCCAAGACGCTAGCTCGTGCCGTAATAGAAAAATGTATAGTGCGTTCGCATCGCTCAACAGCAATTTTATATTAAATTCATTATTAATCTATTTAGACAGCAGTATAGCTTGGTGGTTGCGTTTATGTTTAGCACCGGGTTCGATCCTGTGCTAATATGTAATGCTGCTGGTCAGACTTGGATATTTGTGACTCCAAGTCGATCGTTTCCTATTAGAGTTTGCCATTTTATCTGATTTCATTGTTGAAACGGTTCCTCCATCAAATTGGCCAAAAACAATCCTACCCGTTAAACCACAAATATCTGAATTTGATTTATGTAAAAAGTTTTGTACTAGTCTGAATCCATAGATGTGTCTAGGGATTAATTTATTAATTAATTAATTGTTAATTTAGTGTTTTCAGCCTCTTGAAATACAGCTATCTATGTATAGTAAAAAAAATGCTGCAATGATGTAATTAATTGTCTATGAAGGCGTATTGGGGTTTACCTGTAAAGCCTTCCCAGTATATACATATGTAAAAATAAAATAAAATTTAAGCCGTGAAACATCTTATCGCACGAATTCCGCAATTTTTAATGGAAACAAAAAAAAAATCATACATGTACATATACTTCGATGTACTTACCTATGTACACTTCTTCATTACTAATGTGTTTTTCCCATTTTATTTTTATATTAAGATAAATCTTAAGTCAATTAAATTTAGACTATTTGCCGCCTTTAGATGAAGTTCAAATGCCGCATCTTTTAACAAATGCAAACGAAAAAAAATCTGGCTATTCAATAACATTGGTTAGGCCATTTTTAACCAGTAGAAAGTTCTAGGGTTCAAATCCCGGTTGGAATTGAATTATTATTCGATTTATATATGCTGCTGGCAAAATCTGGATGGTTATTAAATCCATATCGACCGTCTCCTGCTAAAGTTTGCCATCTCCTGCTAATGTTGTGACGGATCCAATAAAATCAACATTTCTCGCAAATTCGTCGCAACATTAGAACTTATTTTTTGTTAAATAAACCTGCATTGAAGAATGTGCTAATAATTGTTTGGTACTTTGGCTATAGGTGTTGCTTCGGGACAACCTGTCATGGCACCTTTCATTTCGTTTTTGTATCGTTTAAGGTTGGCCATTCATTATCTTAATTTCAAAATGGATGCATTGAAATTATCGTCGCATGCGATGAAATATTAATAATAGTAGTAAATTTTTGTTTAGCCCTCAAAATGTGCCGTCTAAGGCTTCCAATCCCGGGATCCCGGTGTTTTCTGGTACCGTGGATCCCGGTGCTGAAACTAGTCTGAATACCGGGATTACGGTGCTGGCAAAATTTCTTTAAAATATTATTTAAAAAAAATAATAAAGAAAAAACATAAAACAACATTATATAATGAACAATGGTGGGATGAGCAATGACAGTCATGGTCCATTTGTTTTCTCTGACTCGTTTTGACGCCGGCTTGCCGTTCCCACGAAATGGTATCAACCTCCTGTATTGTGTCCCAGATTTTGTGCAATGATATTTGTAGCATATTTTGAATGATTCGAACTCAGAATCGATCACTGATCACGTTTTCACACGTGTCTGTGTGTCTGTGTGAGTGTCTGTATGTGTGTCTGTACGTCAGTGTTTTTTGGGGATTTTTTGAACACCGTTCGTCCTATCGAACTGAAACTTAGTACTTGACCGGAAATTGTACCTCCCATTATAGGTGTCTTTTTTTACTAGCCTCTTTTCAGCTTGCTTTTGATTTTTTCGTCTGACAATATTTGGGTTCTTGTCCACACTCTTTTGTTTCGATGAATAATTACTATACGGTACAAAATATTTGTAAAAAACGAATCAATGAATCAAAGTGATGTTTTTTACTTTATTTGATTACATTAAAGGATGTCTTTTATTTAATTTTGGAAATCTAGAAATGGATGCGAACCGAAAATTTAAAAAATGTAGCCAAACTCTCAAAACAAGAACGCCAATATGAGGAGTATTTTTTGTGTGAAACATCGGGATAGTTTGCAAAATGCAATTGAACGGTTTGGAAATATGAAAATATGCAGTTAAACATTTTTTTCCTTTTTTTGTTAGACATTTGATTTCCTGGTGCTAGCACCGGGATTCCGGAATCGGAAATTCCTAGCAAATTTTGAATTTCAGTTAAAATTTAAATATGATATAAATTTGAATTTAAATATTGCTTAGCGAATGTGAATTTATATAAAAATAAGAAATACTCAAGGGATTAAGTCAGCAGAAATAGGATTGTGTTCCAAATGCACGGGCGTGGGTTCAGAATAAATTAAAAATAAAGTTTTATTTTTTATTCTTAATATACTTATCTTTATTTTTTAAATAACTAAATAATTATAGCGGATATTGTTGCAATGTTTCATAGTTTCCGAAAACTCTTGTCTTTAAAAAATCGATTTTTTTGGTAAATTTTATCAATGTTCTTTTTATTACTTATATTTATATATGGTCCTATACATACATATATGTAATAATATTACATACATACATAAAAAACAATTTTGTTATGTTTATAATCTCATATTCTCATATTCGCTATTACGTATAAATTTGACGTAATTTATTTATGGATATAATGTACATATGTAGATTTTAATATTATTAAACACATAAAAGTAATTCGAAATCCTTAGAAAAACACATTATTTCTTCCATATAATTGAATTTTAAGTAATATCATAATAAAAGACTTAAATCACTTTAAGTTCCATATTTTAAAATATTTAATATTCATTGATAATAAATGTTCTTCTTTAAATAAAACTTTTCATACATTCTTATATTATTATTTAATAAAAAAAAAACGCCTTTGAGTGTTTTGCATTCTTCAAAGCTCGCCTGTCCCGGTCTGAGAAGTGACATGGCCCGCCTACAATAATTCGTGTTCAGCAAAGTAGCTTACATTGCCGGTAAATTGTAATCCAAAATTGGGTAGGACTCCTTTGTAGTTAGCGTTTACGTGTAATTTTTATTTAAGAAGTCTCTAACATGCGAAGGGTAACTCAAAAAATCCCCGGGGATGGAAACGAAGTTAACAAAAAAAAAAACATACTTGCGCGCAAGATCACTTACATACACAATTTCCTTTAAATTACCTCGTTCTTACAAAATTGTGTAATACAAACGCAAATTGAATATGGAAATAAGCCATTCGTGAAATTTCAGTAGAAAATCGTACCAGATTCTAGCATTTCATTTAAATTATATTGTAAATATTCAGTCACAAACTGTCTCATACAATTAACAGACACGACATCAAATTTAAAATAACTTTCTTTTAGTTCCCGTATTTACTAACTGTACACTTTTGTCTTAGTTAAAGCAATCAGCTAAATCTCTCCGTCTTTGTAGTTCAATCATTATCTTCTAATTTTTATTTAATAGTCTTTGCAATGCCTATATTCATATATAATATTATATGTATATAAAACAACATAATATTTTTTATCTTTAATACAAATGGATAAGTAGTAGTTTAAATTTATCCTTCGTATTGTAAATGACTTTTACATTGTATATATTATATTTATGTTAATATTTCTATTAGGCAAATATTTTTTATTTGTTAAACAGTTATATAGTTTTTATTTCAATTTTTAACTGTATTTGAACGCTTTTTCTTTGTTTTGTATTTAAAGAAATGAAAAATTTAATTATGTATAAAAAAAAATTTTTGATAATCAACCGTCATTTGCTACAACCATATTATATGGGTAGCTGCGAATTTTATTCCCTACCTTCTTTTTGGTCAACTGTACTGTAGTCCACAAATCCCTAGGCATTTGGAGCAGTTAGAAAGCTAAATAGAATAAGGGGTGGGAAAACATCCCTAATCCGTGAACACTTGTCGATATGTTACACTGCGAGCTTACATGGGGCTATTAGATTTGTTACCCCTGGTATTATTTTGAACTGAAGACATTTCGGCTTAACGTACGTCAGTATTCCGACGGACATTTTCACACACAGAACTGTTCTCACATTGATACATTTACTTATTGTATCTATTAATAGTTTTTTTCAGTTACTTTGGATAATAATTAAAAATAAAACGCTAAATTCAATACGGCTTCATTTATTTCTACACAAATCAAACATTTTTTACAATTGTAAGTGTACATTTTAAGTAGACAGTAATAAGTACATGGATAGTTGATTACAATAGGCTAAACTCGAAATTATACATATGTATATGATATGTTTATTAAATAGACACTCATTTATTTTAATTTTATACATGTACGTAGATGTATAATTCTCAATTTGACTTTATTCTAAATTACGATAAATATTTTTAAAACATAACAGAAGTGTCATAAACTAGGTAACGATCAATATTAATCTAACGCTAGTAAGCGTACGAATTATAAATGACTAGATTATCTATGTATGTATAATATCATGTAGTATTTTTATTTATTTTATAAACGAAAAATAAATAAAATTCAAACAAGAAGAAGCAAATTTCTGCAGATCTGTTGATTTATTAAAAAATAGAATAATCATTAGGAATATTTTGAAAACTACATACATAGAGCTACTTTATTGACTAGATCTTTTACATTGATATTACAAGATATTTTACATTGATATGTTCACATTAAAGAGTATTTGTTTAATTGAATTTTTTTTTTTAAATTACTGTTTATGTATTTGATATTTTGTTGTTATTTTCGTTGATCATCAGCGAAGAATGCCTGGGCGAATGTGACGATGGTTGATCATTTGGATGACAAGCAGGACAAGAAGAGCAATCAGACTTCCTTGAATTACATAGAGGACTCTGTGAAAGTCCACGATCTGGTTCTTTGTCTAAAAAAAATCATAAATATATTAAAAAATCATCAGCCTTTCACTGCTAGATAGAAGTCTTTTTTAATCCCAGTAAATTTACTAGAATTATAAATCATAACAAGTCACTCTAAATCGACATAATAGCTCAGTGGGACATATGTATGTATATATGTATGTAGCTAAATGGGCAGCGTGCAATGCTTTCAACTGAGGGGTCATGGATTCATTCCCTGGTTAGGTGTTGCTATCCATACCTTGTATACATGTGACTCCAGGTCGATCGTTTCCTATCAGATTTTGCCAATTTATCTGATTTCATTGAAACGGTTCCACCAAAATTGACAATTTATCCTGTCGCAAACTCGAGTGTTTATTGATATAATAATTACGCTACCAACTCTGTAAAATGTATGTATTTCTGGAATATTGGTATTATCGAATTTGTCCATAAATGTCTCTATGATACTGTATAAAAATATAATTGTTTATCGAAGTTTGTGATTGGTCAGGAAAGCGCATTGTGTTCACCTGTACATATTTATATAATAAATATGTAAAATATTTACATATGTAGTATATCCAAAAACATATATGCAATATATACAATATATGTACATAGATGTAAATTAAATA
Organism: Arctopsyche grandis; assembly: GCF_051622035.1. Taxonomy (NCBI): domain Eukaryota; kingdom Metazoa; phylum Arthropoda; class Insecta; order Trichoptera; family Hydropsychidae; genus Arctopsyche; species Arctopsyche grandis. The sequence continues at coordinate 10,667,587 of NC_135358.1, read as the reverse complement.
CCACAAGCAAATGTATGATTGCAACAACCATTGAATTCGGACTAGCCGGATTTGTGAGAGAGAAAAGGATGCTGATTTTTTATTAAGTTTGATAAATTGGCAAACTCCAATTAGAGACGGTCAATATTTTTTTATGGATTTTATAATCATCCAGATCTTGCCAGAAGATGATAGACATCAAGAAAATCAGATAATTTTTTCTATTTCGGTCGAGATTTGAACCCACAATCTCTCTATTGGTGAAATCGCTCAACTAATGATCTACGTTGTGACTTAATTGAGCAATTTCACGAATTGGGCATTACATACATACATAAATACTCATATCCATATGTAAGTGATGTGTAGGGGAATACTTCAATTTGAGCTTGCTATTACTAGAAATTCTTAGTATTCGAAATATATACATACATAGATATGTAGGTATATATATTCATGGATTTAATCCGCCACTGATGGTTAACCACGCCGAGGCATTCGCGGTGAAAATTTAGCGTTGATTAAGTACAACAGTTATATATATGTAACCTTGATCAGAGCCTGGGCTATGAATCGATGAAGCCACGTTTCAAATTTCAAATCAATGTGACCGGGGAAAGCCATTCATCGGGGGCGTTGGCGGCGAATGGTTATTTACGTGCACAAACGCGCCCCGTGCATTCAATGGGTTAAATCCCGTTGGCGGCGGACACTGTCGATGAGTCACAAAGGACGTTTGACAACCACTTGTACATCTGTATTAATTATCCAACTGTAATTATCGCCATTGACGATGGAAACGTGCTCGCATTGAGTCGCTGGCACCTGTAAATGCGATCCCTGCCACGAAATTTCACCGGATGAAAGTGAACATGGCGGTCCACTCGCAAAACTCATACTTCAATACTATGACGTTCATTACCAGGTTCCATTGAGGAGCTTTCACCGACGTGCCTTTGCCCACTATTTAGGGTCGATGTTGCTAAGAGGGTTGATGTTCGTCTAAATTAAGCTAGTGGCTTGAATTCGATCGATGCTCAATTCAAATTGACACGTTGATTTAAAACACTTTTATTTGTATGTGTAAATAAATCAGTGTATTGATCGCTAGAAAAAGATTCCATATCATTCTAGACTCAATGGTGGAATTTTGCACATTTATTGGTTAGCGCGCAGGACAATTTGGTATATGTTTTATACGTTCTATTATTATCATTTATGATACAGCAAATTCGTAAAATTTCTCATTTCATGAAAATGTAAAAAAAAAAGGTCAGTATATGAACGGCACAACCCTGCTTCTTTGTTCATGAATTAATTATTGTTTTCTTACCTACTATATATAAAACAATTAACTCACATTTTAATGAATGGATTTCAAATTTTGTTTTAGATTTAAAATCGTATGGTTTATCATTTAAATTAAAACCAATGTGTCCATTCATAGTACACGTAGTCATGATACTATTTCAGACTTTTTTGGCAACGTAAATTTAAGTCAACACTACTATAATCAATAGTGAAATATCTTTGCAAAAAAAATAACAAGAACATAGTCAATAGATCGGTGTTTGCGATAATAATAACCACCTAGAGGTTCCCGGGTTCAATTCCTGGGTTGACCTCGATTAAAAATAGTTTTATTCAGTATTTCCGCAGTGCTTCTGGCCAGACTTGGATTATCAAACTTCCAGATAAATTAGTAAATTGATAAATTTATTATCAAATTGACAAAGGCACTATGTGAACATGATCTATTTACAATCTATAAATTTATATACTTACAAGTTAAATACCTTAGGTGTCACTTAAGGACAACCCGCAATGGCATGGTGGCAAAATATAGATTTTTAAATTAAATTAAAAATGTGGTTTGCTCAATTGAGGAATTAAGCAATGAATTCCTCATATTTAATGAAATTGGCAGATGTTGACTAATTAACAAGGAATTTTCTTGACATTTTCATGAAATGAAAATTTCAAGAATTCGGTGTAACATATGTACATAAATGATTCACCATCATTATGAATTTGAAAATATGTTTTTATGAACAAAATATTAATATGAAATTTAAAAAAAAATATATATAAAAAAACTTTTACAGCGCATGAGCAATTAAATATATATATATATATATATATATATATATATATATATATATATATATATATATATATATATATTTATATTTCTATTTTACAAATTCCAAAGATATGGGAAACAAACGAAATTTAAAAAATGGCATTTTTTGGAGTCATTATACAAATGAAAATTCTATGTAAATTAATGTAAGCAGATCGAATATTTTAATCGTTCGTATGTAATATTTTCATAATTTCGAAAAAAGATGTTAGATTCAATAATTTGTTTTAAAAGTCACCATTAATAATGAAATGTAAATTTTTTAGGGTCTACGTGACGAGACAGAATGTTGAATTAGTTGTCAATCTGTACAAGGTCAGTCTAACAGTATATCAGACAATGGCTGGTTCCCTTTTCTAAACCTAGATTGCTGCAATCAAAATGACTTAATTTATGGTTTTAACAGACTGAAACAAAAACTTTCGGCTGGTCCAGATCTCATTCCTGCGTATGTGTTGAAAGCTTGCAAAGCTCCTTTAACGCAACCACTATGCTTTATCTTCAATTTGTCATTAAATTCGGGAATTTTCCCTGATTTATGGAAAATCACAAAAATTGTTCCCATTTTTAAAAAAGGTGACATTTTATCAATTACAAATTATAGACCGGTTGCGCTACTTTCTGCTCCTGCCAAGGTGTTCGAGGCAATATTACATCGGTATATCTACAATCACTGTGAACCATATTTGATCGATCAACAACATGGGTTTAGAAGTTCTCGTTCAACAGTTACTAATTTATTATGTTTTTCCAATTATGTAACCAAATCGGTTGACGCGGGAAACCAAGTTGATGTAGTATATACCGATTTCATGAAGGCCTTTGATATGGTAGACCATAATGTTTTGTTTGTGAAGTTAAGAAATTTTGGGTTATCAAATGGCTTGATGCAACTTATACAAAATTACTTTGAAAATCGGAGGCAATTTGTCTATTTTCACCCTAATTCCTCAAATGAGTTTATTTCACATTCTGGGGTACCTCAGGGGTCCAACTTAGGGACATTATTCTTTTTAATTTACATTAATGACATCTCAAAAATAATCAAGTATTCAGACTATCTTTTATTCGCCGATGACCTTAAGATTTTTATGACAGTTAAGTCTCATAGTGACGCAGCCCTTCTCCAATTGGACTTAGATGCGCTGTCAAGTTGGTCTGTCGATAATAAATTATTTTTTAGCATTCAAAAATGCTGTGTTCTCAATGTGGCTAGATCTTCAAATCGCTTGATTTATCCATATCGCCTAAGTGGTGTTGAATTAAAGTTTGTGGATGAATATTGTGATTTGGGGGTCTTGTTCTCGAATAATTTTCAATTTAAACGACACATAGACAATATTTGTTTGCGAGCCACAAAAATGCTGGGATTCTTACTAAGAGTTAGCAAACCTTTCCAGAGTACGTTGGTGCTTAAAATTCTTTATGAATCTTTAGTACGTAGTATTCTAGAATTTTCTTCTATTATATGGAATCCTACCCATATAACTCATTCATTGAAGATTGAGAGAATCCAAAAACGGTTTCTCAGATATCTTTATTTGAAACAGTATGGTTATTATCCTTGGCTATATCCTAGTGCATTCCTATTAGGGGCGTTAGGTTTCAACTCATTGGAGTCTCGTCGGAATATGTTACTGGGAAGGCACTTTTTTAAGCTGTTGAATGGGATAATTCACAATCCTCAGGTTCTAAATGAATTTAGGTTTAATGCACCTAGCAAATTCAGGGACTTGAGATATCGTGATTTGTTTGTTCCTCCTGTGGCTCGCACAAATATGTTGACAACGGCTCCTATATCTAGGGCTATATATCTGCTCAACCGGATTTCTGGTGAAATTGACCTCTTCAATATAAAATATACTAATCTGGTTGAGTGGTTGTTGAGGAATGCCAGTGGTTGATTTTGCCTATTTTAAATATGAATTGTTATTACTTTATCTATGTTTTTTTTTATGATTTTATGATTTTAATGATGTTGTGTCAATATTGTTATTTTTATAAGTCATTATTACTGTTATGATGTTATTATTACTAAATGACCGGCCACAGTGACGCGTTGGAGATCTCTGTAATGTCACTTTGGCTAATATGTTAAATAAATAAATAAATAAAACACAAATATCGGAAGGCAAAGATCGAAAATCGAAAGATCTTTAGTCGAAAGATCAAAAAAATGATTTGGTAAATAAAAATGCTTTATAAAAAAATTCGGTCTCCGTGACGACACAGAATGTTAAATTACAGAAAACGAAAATATCGGAAGGCAAAGATCGAAAATCGCAAGATCTTAAGTCGAAAGATCAAAAAAAAAAATGGTGCAATACTCAATACTCAATTAATTTGCGCGAGCAAGATACAACAGGAACAAGAGGAACATGCTTTTCCTCCCGTATTCTGTGCGCGCACATTAATACGGGAGGAAAAGCCTGTTCCTCTTGCTCCTGTTGTATCCTGCTCGCGCAAATTAAGTGAGTATGTACCATTTACCATGCACCTTTTTTTTTGATCTTTCGACTTGCGATTTTCGATCTTTGCCTTCCGATATTTTCGTTTTCTGTAATTTAACATTCTGTGTCGTCACGGAGACCGAATTTTTTAATATAGCATTTTCATTTTCGAAAATAATTCATAATAAAATAGTGATATAATGCAATAAAATAATTACCTCTTGTGCTAGAAGAGTGTGCATACGTTCGGTCAGCCTTGTAGGGGTCAGACACATGATCCTGCCTCTCTAGAGACAACCTGGCAACACTCCACAAAGTGTCTCGATGGGGAAAATCCGGGACACGTTCAGTCGCACTCAAATTCATAACTTCCTTCAAATTTCCTCGATGAAAACCGATCGAATCGGCGATGGACTGACGCTCTCTAAAATCCACCCCTGCTTGCCTTTCAGCAAACACTCTGGCGTTGCCGTATATGTGCGAAGCTTCCATAGATATGTCCAAAGGAATGGGCTCATCCCTTTCGAAATGTTCCGAGTGCCTTATAGCCGTAGGGATGGACAGACCCAAAGGAAGCGGAGGACTCGAATTACTTTCAACTTTGAGGATCACAGGAGACGAAGAGTGGACTGGAACGGCTGTCGGTGTTAATATTGGTGTCCTCGAACGAACTGTTTCAGACGTATGCTCCTGTAATTAAAATAATCGTTTCGTTTATAATAATATAATACGGTTGGTCAGGGTGTATGTGTTCATTACGGCATGTGACATCACGCAATCATATCTGATTTTGAATAAGTGAGCTCGATTAAAAAATAAACATTATAGATTTTTACGATTTGTGAATATTTAATGCGAGCGCGACCCGTATGCACATGCACGTGCATTTAGAAGTGCAACTACCGCCATTAATGCGATGGTTGAATTAACTATTTTATTGACATTACTTATCGACGTTTTTGTTTCATCAATACATGTTCGTACTAAACCTAGTCAATAGTTAAGTGCTTATAATTCAATCCATTGGAATTGTCAATCTATTACATGATATGTACATAAAAGTATGTTATAGTCAAAGTGTATGACTAGTTGAAATGTGTTTCATCCATCCCACGTAATTATTTCATATGTAGATCATAGCCAGCAGTATAGATCATTGGTTAGCGTGTAATGCTTTCAACTGAGTGGTCACGGATTGAATCCCTGGCCAGGTGTTACTGATCAGACCTTAGATTTATGACTCCAGGTCGATCGTTTCCTATCAGAGTTTGTCAATTTATCTGATTTAATTGAAACGGTTCCAAAAATTGGCAAACCTTGATGTAATTTCTCGAAAATTTCGAGTTTTCAGCATCTCAAATTTTCTAGTTTATAAAACACTGTAAAAATGTTTGTCAAATTTATACATAGATGTCTCTAAGATGTTTTATAAATTGTTTACCGATTTTTATAATTGGCCAGGAAGGGGCATTAGGGTTTACCTGAAAGGTCTTTGTGTTATATGTGTATTTGTATGTATAAAAAAAAAAAAAAAATATGTAACAATGGACTTACAATCTGTGTGGTCAGAATTAGTCTATTCAGAAGTTGTACATATATTTCGTTTTATTCCATTTCTTTCATCCACTTTTTTTGATTCACAGAACCTAGGTAGACTTTCAATGTGGCATGCTTTTGATGAATTTTATTTACACTGCTACTTCTTGTGAAAACGTCACTTGACTAGTTATTGAGTCTAAAAGTTGCATCTTTGTTTTGAACATATTTTTAGGATAATCGTAATCTTTTTTGAACATATTTTAGGATAATTGTAAAATTTTTTCTATATTTCTATATTTTTCTATTTCGTAATAGTAAGAAAAATTAACGCATTTTTGAGTCCCAAACTATTCTCTAAAAACATCTTAACTTAATCTGCAGTCAATATATGTATAATACTGGCGGGCACTGTCGAAACATTATTTTTGCCTGTAGAAATACATATATAAATATATATAATATGTATTCGAATATGAATTATCTAAAACACTATATGTACATATGTATGTATATGTTCATAATGTGATATGTATTTTTGTTTTTTATTTTATTTATTGAAAAATCAACAGACAACAAGATGTGAAAATGCATAAAAACAAAGAGTAAATATACAGCCAGCAGCATAGCTCGGTCGTTAAGCTTCTGCTTAGCGTTGAGAGGCGCCGGGGTTAAATCCCTGGGCCCGGGCCTCGAATGAAAATGTATTTTTCAGAGTATGCTGTTGGTCAAACCTGGATCGTTTCCTATCAAAGTTTGCCAATTTTCTCTGATTTCATTGTTGAAACGGTTCCCGGAAAAAAAAATTGGCTAAAAATCCTTCCTACCTACTATGTCACCACTATTTGAAGTATGATTGATGTACAATAAAATTTATGTATAATTCATAGATGTCTCGTTAACTTGCGAGTTTTTCAGTGTCTCGTAATTCAACGACTTGTAATAAAAATGCTGCATTTGTAATTGTAATTGTAATTTGTAATTGGCCAGGAAGGCGCATTGGGATTTACCTGTAAGGCTTTCCTGGTATATATTTAAAAATAAAAAATACGATAAACACGCTGCAGATAGGAATATTTTTGGGAATATGTATTGAAAGGATTAAGTGAGAAGAGTGCAACGTGTCTAGAATACTTAACTGGGATCCTGAAATCAACCTTACTCACTAAATCAAAACAATCTAGGAAACCATTTATTTGCTTAGAAGAATGTAGCATCAGTAAGTCGTCGCCTGACAGATAGATTGTTAAAAGATAGAATTTTTAAAATATCGGGAACAGTAGTATGGGCATAGGTAGGAAAACCGTAGCGTAAAGATTTAAGAGGGCTGGACCCAGAAAAAAACAGTAGAATGGGTATAGGTAGGAAAAAAGTAGCGTAAGGATTTAATAAATTTAAGTTGGACTTTTTCAATACAATTAATATGGAATAAATAAAAAGGTGACCAGATAATTGAGGCAAATTCAAAGTGAGACCTTACAAAGGAAAAACAAAGTAATCTATGTAAGTACATAACGATCATTAAAGAGTTTTGTTGAATATTAATGTACATATAATAAAAAAGCATATTCACGTGAGCTAGATCAATTTTTGACTATTATTAAAATGTATTTCAAATTTTAATTGGAATAAATATTTAATGTGAGCACACCTGGTATTTCAAACATTTAGCGCTGGACACATGTCACATTTTTTTTAAATCATTTTTTTTCCATTTCAACGTTCAATGGTCAACGTTCATAAATCTCATTCAATCAATTTAATGAAATCAAATAAAATTTAAATATTATTAAATTGAGTTAATATTTGCTTTCGGTGGAAGCGTTCGGCGACTTTTCCATGTCGGTTGGTGATTTTGTTCGGGGAAAATAATAACCATTGAGGAAAATATAATAGCCGTGACGTGAAAACACGACTCGAAATAAATCCAATAGTGGAGATTACCGATCTGCTGCTATTACTGAATATCAAATTACTGATCGGCCCGACTAAAATGACGGCTCATAATTTATTCACACGGCTTATTATTTGCACGCCAACTAAACTAACAGTAACTAAACATGCCGTGATTGTATTTAAACTTGATTTTAACCAACCATATTTACTATTCAATTCGCTAGATGTATCAAAATAGGAAGAAAATCGCCTTACAATACAATTCTTGTGAATCTTAAAAATTTCATAGAAAACTCCAAAACTTCCAACTTTTTTAGTTTTATAATCATTTTAATTAATTGTAAATAAAAAATATCAAGCTTTATTTAGCTGATTTCATATAAAAAATAATTTTTTTACCACACTTCGTTTCCGAATTCACAATTATTATAGTACACTAATTTTCCGATAAATAAATTTACAAAAAATTAAAGCGATTAAGATTTTTACACAATCTAACTCTAAATAATAAATATTTATTTACTTGGGGGAGGCGGCAAAGCCGATAGACCCAAGGAGTTTGATTTATACATATGTATATATATTTAAATTAAAAGAGAAAAAAAAATACACTCAAAATGACAATATAACAAAATAACAAAATAAAAATAAAAGAGAAAAAAAGTAAACAAGAAACAGAAATAAGAAATTGGGTAATAAGATATTGGGAAAGAAGAATTACAGAAATTCTTTAAGTTTAAGAAATGCATCAAGCTTTTTCTTAAAAATATTAAGGTTAACAGAAATTACAATTTCATTGGGAAGACTATTCCAATCTGAAACCACTCTGTTTGAAAAGTAGGTCTTTTACTCAAAATTTAGTATTACTACCCTTAAATTGAGTATTGGAATCGATAGAAAAATGTTTTTCCTATTTATTATGATTTTTATTGCTTTAAAATACAATTAATTATCTAGAGAATTTAAAATTCAAAAATATTTTTTTTCACATATATGTATTTGACTAGTCTCCAATAATATTGATTAGTCTCCAATCCAGTTATAAATTTTTTGTTCCTCAGTGTCATTAGTTTCCGAAAACCATTGCTAAATATGTATGTATATATAAGTATTGTCACGATATCTAAAATTATTTAACTATAACTATTATTAAAAAAAAATAATACACCACTCACACCAACACACCACCCCATAGCAATGCAAAATTCCCTGTAGTGGCGTCAGAACGTTACTCAATAATTCGAAATCAGATAACATTCATGGCATATGTGTGCCCTGAAGTGACCGTTACGCTTATTTAACTATCGTATATAAAAATTATAATACGAATTGTATCATTCAATCCGATTCAATAGTATCGAATTTGAATACATTCATACGTGTACGAGAATACCCACCGGTAATTTACATTTCAATGTGTGGATTTTGATAAATGCCCAACATTGTCTTACAATAGATAAATAAATAGGCAACGCACTGATACCATTCGTGAAATATTCACAGTCGGTTCCAGGGATGGCAAACAGACGGGGCGCGCGCACACGTTGCTTATAAATTAAAACTCATTAAATGAAGAGTCATTGTCGAGAGGCAGGCATGGGGGACAATGAAAATCTCCAGTGGGGTGGGATGTAGCCGCCCCTAACTCTGCTCCAGGGCGCCTACATCCCGCCCCTAGCGACGAGTGGTCAAATACCCGGGCGCATAAATACTAAATGCCGCCCTTAATTTGCAATACAATAAGGATTACGTGGGGGTGGACAAGAATAAGATAATATTGGAAATAATTAATTTTGTGTCGGATTTGAGACGTGTTAATTCGCAAGATTTTAATTCACAACCCGTGTTCCAAACTCATATATTCGAACATTTAATAAAAGTTTTTGACTATTATTAATGCATGTTTTTAAAAGTATACAAACGGAATTTGTGGGTTAGAAATAAAATAAAGGTGGTCGATGTTATGTAGATGAGAGTAAAGAGATTAAAATGGCAATGGGTGGACGAAAGAAGTGATCAAATAGTACTCCAGAGAAGATAAAAGTGTTCAATGAAAGTCACATGAGAGACGAAATCATTAAATCCGAAAAACTTGTGGGATGAGATTACTCAAAACAGAGACAAATGGAAGGGAGAGAAAAGGAGAGGCCTTCATCCAGCAGTATATGGCGAATGGCTGCTAATGATAATGATGGTGTTGATGTAAAAAAGTTTCTATGTGCCACTTATAATTTTAAATGATCTCACAGGTCTGATATATTATACATATGTACATACATTCATATTTGGTATACAATGAAGTGCATCCCAGAGCACGGTTTCTCAAGCTTTCAGCGTACATATACAAATTTGATTTTTGTTTATATCATATCCCATCTATATTTCATTGTGAGACTTGTACAGTTGTAAATGAGGGTCAATTGAGAATCCATTAATGTTGTGATATGATTTTTTATGTATCATCGGTTTCCTCTTAATCCTTTTTCAATAATTAAATAAAATATATAAGCATATATGTATGTGCATCATCATAATTTAGTGTTAATTAATAAATATATATGAAAATCGTAATTAGTAATTATTTTTAATATATATGAAAATCGTAAATAGGTAATTATTTTAAATACATATGAAAATCATTACATATTAATAATGCGTGGATTTGATCATTGTTTTGAGACAGAAATGCAACAAAATCTATTTAAGCCGGTATCATGTGTACGGTACGGAATCATGTGTAAATATGTATGCACATATACATATGTACATATGTATGTACCTATATATAATGTACGGTATTTTATATATTGTGATCTTCTTCGCATATCTACATTACAGATTTTTCTCGAGGAATTTGTATCACATAAATAATTTTAAACAACCATAAATAATTTATAAACAAAATTAGTCTTTCAACGCTGTTTTAATTGATATTTGTAATCCTGTTTTGAAATCTACATACATACATAAATAAATACATGACAGATTTTTCTCGGGGAATTTATATCGCACTATACACATATTCATGACAACCATAAATAATTTACAAGGAAAAAACAAAAATATTTAAGTCTTTCGTAGTTATTTTCAATGTTGACATTCTTGCGAAATGTAAACAGACATGTTGTGGTAAATACGTTGAATATTCTATTTAATTATATAGGTATACATAACTTTTATAAATCGTTAATATTATTTAAATGAATATATAATAATACTTCCGGTGCGGTCCGTTCTACCGACTTCAAACTTCTCAAGACTCATTTTCTCGACGTTTCCTTTAATATACGAGACATATTGTGATCATGCATAGAATTTTAAGCTATTAACATACCTTTAAAATATTGAAGAAACGTTTAAAGATCAATTCTTGCCATATTATTTTAATAGTTGATGCTATAGCTAATATTTATCTCGTAAAATAAATATTTCTCTATGTAAAAAAGTCGAAAAAATGAATCTCGAGATAATTTCAAGTCGGTGGAACGGAGTAGACTCACAATACTTATGTACATATATATATTCAAATAACCGTATTTAATATTAAATATACTTGGGGGAGGCGGCAAAGCCGATAGACCAATATTTGATTGGAATTAATGTCAATTGAAACCATATCATTCATATTAAAGCATTTCAAATCGAATTATGTAAATCAACCACCCTTTCACGGGGAGTAATCAATCGAACCTTTAAATTTGTGTCAGTGTGTGCTGTAAACGCATTTGAAATGCTAATTATTGTGCTTTTTTTTCGTCCGATACGCAAAAATCGTAGCATTTCGACGCGAATAGCCCCGCCATACATCAACGTCATCGTTAGCATTTAAAGCCTCCACAACGCGGAGGCTTTAGAAATCAAAGCGCACCCGAGTATACATATTTTTGACGCTCCTCGTCGGTGACATATTTAATTTAATACTTTCGAAAAAAAATACAGTTCTGCCTAAAGAGGAACACAAAAATTAGGGGGCGAGGGTGTATCCGACAGTTTGCCCAGAACAGGGGGAAGGCGAAAGCTTTGTCCTACAATAGTAAAGCGCGGCGACGATAAAAAATGATGAGATATTATTATGTATTATACTGTTGTTTTTTTTTTTTTTTTGAACGACGAAATGTCACAATTTGACCTTTCGGAGAGCTTTCGCCGCCGGTTCGTGCAGTTGTGCACAGGTATTTAAAAGTGAAATAAAAATCGGCATCGGTAGGTTACTGGAGTAGATACCGTGTGTATGGCGTTGGATAAACTCGGGGGGTTAAACGTGTACCCGTTTGTTTATCGAGGTGTGCCTCAATATAATCTTCGAATCGAAATTGAATATTCACACGTTCTTATCGGTATTATCCGGAGTGTGTTCTGCTTTTTTCCGGTTTTATTCTCCTTTTCTGATAGGTAGTGTTGATGAAAACGTACAGTGTAATGTCATACGGTATTATAATAATCGAATGGCGACCCCATTTTTGTATGTAAACTTATCCACTTAACGGCATTTCAAAGTGTGAGCGTCTTTTTATACCTTGTGAAATTATAATAATATTAATTTATATATTTACTCATACATTTATGTACATAGACATTGATGATGTTTTGCGGTCGTGCAAAAATTCGACCTTGAGCTTTTGAATGATTTGAACTCAAAATCGATCATTGATCACGTTTTCATGATTTAAAAAAAACATGCGTGTGTACGTTAGTATGTGTGTATGTGTATTTTGGAGATATTTTATTTGAAAACCGCAATTTTTTTTATATTTCACAGAATATGTGAGATAGTAAATTATTAGATTTATATACAGAATTGTAAATTTTTAAACGTTTAAAATATCTATCCTGGTAGAAAATATGTAGTTAAAAATTCAAATTATATACACATTGAAACTACATACTTCGAAAGCAAATCACTATTTATTTCATGTGTTGACTAAATAATTTCATTTTTTTTTTTTTAATTTTAAGACTTAAAAATAATGGAAAAATATATACTGGAAGTATTATTTCTTTTATTTACTAGTGGTGCAATCAGTGAGGGGAGGAGGAGTGCAAGAATGCATTTGCACCTCCTTTAATTGTGAAAAATATTAATTTCAAGTGAGAATGATGTTGAATATAAAAAAATGGAAGTATTTATAAAAATTAAATAAAATATTAATATTTTAATTGATGAAAAATATTTTGAAAAAGACATATTATATTTTTACTGATTTTTTCAAATCCTCTACTATTTATTGCATAGAAATTTGTAAACAGATTAATGGGCGATGTTTGTGATGAACTAAGACAATTTAAAATCCATAGAAACTGCGGTACTGCAGCACTTCACTCATATCCAGCAATTTGTCTGACGGGTAAATATGAATGTATGTACATACATATGTATGCATGTATACATTCATAAAGACGTGAATCGAAAATAATAGATATTTTGAATAACACCAAAAATGAAAAGATACATAGTTTGGATACATATACAGAAAAAAATGAGGTATTCAAATAAATTAAAATAAGGATTTTAAAGTATCATTTAAATACACACTTTATAAAAGTTTGGATTTATATAGTTAAATGTTTGGATTTATGTATACAGTCTAATACTTCCCATTATTTATTTCCTGAGCGCAAAGTATCATCATCGTGATATCAAAGGGAAAAGCTTTTAATTAAAAGAAAAACATCATCAGATATTTTCGTTTTCTACTCATAAATGCATAACGATTTGAATACGTCTTCTGATTATTATTTTTATCAAACATATACATATATGTACATATGCATGAGTCGATAATTTCATATCGTATGTGTAAATAACTCTGAGATCTGATTTTATTTGAACTGGTATAACTGAGTTGAAATCTAGTATAATAAATAGGTATAAGAAATTTTTTGATTACTGGCAGCCAGTAATCATACTTCGGTGGCTGCGTTAATGCAAACAACCGAGAGGATCATGGATTCAATTGCCGTGGGTTGATATCGATTGATAATAATTTATTCAGGGTATTTCTGCAGCGCTGCTAGTCAGACTTGAATATTTGTAACTCCAAGTCAATTGTTTCCTATTAGATTTTGCCAATTTATCTGATTTCATTGTTGAAACAGTTCAGAATAAAATTGGCAAAACCATCCCACTTACATACATACATATGTACATATATGTACTATTTGAATATGATTTCAAATATGTAATCTATAAATTTATATATGTACAAGCTTAAGGGTTCCAAAAAACCGTCCAAAATAAAAAGCCGGTTTCCGTTTTTTTTTTACAAATAAAAAGCCGGTTGACCGGCTTTCACCGGTTTCAGAAAATTAAGATTTTTTAGTTTTAAATTTTTATATCGAAAAAAAATTGTAAATACATATATGTACATATTATATTATGCAAAAAAATAATTGCTTATAAAGTAAATTGAGTTATAAACATTATGAACTTTCATAAGATCATTATTATATATTATTATTACAAATATTACAAATAATAAAATTTGTATTATATATCACAGCCGTAAAATAGTAGATCCTGAATACGCACAAATAATTGAATGATTAAAATAAGCTTCTATCAAGAATATATTAAAAAATAATGTCTTACCTCGTAGAAAAACTTTAATCGTGAAATAGCGAATAAGAACACTGCTGAGAAGAATTTGTGTTTGAAAGATGGAAATATTTCATATTTAATTACGTTTTCAAACACAAATTCATCTCAGCAGTGTTCTTATTCGCTATTTCACGATTATAGTTTTTCTACGAGGTAAGACATTAAGACCAGGACATAAACCAATAAAATAATAATATTAATAACCTACAGAAGGCCTTTTAAAATTTCGGCAAATTGGGTTTTGCATAATTTGTAGTTTTTGCGTGTTCAGGTATAGAACTATAGAAAATGTTATCGTAAGTAAGAATCCGTTGTTGTTTTAACACAATGTGACAGATGTGTAAAATAAATTTGAAAGATGGAAATATTTCATATTTAATTACGTTTATGTCCTGGTCTTCGTCCATAACTAAATCTTAAAGCCACTGCTAAGTGCTGTACCTTTTTTTGTTGTTCAAAGAAATATATGCCTATTCAAGAAGAAAGTTTGGATATACTCATTCATTTTGATCTTTCATAGAAATTTGAAATTCATAATTGTTAGTTTGGGGAAAAAAAACAGCCGGCTTTTCGGTTTCGGATTAAACCGGCTTGGAAGCCCTAGTACCAGCTTAATACCTCAGATGTTGTTTAGAGGCAACCCATAATGGCATCATGGTAAAATATAAATAAATATCGGTTTTTATATGGAGAAACTATAAAATGGTACACGCATTACCACCAAAAGCATTTTCTACGAACCACCACTGAGTACATATGTATATGATTAGATAAATTTAATTAAAACAAATTTTTTTGATGATTTTATTATGATGGTAAATTATGTTGACATTTTTTTTCTAATTTTAATGAATGACTGGAAGAATTGCCTGACATTTAATATTATTTAAATTTATAATGCCGTCGATATAAATACATTGCCTATGCGCCTCGTACGTATCCCATCTGTTGGAGCTCGCCTCGTCCGTTTAACCTTTTCTCGCTGGACTGCCCGCAAAGCGTTAAAACAATTCGTTCGCTCCATTGTGAGGCAGTTCGCGTTTTGAATATTTGACATTGTCAGATGTTACACATGTCGCGGGCCCTCGTCGTTTTCAGGCCCCAGGCTCCCTTGGAACAATGTCGGCTCGGGCCACAATGGCCTCGATTAATAACTCAAGCCAGCCTTCAAGATACATTTACAATATGTTCCGGGATCGTTTCGGGCCTTTCAGTACAAATATGGCTCCGTTTCGGCTGTGCAAATTAATATTTCTATGCGCGAAATTACGCAATCCGACCGACCGATATTCCGTCGACACAAAGATGACTTAAACCCAGATTCGCAAATTACATATGTATATTAATTACTAGTGTAAAGGTGGACTAGCGCATTAGAAAGTCCGGAATTTGTTTTAATTGACTTCGATTTCAATATAATCTTGTTCTCTTAGTAACACTACATACGGTAAAATATCAGTACGCTTATCGGTCTAAAGACTAATCCAAGAATTCCAAAATATATAAATATAATGAGTTCAGCACTGTTATTCCAATAACACAATACACTATTTATGCTTATAAAATGTATTATTTTCACGACTACTCATATATCTTTTACTACAATTTGTGAAGAGAGGTGGAGTAGAGGGTGGATTGCTCCAATTATGAACGATTTAACAGCGCGTTCAGTTTCTAAAACGGTAACAGCGGATATTTAAATTATTCTAGCTTAATCCGGGATTATGCCAGGATTCGTCACACTTGCCCTCTCGAGCCACCCTTTCTCGGGCCATTGTTTCCATCATCCCCCAGCAAATTACAATGCAAACACTTCATCACAGCTAGCAACCGGAGACTTGGCAAGCACAATGCCAACGCTGAATTTAATGATTGCGAACTTAACTTGACCCTAATATGTATTAATTTAAATCCCCCACTACTAAGAAGAGTCTACTATTTCACATAATTAAAGAAAATACTTTTTGCGTAAACAAAAATAATACTAGGCTGGGATGCTGATCTTACAATTAGACAAGAGTCCAATTGACTAATTAAAATTTTACCAGAAAGCTCGTAGTTCAAACGTTCCTTAATTATAGAACATCTTAAATTAAAAAGAAAAGAAATGGCGGAAAAATATAATATATGTTCTACAAATATTATTTTTCATAATCTAAATTTTTCTGAGCATATATATATATATATAGTCGTCTACGCGAGCTATATACGAAGATTTATATAGATTAAGACGATGTGTCACGTACCTCCTACCTCCCTCTTATTCCATGTCACTGAAAATGAAAGTTTTGGCCAACGATCAATTGCTATAAAGGCCAAATTTGCACAATGAAAATTAGTGGCCTACGGACGGCCGTTACGCGCACAGGGCAAGACTTCCTAGAACCTCTCGACATTTAACAGCGATAACCGTGTATATTTACTGGAACCGTCCTCAAGAGGTCCACGGTAGGAAATTTAGTGACTAAAGCAGGGGTGGAGTGGGAGAAGACCCCCGGGAAAACTCTTCCCTCTTGGGAGCTGTCAGTTAAAGGTTAATCGTGGACGAAAGATTAAATGGATGCAATGTTGGATTATTTTTCAATTATGAATCGCCAATCCATTCACCCTTCTCGCAGAATAAAAAAGAACTATAAATTTAATTTTACAAATGGTCTTGTATACATTTTGGCGAGTTGTGATAAATCTGCGGAACGTCTGGGGCCATCATTCTTAAGCGAATCCGAGTCGCGTTTCGCCAACGTACATACAGGATGCTCCCCCGGCAGTTTTCCCCGGGAAGTCAAATCACGTCCTTAATAGATACTTTCGTCCAGATTGTTCTCGAGGAGGAAGAAATTGCACTTCGAATAAAATAAGTCTTGCGTCGGGCGGCGAGGTGTATTTTTCACTGCGAAACAATTTCCGCGACGGAGTATTTAATAGCGACACTGAAAATGGAACACGTAACAGAATAACATCTCGTCCTCCAGTGTGGGAGAAATGGAAAGAAAAAAGATTAAATTTTGGGAAAGTTTAAGCGCGGGGAAACGAACCCCCCGAAAAAACTATGTGGGGTGTGACCCGACCTTAAGGGCAATCGGGCAACATTTCTTGCGCCCATATAACGACAAAAAGGACATAATCTGTTTTATACGCCACACGTGGGATTTTCACAGTGGCGGAAATCTATTTTTTTATATTTCCTATGTAGAAAATGTGCTTTACTATATATCTACGGCTACATAGACTTTAGGAAAATCAAAACAAAATCAATAGTACCAAAATAATATTCGTTAGTTTATTTTAACCATACATCACGAATAAAAAACCTTTAAATTTTATAAGAAAGAATGTGGCTCACCAATTTATTTGGCATGTTATCAATACAATACCATTTAAAAAAAAATTACATTTGATAGTTTAATAACCATGGCAACTTATTTTAATGTTAGTGTACAGTGTACACTAACATTAAAATAAGATAATACTTTTAATACTAATAAAAAAATAAAACAAAATTGTAAAATAGGAAAATATCAGTGGATCGGTACAGTTGCCGTTGACGATTCGTCTTTTGGCATCTCGACGGTTCAATCAACAAACCATTTAGGACTATTTAAGAAAAGGGTATCAGGCTTAGTTGTGAATATATAACAATCAATTAACACCGTTTGGTAAACTAACAAATCGGTGGCATTAAAAGTTGTAAAATGACAAAAAAATCGGAATCAATTCTCTTTTAAGAAATTTTGCATCACTAACGTACCGAAATTGATGTTATAGAAGTCGATATTTTGCGTGAAAATGCAGATAGCAATGATTCAGAAAAATCTGATACTAATTTTGTAGTTTCTATATTTACATATGTATTTATTTATTTTTTACATATGTATATACCAGGAAGGCCTTACAGGTAAACCCCAATGCGCCTTCCAGGCCAATTACAAACAATGCAGCATTTTTATTAAAAGTCGTTGAATTACGAGACACTGAAAAACTCGCAAATTAACAAGACATCTATGAATTGTACATACATTTTTATTGTACATTAATCATACTCAAATAGCGGTGACATAGTGGGTAGGAAGGATTTTTAGCCAATTTTAAACGGGAACCGTGTCAACAATGAAATCAGAGAAAATTGGCAAACTCTGATAGGAAACGATCGACTTGGAGTCACAAATATCCAAGTCTGACCAGCAGCACTACAGATGTACTCAGAAAAATTCTTTTCAATCGAGGTCAGCTCAAGGGGTCGAACCCGGCGCCTCTCGGTGTTAAGCAGAAACTGAACGACCGAGCTATGCTGGTGACTTGTATATGCATATGTAGCTTGGATGATGATACATGCGAAAGTGTGTTTTTTTTTTATTTATTTCTTGCATTTAAATATAAGAGTAAGTCTTATAATATAGAGTAAAAATAAATAAGTCATATTTTATATTCAAATAAAACATTCGATTGAAATTCACTACTCGGAAATATAATCAATTCCGATTTATATTGACTGGAAGCTATGCGACTATTTTTAGACAAATTCGGGTTGAATTTAACGAACTGATTTATCAGTATTTCCATTTTGCGATGTTGCGTCACCCCTGTGCTTGTTTATTTTGCTTATTCCCCGTTGTACAATTGTATCGGGCATAATAGGCAATAGAACGCCTCTGAGCGTCGCATCACTGCTCACATACGTGACTTCGAGCAAACTCACAACTACTCGTAGACAAACATACATATACAACATTTTCAAAATACATTATTTATTAAATAAAATATTTTAAAACACTAGGAGAACATTTCAACCCAATTGCTTGAAAATTGATTTAATACTAAGTCAATTCACATATCATATTTAATTTAGTGGTACATCTGAAGTGATATCACAAGAAAAATTTAAGACGTGTGCGTATGTATGTATTGTATTTTGTTTATATACATATGTAGCAATGAAATTTATTCCGAGCGCGTTCAACGTATTGTAGTTGTGTCTAAACTAATTCCTTCTTCTAACTTGTTTTCTAACTGAAGGAAACTTTAAAGATTATTTCGATCGGAAACAAATAAATAACGGTAGTTGAGATTGGACCAATCCTCTCGGGATGGTTTTAGGATAACAGGACACGTATTGGATTACTGCGACTTTTCAAAATCGTTTTCAAACACACACATACACATACACGTTAATGTGCCTATTAAATGTTGGCAGTCAGACGAATTGGAATAATATTTATACATATAAAAATGTACGTATGTATGTGTTGTGAACTGCAACTAAAATAAATATATGCTACATTTCCTAGTGATTTTTATAAGAATATACTAAAATTCCATCACATTTTGTAAGTATTATATTATAGATGGTTTAATTTCAGACAAGTAAATGAAGCGATGTGAGCTTTCGAATTCTTAGTAAATATTCATACAATTTTCACGTCTGAAGTTGAAGTTTTTTCATAACCAGCAGGATGGACTAGTCACTAGTGGTTACCATATAATGCTTTTGAACAAAGTACGGATTTATTTCCGACTGTTTTCTACTGGCCAGACTTTGGATTTGTGACTCCAGGTCGATCGTTTCCTATAAGAGTTTGTCAATTTATCTGATTTTCCCTACAAACTGACATACCTGTCGTATCTCTCTCGCGGAATCTAATTTAGCATCTCGATTTTTCGTTGATTTGTATAAATACTGCAAATTTCTCCATACATTTCTCTGTGGATTTTGATCGCTTACGATAATTCTGTACAATTTTTGACCATATGTAGATGTCGTGTTTATGTAAAATAAATAATAATTACCTATTTATTGCGTCGCATTGGAGCGATCTGTATGACGAATGTGCACGATTGATTGAATGAAATAAAATAAAAATTTGTAATTAAAAATGAAAATATTATCACCAGATAGCTAATAAGTTTTCATTTTCGGTTTTGAGTTTCATTACGTATTATCATAACCCTCCCGCCCCCTTCCCGTTTGTACATCATCCCCCGGCTATCATTTTGAAATCGTTTCCCCTGTCCCTTCATCGAATATGTTAGTTCATTTTTTTGGTGTACGTATAGTACATATATGTATGTCTGATATACCAAAAGCGGCGATTGTGTGGAGACGGCCCTGTCCAAACAATTCATTTTAATCATTTTAAAAGGTTACACTCCACCCCCACCCATTTCATATGTCCGAATGACAATGGCAAACACACGCACAAGGGTTGAGTAATGCCAATACGGATTCGATGGCAACGGTATGTCAGCGAGTCGTAAAAAAATTAATTCGACTACACATAAGTAAATACTAGCATTGTATGTACGTATGTACATATGTTTTAGAACGACAAATATGTTTTTATAATAACGAAAAGTTATTTCCACTTAAAAATATGATGTTTAGTAAGTCACATTAGCCCCCTATCTAATCGTGAATGTATTAAATACAATACATACTTACATATAGGTATGTATGTAGAATGTTCCCTTCGCCAGAGGGAGAGGCAGATTTGAGTGTGCTTTGTAGACGATCAAAACAAAAGCTGAACGTTGTTCGGAATTAACTTGTAATTTGTAATCAATTTGTCAGGTAAACAAAACGGACTCGAATTCACTTGACGAGCACTCCTTAAGTACACCCGTTTAATTAAATTAAGTCCTTCGCGAAAAGGTCCTCCCGAGGGCTCCCGGTAATGAACACTTCACCCGGGAAATTGGTACAACGTGAGCCACTCACAAACACGAGAGGCAACGAGATTCAAAATTACACTACGACGTAATAGCACAATTTAAAATACCTATCCCTCATAGAACTGCTTCGGCTGTATTATCGAGAGGATCGATTATGTTGAAGTGGTATATTAAGCACGAATAGGAAAAATTATTATACAGTTTTCAATATAGAATCACCACATTTTATATATAATTGCACGGCACCTACCCTAACTTAATCATTTTTTTTTAATTTTCAACAGCCCGAATAACGTAGTTACAAATAAATATCTCTAGGTCAAATTTTCTCATTATCACAAAACTTCATTATTCAACCTATATATGTACATCCATACATATGAGCCGTTATATTTTCAAGTGAGGTAAGTCCAATTTTCAGGTTCAAAACTCTATTTCTGTTTGACTTAATTCACAAATTGTTATCACTTATTTTAATTCGATTGTTGAAAATTTCGGAAAAGCAGAATAAACGTATGTATTACTGATAACCATTATTTTTAAATACGATTAAATAAATATAATGTTTTGTGAAATATTTCTCGAAATGCAGAAAAGTGGACGTATGCCACTTTCAAATATAACGGCTCATATGTAGGTACATATACATACATTGATAAAAAAAATCTGAATTATGTAATTTGCTGAATTAACCAATGCCATGAGCTTTAATTATAAATTGTGCTATTGATATAAAATAACAGGCACTTGCAAATATCTTTAAACATACATACATACGCACATACTACACATACACATTTAAACATACATATATACGTACGCACCACATATTTCAAAATAACTACATTTACCATAATACAATAATTTCATTCACCCTAATGGTTTGCATGGGTTAGCGGAAACCCGTTGTTAAAAATCAAAAATTTCCGGAAACCCAGTATTTAATCTAAAAATTCATATACTTTCATGCAATAAACCCGTTGTTCCGAAATTGGGGTGACACCACTGCACACAACTGTATACCATTATTTACATACATATTTTTATGTCGGTTGCTATTGAAATATGAAACTGGAGTTACACATACTCGTCAGAAGCAAGCTTTCCAAGCTCCAAGTAATACAAAATAAATCCCTAAAAATAATTTATAATACAACCATATATACTAACTTGAAAAAACTGCATGCCATATATAATATTCCGTTTGTTACAGACATTACTAACAAACTTACCAGTAGATTCTATGACAGAATCACTAATAACCATACTAACACACTTGTGAAGAGTCTCGGTGATTACAACAAAATGTCTATACCCTTCAGGTATAAACACAGATTACCTAAACACAATCGGCTTTAGGTCATCGACTTTAGAGAGTCTTTAATTAATATTATGTATTATGAGCATTTATAAGAATTGTAAATAGGTTTTTGAGCTCTTTTTCCTATTATGCTGTACATTAACATTAGAATAATATAATACTATGATTACTAACCAAATAAAATAAAATTGTAAAATATAAAATGATTAGTAGATCAGTAGCTATTAAAATACATATAAGATGTATTGTGAACATAATTTCATAATAATAAAAAAGCATTTAAAAATCAAAATAAAATACTCGTAAGATGCAACTATCTACTACATACTATTTTCTGTGATTTTTATAGATCTTTCGCAATTAACTTTATTCTAAAACTTAGGAACAATTTAGGAAAAAAAAAACAGTTTTACAGAAGGCAATGCGAAATCACTGAATTATCATCCCAAGAAATCATCATGGCATGAAATGACCAGGACGCTCAGCGTTGAACAAAACGGGAAGAAGATACAAATTCGAGTGTAGATTCAACACTTAAAAATAATATATAAAGTTATATAATTTAGTACGGTGGCCATCACTGCAACGAAAGTGACTTGATCGAAAGTCGAAAACCAAAAATATTCACGATTTTTATGACAATATGTGAAATAGTCCATGCATACATATGAAGAGCGAGTAGTATTACCATACATATATAGTACCGTTTACTATGTATACATTATTTTCGATCTTTCTATCGATATAAACTAGTCCTATGTAATTTCAAACAATTCTAATTCTAATAATTTTCTAAAAAAAATCGAATTCTACATAATATTTCAATTAGGATTTCACGACAGGAATAGACGAACAACACAGTCAATTGTACGAATTGTTTCCATAAAAATGAATTGATGTAATAAATCAAGTCTATTTTAATGCCATCAGATAAGATACTCATCATTTTCAATTTATTTTGTAAAAGCTAGCCAGTGTAATTTCGCGCAACAGCTTATCGAGCAAGCGAGCCGTATTAAGCACATTTCATTATAGATTAGGTTACTCGAGTATTATTTAATATTTATAGTGGTCGGGGGGCGAATGTCAACAGTTAAATGTGTGCTCTGGTAAGTGATGGGAGGCCCTGGTCAAATATGGGATTGCCTACCACTCACTCACTTAACTATTGATTAATGACAACCTATCACCGAAATTACACCACATTTACGCGCGACACCACCCTGACACACTTATGGATTATAATATTACCTACATTTTTATTTGCACTCACGTAGTACTTTCATATATGTATTTATTGTCTATCTCTTTGCATTATAGATCGCTTTGGATGCTTGGAAGTGGTTGAAATCGCCGTTTGTTGGCCACCAGGGTAATTACCGAGTTTACGACGTGCAAACATTACCAAGTAATGAAGTGCCATCGAAACCGAACACGACCCCTGAATACGGACGCGACTAATTAACTTCGAATAAGGCAGTTCATTTATTTAAAATACAATATACATACAATGAATACAAAAAATGTATGTACATACATAGGTATAAAAATTTATCAAATCTATTTTAAGTTTATAGTTTTATAAACATTTGAACTGCCTGACTATTAGTTGAGTATCAGTAACATAAATAGCTCTTCAACTAAAGAGTAGAATTATCTAGAGTAGACAATTATGTAACTATGAACATGTACTATTTTATATAATTTTACACTAATAGCAATCTGTTCATCCTCTGCCTACCAAACTCTATGCAAAATGCTTTTAGCTCATGAAGTTATAGTAATTGTTATATCTTTGTCTTCTTTTTATCTTTTTTAATACATGGTAGGAAATACATAGAATCTACATACATATTTGATTCGAAGTTCCATAATTCTAACGTGCGTGTTAATTTTATATGAAGATTTTAACTAAACATACTAGTAAGTCCATGTGAAACGTTTCCTTTACGTTCAAACATTCCTTAGCCAACTTAATCAATAATTTCAAAAGATAATTTATACATAATAACAGTAAATTGGTTAGAAAATGTGACGATGAGAACTATAAATGTGTGTACTTGTGCAATGAATTGAATATGAATTTTATGAAACTTAAATAAAAAAACAGCTACTTTCAGAGTCGGAAATTTTTATAAGCCAATCATCTTTCATCATATAAAGTAAATATATTTAATCTACTTAAAACGTAGATGTAGCAATTTTTCTAAGAAATCGTGAAATTAGATGTAGCGATATATTTATTGTATTAAAAAAAACCTACAACAATAGTTAACTACTACTATTACTATTGTACTATAATAGATGGGTACTTCTATAGAAAATCAGTGGTATCCATAATGTCTCTTCAAGTATTTGAAAGATTTTCAATAAAAGAAAACCTTTCTATTATTGTTTTTAATTTTTATAATTGTTCCGAAATTATTTTGGAGTTATTAAATATATTTTTTAATAATGTCTTTTTCGATTTTTTGAAATACATACATACATATGTTCATATATAGGTAGTAATATTTACGAAGAAAAACTTCTCAAGTATTCTTTAATTAATTCACGTCTACCTATTAAATTAAATATAATTTAATTATATTAGCAAATTGACGTAACACTGTGATCCCTTTACAAGCGTCAAATTACAATTCACCGCAAAAGTATACATACAATTAAGGGGAAAAAACTTAGATCGTTAAAACTTTTTAATTACCAAAGTGTGACCGCGACGAGAATGTTAATCGTGCCGCCATTTTGTCGCGGTGCAATCTAACAGCGGTAAATTGTAAACTCTCGTCGATTCACATACTATACCACGACATTTATTTAAAAACTCTTCAAAATTGAATTTAATTAACGTCAATGTGTGCTATTTATTGTTTAGTCTGAGTAAATACTCGCATTGTGTGTTCTCATGCTCGACTGCTTCTAATTACATGCGGTCACTACAGTCAGGTTCGGCTTTCACATTCTACCCGACCAACGTGTACATTACATTCACCTATGTACATACATATGTACATACAAACATAGATTACATAATATATTTAGACGCTGGTGATGGTGATGGCCCTTCACCACAAAACATCCAAAAATACTGATTAATTATTTCACTATTACAATTACATGAATACAATACTTTCAGAACTTTTAGCTTTTTTGACTTGACTTGAATATTTTTTTTTAATTTAAAAAAAATTGTTCTTACTAACGCTCTTCATCGAAAGATATCTATCAAACAAATTAAAATATGTTTTTTAGATTTAAAACAACGTTGGAGCTGCCCATAATCATGATTAATGATAGATATTTAGATACCGAGTGTCTTATTTATTTATTTACAATTTTGCCATAGTGACATTACAGAAGAGCTCCAGATCGCTACTACTATAGCTAAAAAAGGATACAATAAATATGAATACAAAGTAAAACATTATTAAAACAAAATATGAAACAAATACGATGTTATAACCAAATTTCGGCGACCAGGATACTTTAACCCACAAATTACTATTATCACTATTATCAATTACTATTTTCAGCCTTTTTTTGCTCTCTTGCTTTGTATGGCAATATTAATTGACAACAGTGAACCATTTTTGTGCTGAAAAGAATCCAGGCCGCCGATCTCTGGTTATAGCATGCTTACGATCTCAAATTAAAAAATCCTCAACCAGATCAGCATATTTAAAATAAATAAATCCAAGTTAAAAAAAAATTAGTTGACGAGCTTGATACCTCTTTCAATGGGTGACGAAGCAATTAAATTGGTACGTGCGACAGGAGAAAAGAACAAACTGCGGCGTCTAATGTATCCGAGTTGAGGATTCTTCACCAAACCAAACTGTAGCTAAATGAGTAATATGCTATGGCAGATTCAAGACAAGCTATTCTAGAGACGGATGAGAAGGTGGTATTCTAAATCGAAGTAATACAAGATGGTGTAGAAAAAAATGAGAAGAAGCATACATACATACATATGTATATATGTATTTATCACAGTTTTTCACTCATACTATTAATGGACTTCAGAATCAACTAAACAGCTAAAAAGATATACCTATACATATTTATGTGTATAGCCTTTAAGTAAATCAGGACGGAAAATTAATGTTAATTTGAGAAAAACAATTTCTTATTTTTTGTGCGAAATATGCATACTAAAAATAACGGAAAATTTTATAAAAAGTTTCAATGCGTGATCGAATGAACGTATGTGCTTATGCGTTCCAGAAAATGTTTGGGTATTGATCGAAGGGCTATATGTAAATAAATATACTGAAGTTTAATGAATACAACGGTAACAAATATTTAATGCTTGGCATTCGGAAAGGCTTTCACGTAAATAAACATGTCTGAAAGGTAGCGACAATGAGACCACAGGCGCCTCATTAGTCGGCCATAATCACCGAGCTAAAGTCGCAGTGCTTTTAAAACACAACTAATACCAATGTATAAATATGAATGCCTGTACACATATAAGCTAATTGGTGTATAATTATGATCGGCATCGTTACGTTTGTGCCGATAAATAAGCTGTGATTACAAACATACTATGGGAATGGTGAGAGAGAGAGAGAGAGAGAGAGAGAGAGAGAGAGAGAGAGAGAGAGAGAGAGAAAGAGCTTTGATGTCGAGTGGATTCCTCTCGGCACTCTCTCGTCCCAATAATCTCTCTAACCTATTACATATGTATGTATTTGTATATTGCGACATTCTGATAAAGTAAAAAATAAAAACCCACCCTCTCGTAAAATTGAACGATATGATACTTCCACAAGCAGAAGAAGCTAAATATTTGGGTATGCATCTGGACGATCTCCGTCACGGGCCCGAATGTGAAACGCCCGAAAACGCAAATATCGGAAGGCAAAGATCGAAAATCGAAAGATCTTAAGTCGAAAGATAAAAAAAAGGGTGCATGGTAAACGGTACACAATCACGTACATACTCTCTTAATTTGCGCGAGCAGGATACAACAGGAACAAGAGAAACAGGCTTTTCCTCCCGTATTAATGTGCGCGCGCAGAATACGGGAGGAAAAGCCTGTTCCTCTTGTTCCTGTTGTATCCTGCTCGTGCAAATTGAGTATGTACCGTTTACCATGCACCCTTTTTTATCTTTCGACTTAAGATCTTTCGATTTTCGATCTTTGCCTTCCGATATTTGCGTTTTCGGACGTTTCACATTTGGGCCCGTGAGGTAGACCTGCATCTGGACTGCATACCCAAATCTGGTTGAAGTGGAAAAAATATATCTGAACAAAATATAAACGGCTAAATTTTAAATTCAGGAAGCACTACTGATTAATCGGATAAAACTCAACATTGACCACGAAGAACATACTTCTAAATAGTACCTACATATACATATATGTACATATGTATAAAGTATAAGGCCATCTTAAAACATAAATGGTTGTATGAGATAAAACTGTAGGGCTCTGGCAGCAAAACTAGCGTATAAATCATCCAAAGATTTCAAAATAATTGTGTCATTTTAGGTCGTCCATAATTATATAATCCACCGGGATACAAGAATACCACCATACAATAGAAGCAGTCTCTAAATATGTTAACAGATTAGAAAATCCTCCCAACAAGCTGGCCAGGTAGCTGCTAATCAATAAAGCTATTATACAAGTTTATTATACAGGTTTATTTATCACCCACAGTCTAAGAGGAAAGAAGAAGAAGAAAAACAATAAAAAATATATCATATATCCAAAAAGATCATTAAGATAGATCACTGATAAAATAAATAAAATATAGTGAACATTCAATTTTGTTCTTATGTAAATTAAAAATTGTAAAAAAATAGGTAACAATTATTAAAGACTGTTGTTGTACTTAAAATATTATATATTATATAATGCATACTAATTGTATAAGTCTCATTCCATGTAAATAATATACATATGTATGTATACTGTACATAAATTGGTGCGGTTCATAAAAATTTCATATTAAAATGAAATAAAGCCGGGTATAGGTTTTTTCGTTCGACAAAAATTGTATTATCGAAAGGATCACCAAAATTCCATTCGTTTAATTAAAATGACTGGTAACACATGTCCGTCTGAATCGATATTTATTCAAAAATTCATAACGTATAATGATAATCGGTCGATTGTGACGCGTAATTACTTTTATGTCATTCCCTGTCCGTCTATGCTTTTTTTTACTTTTCACTTTATTTTACATTTCGGTCGATGTTTATCGCGGATGGATGGTAATCGAAAGCGGACCGAAAACTCGCTATTAAAATGGCGAATGTGGGGACAAAAGGGCCGGCCCTTTTAATCAACGGGAGTAACTCGACCCGAGCGCGCCCGATTCATTTATTATTGACAATTATTCAATAAAAGTCTGTTTAAAAAAACTGTGCGGGGAAATTAGCGATCGATTGGTTCCGTCGCAAATTAAAAGTGTTTGATGGCTACAATGGATTAAATTTTCCACATGAAATTTTCAAAAATATATATATCTATGTATTAAAAAGCGTACAAGGGGTAATATGTATAATAAATTTAAATTAATTGAATGTTCATGAAAAAACTCATGACTTTTATCTGGAAAATTTTTAAATTAGTATTGCACAAAAAATGTATAATATTTGATCAGACGTAAGCAGAGCTGGCTCGTGAATTTTTACATCTATGTGCAAGGGAACTTTGGTGCCTAAGAAAAATATTTAAATACCCAATAAAATAAAAAATAAAAATGTACAATATACGACACAAAAAGAAATGCAATATAAAATAAAAATACACAATACATTCACAAAGATCTAACAAAATTTTGTAAATTTAACTAAAAAGTTTTTAACTTTTTTGTAAAATTGTCTCTAAATATTATATATCAGATCGTTATTCTGGTATAAGGCGAAAGCATGGCGGTTTATGAGAATTTTTGTGAATATTTATAAAATGTTTCGAGATATTTTAGGCGCCCTTTCTTTTACGGCGCCTGTGTGTGCCAAACACTTCACACACGACACGAGCCGGCTCTGGAGGTAATCGCTTTACATTATAAAATTTCATTTTTATACCCGTATACAAATATGTATGTAGATATAGGTATTGTATCATACGATCATAAAGATACCAATACCTAGTCAAGAAACAAATGAGCAAACAGACATACATATACACAAAATAAATACTGAAGTAAACCTCCATATTAGAGAATGAATTTTTGTGCAATTTAAAATAAAAAAAACATAAGTCCATTTTCCCTTTGTCTATCTTCCTATATAAATTGGAAATTAAAAAAAAATACTTACAGTATCAGCTCTAGAAGGTGAAGACCAAGTCGGCCTAGGAGATACAGTACTCGCCCTTTGTGTCAGTTCTTCATCTTCAGTCGTCTCAATATCCACCGTCTCATCGTCGCTCAAGTCCTCAGTACCATGAAGTCCAGCACTGGCGACGGAAGCACCAGCTTGCACAGGTCTGAAAGCCGACTGATGAAACATCGGCTTCGACTCGTACAAGGTATTGGCATTCCTCCAAGATATCAACGACGATTCAGCTGCAGTGTGACCGAAAAACAGCGGCGATCCACGCTTCAGCCAGGGAAGAGTGTAGGGTGAAAACGGAAATTGGGGATGCTGCTTGACAGCTTGACTTTGATGCCACATATAATCCATAACGAGACTCTTGGACAACGGAAGCGCTATATCCGGAAACGGAGGTACTCTCGGTGTGGGGGCTGTTAAAGCTGGCGATGGACTCGTAACTGGGAATGTTATTCCAGTCGAGTGTGGAGTAGGACTTTCCGTGTTGATTTTTGGCTGCTTTGGAGGTGTCACGCTTGACGTACTTCTATCACTGGACATAGAAGAAGATGCCATCAGTCTTTTACGTGTACCTCCATTGAACATGGCTTTAACATCCTCCCAAGCGTGAGTAATCTCGTCTGGAGGAGTGCCGCTTAGTTTCATATGCCGCCTCCAAGAGTTGAAATTGGCAGCGTCAGGTTGCACGTATTTGTCTCCAGATCCCGTGCGATGGGAGTGAAATATAAATTTGTTCGGCGAGAAGAACAAAGAGCAATAGGAACACTTGATACATTTGGCTCTCGAAGAATTGTACCTGGAAGGTAAAAAAGCTCCTCTACATCCCCAAGCGCATTCATGATGCACTGAAAAGGCAAAATCGTCGGGCAATCTCGGAGGGGCGTTGTCGCCCAAAAACGACTTGCATAATCGTTCAGCTTCGCGTCTCGTTATCATTCCGCATCGCCTCGAAGACACAGGCATTGCCCCGGCTCTCCTCAAAATCTCCAACTGAACTGGAGTGCATTGGACACAAGTTATGCCCAATGCAACGCGACGATTGTGTATTTCGTTGTAGCTGAACTGCTTCAGAAGCGTGTTGGAAATTTGAGCCAGACATAGTCGCTCTTGAGCATCGATCACCAACGACACTATCGGAATTCCGTACAGCAAAACTGTACTCACCTATAAATTCGAAAATAAATTTTAACATTGAAATGACATTGAAATATATTTCTAATAGGACTGAATTGAGTATCACTTGGTTTGGTTTTGAAGCGAAGTGCTGGTGGGATGACAAGTGAGATACTTTTTGCTCCCGAGGTTTCATCGCGTGCGACGGTAATGTCGATGCATCCATTCTGAAATTAAAGTAAAAATAAATAGCCACACTCAAATTATACAAAAACAATATTAAGTGATAAATATGATTTTATTTTATTTTTATTTCATTTTACCATAGATGCCATCAACATCAATACTAAACACATTCCAGAATGTACATAAGTATATTTAACAATCGACAAATTCATATTTGCTACGAATTAGCTTGAGTGGGGGGGGGGGAATCCGATTTTTTTGGATTGTCACAACATTAAGTTAGATAAAATAGTAAACTCTAATAGAAGACGGTCGATCTGGATTTATAACCACCCAGATCTTGCCAGCAGCGTATATAAATCAAATAATTACTTGATTCCGGCCGGGATTTGAACCTTCGGCCTCTCTACTTGTAAATAATGGCTTAATCTAGGGCCGCGCCTAGGAGTTCGACCCCCTGTGTGCAAACTCAAATCGGTCGCTATTTAATTTTATCAGTATTTGTATAAATCATATTAATAAAAAAAAATTAAGTGCATGCGAGTAGGGCAAAAATCTTTCCTTGTAATAAATATTGTGTGAGAAATATAGTGTTAAAAATTTTAATCACAATAAAAATTAACCAGAAAACCAAAACGTTCAGTTCTAAACAGGACCAGGTGACAAGAGAGACTGAACGTTTACCCCCAATCTCACATCTAGGACATTATTCTTTCGACGACCAACCAATACTCAAAATCCTTGAAGAAATACATACTGCAGTCTCAAAGATAATAGAATATAAAAGATCTAGCTCTACGTATACGGACCGAAGCTATACCTGCTACCCCGTTATGTCCCCGAATTACATTTCGGATGTGTACAACACGACAACCTAAATGCATTTTAAAAAGTACGATGTCATGTTTCGTATTCTTTAAGGAATATAATTTTTTTGACTCTCATTTCTTTCGGTCGCCTGTGTGCGTTGCACATATTTGTAAATATAGTACGCGCTGCTCTGGCTTAATCAATGAGCTAAGTTATAGTTCACTGATACATACATGATAAAATAGATCAAAAAATTAACCTTTTAAAGCTATACGTTCGAAGCAAAAATTTTCACCCATGAAAATCGGAAATAAATGAACTTTACTTATTTTTATTTTGTTTAATTTTTTAAATAAATAATTTAATTTTTTAAAGTAAAATACTTAAAGTATTCTTACGTGGGAACACGGGAGAAAAGGATCCGCTGGCTAAGTGCATTCTAGTGAGCGGACCGGGAGCGTGCTGTTCATTGTTAATTGTTCGCGGTGCTTTGTTAAAGGTTCGCCGAAACTTTTTTTTTGCACTCTAGCTTTGAAAATAGACCCAAAACGCCCTAATTCCTGGAAAAATCACGCTCTCTATCCGCCCTTTAGGGCCGGGCCGCACCGTGCAACTTTGTCGGCCGACTTGTTGCGCGACACAAAAAAATGTATGGAAATGTGTGCGACAAACAAGTTGACGAGTGTGGCATGTCCCATCTACCTGCATGCATTGGTCTGGTCGCCCTCAACCAAGTTGTTCGCGAGTTGAGCGGTGCGGCCCGGCCCTTAGGGGGTGGACAATAAAGATCCTAGCAGGTACTTGGTAAGTACCTGCTAGGATTCTCAGAATCCGGACGAGAGCGTTAGTGCCTGAGAGCGTGAGACTGTGAATTTGTACGTGATCGGGGAAGCTATAGTGAGCAACTTGTCCTTTATATGTACATACATGTGCTGTATCAAGACCATTCTGGAACGATCGCTGGTTGCGTGTGGACCTCCTGAATCGTTCAATAAATGCTGTGAAGCAATTTTGGCCTTTCATTTAGATCCTCGACCCACCCCTACGCAACATACTTAACGTATATACTTAATATGTAATAATTAATATAGAACGACAACGTTGAACGTGTTTAATCAACTTAAGTTGATCACAACTATGACCGTAATCAATCGATGTTTGCCTTTCATATTTTTTCAAATTAGTTTCCCTACCCACGTTACGTAGTTTAACATACATTTTATATTGTATCAATTGTTTTATCATGAAATATATAATTTTCATAAGCAATCAAACATTTTCAATGTGAAAAAATAGCATTTTGCCATTCATGGTTTGAATATGAATGACATATTAGTTCTTAGTATAAATTGTCGATAAGTCGTTTGCCAATTTGCCAAAACTACGACATAACATGTAATCAAATGGAGGTGTCGCCGTTTTCGAACAAACGGACGCGATTACGTTAACGTCGGTTCAATTCAATTTGACGCCACACGACGCACCCTCCTCAGACCCACCCACCCAATCCTCCTCATTCATCCTCATCCCACTCTCCAATTATCTCTCTCTCTCGCATCGGTATTTATTTATAATTAATTAATACGACGTTCGAGTGAAACGCGTCCGATCCATTACGACTCAAATCGACGTCGCGTGACGGTTCAAAATCGAAATTTTAATTAATGGCCATCTTACAGGTGAGTCTCGAAATATAAATTAAATAAAATATTTATAAATTATACATCGATTTCGCACTTCATTGTACATTATTAAAATTGATCTCTTTATGCTTTATAATATCACCCGTTTTTCAGCCGACAACATTTTGTAAAGACTTCCTTGATTTTTAGGATATGAACGTGAATAAAGTTTAAATGTAAAGTAATTTAATAATCCACCAATCAAAATACAAGGCCAATAATTTGATAAGTAAAATGAAGTTTAGAGAAATATGTAGGTATTTTACAGTTTAAGTATACATTTCGTTCGTTCGTGAACATATTACATAGTTTGTTCATACACGTACAAATCTGGCCAGTTACGTATATACAAAAACAAATTTAGAAATAAACTAGTTTATTCATGCAAAAAACTATTAGGCATAAGTATTCTATGTATGCGTACCTTGGGTCGAAATGTTTTAAAAATCATCGGAAATGAAAATTATATCAAAGTTATACTGCGGTTTCCAAAGGATTTCCCATTCTTAATACTACATGTTTCAAAATAGCTTTTGTCTTTAACTTCGTGTATGAGCAAACTGGTATATTCATGAACCAACTGGAGTGAATACTTGGACTGTTACATGTATATACGTATATAATTTAACTAAGTTAAAATATATATATATATATATATATATATATATATATATATATATATATAATATGCAAGTATTCAATATTATAGATTTGAAATATTTAAATAAAAATTGACATTTTAAATTCTAATCAAAATAGATCACACACGCCAGCAGAGCAAAATTTCAATTCAAGCGGAAATATTATATATGAATTAAATATTTAATTAAATTGATAACAATTCAAATATCTTTCATATTTATATTTGAATTGACTGTCTCAATTGTAAAATTTAAAAAGGATTTGAAAAAAATAATTAATAAAGAAACTCAATTATGAAATTTTCCATTCCAGTTGGAAAAGTACCTATTCTAGTTAGAAGAACTTTCCTCGGAACTATTTTTCATCGATTTTCCTTTGTTTTTTATTATTTCTTTTTTTTATTATTTTTGCTTTTCATTTCCGTACAAATGAGTAATAAATTGTATCAATTCACAACAATTAAAATAGTAGCTATTTATTTACATATGTATGTAATTTCACATTTTTTCGCTAGTCTTGTTACATATACATACATATGTAAACCAAGCGGTTTTAAAATTTAAATCGACTATAGTACATATGTGTGTAAATTTTATTTATTTTATTTTTACATAGAAGGAAGACCCCAATGCCCCTTCCCGAATAATTAATTACAAACAATTTTATTATTACTTAAATCACTGTATTTCCAGAAGCTGAAGAACACGAAATAACAATTAATTAATTAATTAATAACATAATTAATCCATTGAGACATCTATGGATTTTAGATTTGTACATAATTTTTATAAATTGTACATACAATAAATACAGATGATTTGTGACAACAGGAAAGACGATTTTTTGCCAATTTCGAGGAACCGTTTCAACAATGATCAGATACAATTGAAAAACTCTGATAAGAAACGATCGATTTGGAGTCACAAATACTCCCAAATCTAACCAGCATTATAGCGGATTGAACCCACTGATCACTTGGTTCTAAACATACACGCTACCATTAAGCCACACTGCTGGCTAAAATAAAATATGTATATTACAACGAATAAATACATATAATAGATATGTGCCTATATATGTACATGTGATGTCTACGATCAATTACAATGTAAATTCTAATATTTTTATAATATGAGCTTAAATTTATGTAAAATAAAATAATTATTGCTAATTTTATATACATAGCTACTTCACACTATTTGAAGTCGACATTGTCAAATTTATATTTTGGAAAATGTACAGGGTTAATTATTTCACGTTAACGCGAATATTCGCAGACAAGTTGGAACAGTCGAAAATGGAATTAAATTGAAACACAACGAATAGGGCGATTTACCAAATTGAATATAGGCACTCGGGGGTAGATAAACACACCTACACTGGGTACCCTTAAATTTTATGCATTGAAATTATAACAAAGAAAACTGAATAAATTTGAGGAGAGCGGCGAACACAGAAGCGTTAATATTAAATTTGTTTCCACTCGTTGAATTATCGTTCTTTAAATATTCA
Source organism: Arctopsyche grandis (assembly GCF_051622035.1). NCBI lineage: Eukaryota > Metazoa > Arthropoda > Insecta > Trichoptera > Hydropsychidae > Arctopsyche > Arctopsyche grandis. The sequence goes on along the minus strand of NC_135358.1, from coordinate 10,631,763 downwards.
AATTAAACTGGCACCAGAGAGAGAGCAAACAACCTCATCTCAGTCTCGCTCTCGCAGGCTCCGCCTCATCCATAAACACACACACACATACACACACAGCTGTCTCTAGTTAATTCTTTCCATTCCATTCCTGATTCCTAAATATTGCGATCCTCAATCTTTGGCCTTACATTGTTTCATTTTATAATATTCCATTAAAAAATTCGATTCATTCACCCCACCAAATATGAAATATTTAATCCAATAAATATATTTCACCAAAAATGATTTTCACACCGAAAAATGTAATTGTATTTCATTTTATGTACAATTTTAATTTTAAGCAACATAAATATTTTCCCGAATTCTTAGAATTTTAATAGAAGATGCTTCTGCCTTTAAATATTAAATTGAAATTCTGAAAAATTTTTCGGGGAAGCATTTGTTTATTCATCCTACGATTTCCCTTTACAGCATTTTTTTCTATACTTTTTTAATTATTTACGCTTTACACTCTATTATGTACGTACTAAAAATCAAAGCGTTCTTCACATACCAAAATATATATTTAATCAATCGATGCAAAATAAATCAAATTTGTAAATAAAAGTTGGAAAAACAGTCGACCGGTGTTCGCCGCTCGGAATCCGATCAACTTTGCCGACGTTTGAGATATTCTGATTTACAGCGGCGGCTGGTGCTGTCTCCATTTCGCTTCAAAGCAATTTCTCGAGTCTGCGAAGCGATGACAAACGTCATTACGAGTTAATAAAAATCTCATTTCAGTGAATTGTCTGGCTGCGAAGTGTGTCCCGCTAGCGGAACGTGTATTGAAGCCTTCTTCAAACTCGGAAAATAGGGAGGAAGTGGGTGGCAAAATTATGGTGAAGTTGTAAATATTCTAGACATACCTACACGTATTTTTTTTTTTAATAAAATAATTGAAAAATTCTGCTTCAAAGGAATAGCAATTAAATTTATTCTTAGTATAATTACTTTATGTAAATGTTCGTATACACATCTATCTACATACATGTTACATGTATAAGTAGAGTTTCAAATATAAATGTACCGCAAGCTTACCAAAGTTTATCAAAATATTCCCATGATTTATTGGATATTTTGAAAGCTTCGTATATTGTTTAGCTTTAATGTATTTTACAAGGTTTATATTAGTTGTTTCTCAATTACATTTGAATGTACATGCAAACACATTGTACATGCATACACAGAATTTTTAGCAAACAAAATCGGCATAATATATGTATGTACATACATATGGTAGGTATGCATGTTTGTATGTACTTGATATTCTGTGTATTTTTATTATTTCTTTTCATCGTTTCTGTCCAAAAATTAACATAAACCACTATAAAATATTAAAATATTTTGATACACTACATCAGGGCAGCCCAAAAGTTTTATATTCTTATAAATTCATCGTGATCTATCAATAAAAAAATTGGATGTTTTTCAAAATCGATGAAGATACAATATTATATTTAGTAATATTGTATAAAGGAAGTTTGTAAAAAAAGTCGACGCTTGAGATAGGTACGCGTGAAAAAGTTTCAGATTTTTTTCATACCTAATCAATATAAAAAAAACATCTCATGTCAGAGTTTTTAATGTTAAATTATCCCATTCACACGATGAGTTTAGTAAAAATTAATAAATCACTAAAGTGATACTAAAATAATAAAAAAAACTTCAAACAAATCAGTCAAACTTATGATCTTCACCAAGTTGACATTTTGGCAGTACGTTTTTTTTTAGAATTTTTCTTCTGTGAATTACTCGGGATACAGAATGACTTTTCTAACTTCGCAATTTTCTAAATTCCAAAGTTCACAATTTTTGATGTACCCTAGTGTACTACATACATTGCATGTTCGGCAGATTATTTCTAGAGTTCATGAATGAAGCAACGAGCTTGCATTTTTTATAAATTAGAGATTTTTTGCATATGTCATGTACTATGTAATAGGCAATTTCATAAATTTGGCGTAACACATATGTCCATACACTTAAATAATATTTACATACGTATAATATTCATAATAATAATCATAGAAGCCAAATCAAGTATGCCACATTGTATCAATTAATAATATTGATGAATTAAAAATTAATGACATATGCATTCGAATTAATTGAGCGATAGGGGGGAGGAGTGTTTGTGAACTGTTTGAATTGCCGAAGAGGGCGCTAAGGGGTTGAATTCACAGTTGCGCCGTCACAACAATGAACATTGTTTCCACTAGTCGACTCTCCCCGTGCATCTCTATTTGTGTTTCAATTATAATCCCGAGTTTGAATCCCCATGGGTAAACAGCACCGCCGAATTAGGGTACACCCGAGGGTTGGCCAAATTCTTAAATCAAATCAACGCAAAAATTATCCCGTGAGCAATTCTCTCTTAATTTACGTATACTCGTCGTCGACGGCGATCGATTGAATTTCCCTCGTTAAATAATAATTACAGCGAATTCTCCGAAAGCACTCGCTCTCAATCGATGCCCTCGACTTAATTAAAACCTTTTTAAAAAAATAATTAAGAAAGAAACAAAGTTGAATAATTAAAGAGCAGGCAATACCGCAGGGAGCTTAACCTGTGACCTTTCGCGTTACAGCCCGTAAAATTACTTACTGAGCCACGGAACCGTAAATACATTCATAAACGGCTCCTGAAAACATGGATCGATATACCACCCCCTCTCCCCATCCCGATATTTGTATACAATATGCCCCCCTTACACGTCATTAAAGAATTAAGTGTTCCGCCGAAACCGGCTAATGAGAATGCCACGACATATAAAATTGTTTAATATTGTTTTACAGTTACATTTACCCCGTTCATGTTGTTTTAATATGACAGTAAAAATTGTTAAAATCAAATTTAAATAAGTCCAGAATAAAAACGTATCATTATAATGGAATTTTCATAAAATTCAAGCATCAATTAACATATAGATATGTATATGTATAATAAATTGCATTGATAATACTCTAGGTAATATTATTCGTGATATAATTTAAATTTTAAAATAATATATATGTAGATATAACTTGAATACTTATTATATACATAGTATGTATGTATAATTATAACCATCATTGATATCGATAGTTAAATAGCTCACAAAGGTTAAGTACCCACTTAACATTTATCAGCATTTTTTAAAATATACAACAGTTTAATTTTATTGATTAAAATATAAATACCTTTTCTTGTATACAATTCGTAGGACAAAATACATAAAATAAATATTTCATCATTTAACACGAATGTTAATCTATTGAAATCATTAAAAAAACAAAACTTCTTCTTGCAAAAATATTATCAATTTACCAGACATACTACATATGTATGTATTTGCATTATGCTTGAATTATCTAATATTAAATATTATATAAAGAATTAATCAAATAAGTAAGCAATTACAAAGTATATTATATTTATTTAATATAACGATTTGACATATCTATTGTATATATTAGGTAAACGGGTAACATGCCAAATGTGAATCGCTACCAGGATAATCGCCGCTACGAAAATCGCTCGCGCAATCTCCCGTCACACGAAAATTCGTCATACAGGAAAATTGCCCAAATATTGCTCAGCAAATCCTATTTTTAACGTGATTTGGGCAGTTTTTGGTTTGTTTTCGATGTTCCTAACAAACCTGACATACATACATATGTAGTTAAAAAGTCTGTTTCGAAATTATATATTACTAGTGTTTTTACTCGGCTTCGCTCGGTATTTGTAATATAACCCGCTTAAACATGGCCAATCCAATAGTAAACATTTTATTAAATTTATTTGAAAATTTTTATTTTATTAAAATTTATTTGAATATTCATTTGCTTTTTATTAAATTGAACGTCACGGAATCTACGACCCAAACAAACATACATACATAAATACAGAGATCGGCGGATAAGTTGCTTTTGCCCACAAAAAATGGTTCACTAATGTCAATTACCATCGTCTTACAAAGCAAGAGCAAAAAAAATAGTTGACAATAGCGAACCACTTTTTGCAACCTTTCCACCGATCTCTGTTAATAACTATTAAATAAAACTTAATTAAATGAAACTAAATAAAAATAAAACTAAATAAAAACTTTTAAAACAATAAATCGTAACATTTTCAAAAAAAAAGAATTATAAATTTTATTAAAAATGTACTTTCTATAATTGGAAATCTTAATGTTTGACTACGGATATAATTTCAATATATTTAAGTTTTAAAAATAATCATTTTAGTCGAACAAATCTGAAATTAAATTTAAATCTATTGAAATTTATTTTAAATAAATTTAAATCACTTACTTTTTCGCCGAAGAAGACATTCTTAGTCAAAGTTGAAGAAGAGCTTCCTTGAATGTTTAGTCAATCGCCATTTTTTTTCACGCTTGAATAACCGACAAATAACGCACGTAGGTTGTGAAAAACTCGATGAAGTATTTGTAAAAGTGATGATGTGTTTATATTAAATAGATTAGGCAAGATGATTTCAATGGAGACTGTTGATGTCCGACACGTCTGATGTGCGACTGGCAGACAAACACACAAATGGGAGGCGATCGACGACGCTCCGCCTATTTTATCCGCTCAACCAATCAAATTCCATCGGGCTATATATGGGCGGAGCTAAATAACATCCCTTCACTAGTCAACTATTCTGAAACTACAGTTAGCTGTGAACCACTAACTGTTAAATAATACATAGCAATTGTTTTTTTTTTTTTTGAAAAATTTAATATTCCATTTTTTTTATGTTCTTATGAGAATAAAATTTTCGTTTATTTAAAATGCTTATAAGAAAAAATATTCTTACTTGATTTTTATTATTGGGAAACTTATTATGAATATTAAACACTAGTGTTGTTCCCGATGACATATCATCGCATTCTTTAGGTCATCGAATTTAGAGAGTCTTTAATTAATATTATGAATTAGATGTATTATGAGCATTTATAAAAATTGTACATAGGTTTTTGAGCTCTTTCCTATTATGCTGTACATTAACATTGGAATAATATAATACTATGATTACTAACAAAATTAAATTAAAATTTTAAAATATAAAATATAAAATGATCAGTAGCTATTCAAATAGATATAAGATGTATTGTGAACATAATTTAGTAATAATAAAGAATTTAAATATAAAAATCAAAAAAATATGTCATCGCATGATTGTTGTATTGGGGAATGGGGAATGGGGAAATGTATTGTCGGTCATGTGTTCGACCCCCACGCGGTCGTTTTTTTTCAAATACCTTTTAAATATATTTATATTTAATTGTTTAATATGAAAAAAGAAATGGTAAAAACTACCTAGCTACCTACCAACCTACGAGTATGTACATTTAAACAATATAAAACACTAATAGAAAAAATAATTGATTAATTGATTAAATAATGCTCAGAGACTAATTTTACTAGAGGAAACATTGGTAACAAACAGTATATATATATAGAAGTTTTTTTCTTTCGGAATTATATTCGTTAATTTTGTTGGCAGTGGTTAAGTTGTGACTTACATATGTCGAATCGAAACGACTCTTATAGTACGGCGAGCGTTATCGCAGACACACAGAATAGCGGAATAAAACTACCTACCTACATGTAAACAATATAAAACACCGATAGAAAAATTAATTTATTAAATAAATTGTCAATAGATGGCGGTAAATTCTCTGCCAAGAGGAAACATTGGTAACCAATAGTATATATAGAAGTTTTTTTCTTTTGTTATTGTTTTTTTCTTTTGTTATATATATGTTTTGGCAGTGGTTTAGCTGTGACATACATACATGTATTTATGTCGAATCGAAACGACTATTTTAATACGGCGAGCGTTATCTCAGACAGACTAAATAAGAATAGCGATATTATATATGATTTGAATAAATTTGTAAAATTATCATGTAAGCATGATTCACTTGTTCACGGGTTCGAAATTGTAAGGAAATTCACGTTGAATACCAATCGATAGTATTATTTAGCATAAACTGATTAATACTTACTTAAGATTTTGAAAAATGTGGAGCCACCTGTCAAAATTAAATGTCTTCGAATATTCAGGGTCATGAAATATTAAACCGGCTATATCGTTTTAATGTTTTAATAATATAAATATTTTTTTGGAGTAAATATTTTTCACTTAAATTATAATTATTGGTGTGCAGAGTGGAGAGAGGCAACGGTGCACCCGATTCAAGAAGAACATCAAATCAAGAAATGAAATAAAATTGTACATTTTCTGATTTATATCTACATACAGATATGAATTAGAAAACATATCAATAAATAAATAAAAAATTTCACTTGCGGCACTGAATTAAATTTTACTTTTATAAAAATTTGCACTTTTATTTCAATATACTCTTTTATTTCAATATAATTTAATATTTTTGAAATTGATACTTATTTTCAAGCTATTTCGAAAAAGATTTGATTTTTTTTTAGGGGATTACAATTGTGAAGTTGGCTACGGGCATATCTAACCCTCTGTTGCCACTGCGTACGTACATCGAAATAATTTAAGTTTTTAATGAAAAAAAATGATTTTAATACATATTAAAGAAATTAAATTGAACAACTTTAATATTATATCAATATTTATATCTCAATTTAAGAATCAATATACAACTGTCATTATTATGTATAATTTGGATAATATATTGAGTACCAAATACTGAAGGGTCTAATTTAGTAAGTAATGAATCGATATATTATATAAACGAATTTGAATTTAAAAAAAAATCAAAAACAATTTCAACATCGTCTTTTATATTTGCATTATATTAAGTATCAATATATATATATATATATTTTTTAGCTATATTTTGTAATGAGTGCAATAAATGAATGAAAATTCAAGTTGGTGAGATACAAATATTTGCGTGGTAATTTGTATATTTATATTAAATATATTAAATATTTGAGAGATTTTCAAATATTTAAGTAAGTATTTTATCACATTTTGAAGACATTGAATATGTTTTTTACTATCAATATGACTCAATTTCTATTTTTTTTTTAAATGTAACAATTTTGAAAGTTTTTCAAATAGGAACTTTCTAACTTCGTACAACGACTACATAAATATATTTGAAATATGTACATATGTACAACATCTGATTATTGCTCTCAGATTGCATATACGAGGTGTGAAGTGATTACGTGCTTTTTTGTTGTATTTAATGAATTAAATAGTGTCACGATGAATACCCGAGGGACCAGATTTAGCAAGGGATATGAGGGGTACGAAACCAAAACTAAATCCCCCTATCAGTAGAGAGCGTAAAAGGTAATTTTGTCACAGTATGTTGACTTTTGCACAAAAATAATATATGTACGAATATGTACTTAGTCTAATATATGTACATTTACATACACATGCCTGCTACAAAATATTCGTGCATATGCACCATGTAAAATATTAAGAATGACTGTCACATTTAAAATATTCTGGAAATAGCATTGTGTTTTTTGTTTTATTTATTAAGTTATATATATATTTTTACTGGTGGATTACTATGATTTAGAAAATTATTATATTATTACAAATTATGGTGTTATACTTCACTAATCAAAGTGCACATTACTCGAAATAAGCAATTCTATTATCCCTCCCTTTAGCACATTTCCAGGGGTAGCTTATCCACGAAGAATGCAAATTGATCGAAATTGGTGAATAAAATAATTGCAATTGCCGCCACACGCATCATAAAATCGCATAATAAACTTATCACAAAAATAGTGGTCGGATATATCAGGGAAATTCCCCATTATTTCTGATTTTTGCGAAAGGGCGTGTTTATAAACGATAAATACTATTTTTCTATGCTAATATCACATATTTTCTTCATACATAGATATGTATATTATATTTTTAAATTAAAATGCTGTTTTACAAATGACTCAATTTTTTTTATTATATAAAATATTTTAAATTAAATTCGAAATAAATTTACAAATAGAACTGTATACTTTATATACATACTAGCTGAACCCGACATGCGTTGCAATGCCACAATAACGCATGCAATTCCTGTTCCCGTTCCCATTCCCGTTCTCGTTCCTGTTCCCGTTCCCATTTGTCGGGAAAACGCAGGCAGCGAACACATTTGAAATTTTTCAATTATTTGTTTATTTTACCCTAAAAATATTTGAAATTATTGCGTTGCAATGCCACTCATTCCCGTTTTTCCCGTTTCCATTCCTGTTTTTTGCCGATTTTTTTCACAGTAAGCTTCCCGGATATGCAAACAATAAATCCTGAAAGTTCCATCGTACAATAACGAATGCAATTCCCGTTCCCGTTTCCGCTTCTCGATGCCTTTCGATAAGTGAATGTTTCAGTTTCAAATTAATACTTAATAATCAAATTAAATTATAGTTAAGTATAGGAACGCATACGTGACAGACAGATAAACATTGATTTATATAGATATGTAGGATTGTTATGAGTGGTACGTAATGTCAGTACGTAATTATTATTAAGAGGTGTTTCCCTTTTTTTTTCACAGTAATCTTTCCGGACATGCATACAACAAATCCTGAAAGTTCCATCGTAATCGGTTCTTTGGTTTAGGAGCCTATTCGAGACAGACAGACAGACAAACATTGATTTTTATATATATGTATAGATATACATATATGTATATGTATATCTTAAGCAACAATTTTTTTGATCCGTTACTAAATATAAAAAACGGTCAGTAAGTATTCATAAAAGCGGTCAGTAAAAATAATATTTTTTTTTACAATATGGGACATCATATATGCTGAATTCTCTGATTCTGGTATTTCGGTATGATACAAACACCAATATTCTACTTGACCAAGATTAATTTTGCTATTCGGTTAACGTTTTTTTTTTAATATTGTTCAATAATTAAATATTTTCATCTTATTTCTTAGTTTATAGTCATTTTTTTAAAATATTTCATGTATTTTTTTTTAGATGAATATTCAAATCGTATCTTATTGTATCGTATTGTACCCTGATTGTATTTCTGTTTTCATGTTTTCCGGCTACCATAAACATCCATTAAATCAAACTGTTCATACATGTGTCCTTCTTTTAAATTTCTAACTTTTTAATTTAAATACTAACCCTTTTATATAAATTACTCATTACTTAAATCAATCACATACCATTTAATTTATAAACAATGGATAGAGACCATTTATAATACTAACCGACTATTTTGATTATGTACATATTACTGACGACTTATTTTATTTACTGACCATTTAATACATTCTTATCTGATTTGATGAGTGAATATGCAGGTTGAAATTAATAAAGAAATGTTTAGTTTTACAATTTATTAGTAACATTGTATATTCTTATAATTTTGGAGGCAAAGTACAGATAGAATGATAAGAGTACAATACAAGATAAAAGAAAAATATCATAATTAAATAACAATGTGTTCATATAATATACTTTTTTTCATTTATTACAAACATTTTGATCAACTCTTGTTAACTTTCAACAAAACATTCATACACTTTTCAAACTCTTATCACATAATTAGTCAACATTAACATAGAAACATATACATATATATGTAGATATACATATTTATATTTAACACACATTTCAAAGACAAGATATCCTGAGTATTTTAAAGGCAAATTCGACAGTATTGTTTATACATATATATTATAAGTGTATGTATTTATAAATATATACATACATACAAGGAACGAAAGAATACAGGTTAATAGATTGAAGGAACGATGTGTTACAACTGATAACAATATCAATATGTGAATGTTTCCAATACAAACTGTTAATATTATAATATATCAGCAAAACGTTTCATTACATCTGAATGTTTATTATAGATTAACAGCAATGAAATATCAACTTGACAATAAACGGGATAAACAATATTTAATTAAGCTACAGGTATAAGTGAAATATTTCAAATAATCAAATATGTATGTATACTTTAATTGACAGAATGATTTCAATATAAATCAGATTGCGTATTTTAAAACAAATGTGTACACAACATTATTTTAATTATATAATACTATGTACCACATATTTTACAAATTCCATATTTTGTTTTATCTGAAAATTTATAGTACTTTTCAATCGCATAAAATTTGTAGTATGTGATTTGACATGTGCGAAACAATTATTTATGCAAATTTATAAATCCACCATCGATTTATAAATATATGATTAAATTACGAACAATAAATAGAGCTTAGTAATTAATATTACAACTAGGTATTGTCTTTATATATGCCAGATTTTTTGGGGTCACGTAGAATTATCAAGAAGTGACATTACCACTGGAGTAATCAGCAAAAAATATTAAATATTTTTAAACACTGGGAAACGTGGATTATCGATAACAATAAAAAATGGTTAATGAAATTTATTTTTGTAATTTGGCAATGTCAATTCTTAGATTCTATTAATATTAAACAACGAAAATTTCATTACATCTACCATATATATATATATATATATATATATATATATATATATATATATATATATATATATATATATATATATATATATATATATATATATATATATATATATATATATATATATATATATATATATATATATATATATATATATATATATAATATTAAAACAACGATATTAATTAATGTGATACACACTTTTTAAATATTATTTAAATCTGGCATGAATTAATCAACATTGAAAATATTTATGAGACATTAATTGTATACACTATTTAAAATGGTTAATTTTTTCTTTAATTATTATTTAAATCAATGCGCAATATATTTACTAACTTATAACATTGAATTTGAATACAATTAAGAAATACATCTATCAAATGAAAATACCAATTATATTATATATTTATAAAAAAAGTATATATCCAATAAATAATAAAGCATTGAAATTAACTGAAATCGGTATGTATAATATATCGTTGAATTTAATATTGCACATTTCACTATCGAGAAGACAAATTACAACAAATATATAACACATTTATATGTATATATGGGAAGAAAATAGTGATAGTAAACACCTTAAAAATAGTTACAATATTTAGTGCTAATATTGAAGATTTTTTTTAACAAATATATCAGCTTTCACGGGGAACTAGAAACTTAGTTTCAGTATTATGCAACAAAATCAATGATTAATGATAAAAAAAAAATGTTAAGGCTTAAATCAACTTTTTAGTTTAAAATTTTAGATTGGAAATGAAAAATATTAAAATTTACCCATTGATGATAGTGGTATTTAAATATTTCACCAATCCATATATTATAGCCTCCGAATTACCGATTTTATTTAATGAAAATAACAAAATCGTGGCACATTATTTTATTTATAATGCACTATAAAGAAATCCAGTCCTTGTTATAAATAGAATAAAATATAAATACCTGCATGTAATGGTAACTGGTTATAAAAGAAAATCATACAACTGAAAACAAAAGTTTAAATAAATTAATATTTCGATAATCCAAAATAAAGTGCGAGTTTCGGAATCTTCAATCAATCAAACTCTAAAATAAAAAATTACAATTTTCGAGTAAAAACAATCATAACGAAAATAGCCTAGTAAGTTTTACGTTATTTTACCCTCATATCTAAGAAACAAGTCTTTTACAATAAATCAACGCCTTTAATTTTGACTCATTCCAATTATAACATTTTGCATGGTTGTTCAGCTGCCGTTGTCATTTTAATCTCAAAACGATTAGATTTTGACAATCCCTTACGGATACATTAGTCCCAAAACCAGCTAAAGTCCGGCGAGAAACTTCAAACTCACATTATCCACATTATAAATAATCAATACTTAAGAGTTTGTCAAATTCGTGGTGAAACTTAAAGAAAAATGTCGAAAGAAGCAAAGTGGGAATTTAATTATATTTTTCACAAACAACATTCTATTGCTTGGAACTATAATATACATAACTCTGCATAACACATACATATGTGCATATATTAATCTTATAATGATCATAATTTTAAATATATTTTTCTCAAATTGCAAACATCAACATTTTTATTTGACTTATCATTAAACGTTTTCGGTTGAACATACGCCATTGACAACTACGAAGGCTTACCGAAACTGACGTTAAGTGCTATGACTTACCTCTTACTTTAGCAACTCGCATTAAATGTGTTTCACTACCATAAAGGAGTACTAATTGGGGTTGCCAACTCTCCCGGAATATAACTAGCTCTCCCTAACAATTCCCCCTCTTACTCCTTATACTGAAAAACTCAAAAAAACCTAAATTTCATATAAAAACACAAATACATTAAAATATATACGTAATATTTATAATAACTAGTTATTATTACATTTATATGTTTGTAATGTGCATTCGAGTGTCTAGTGCAAATGTGTTTTTATATATCATTAATTTATGTGTTACTCGTCAGACTGCTATTTCCGTGTAGTACATCTAGATTTAAGTCACAGGCTAGTTGGCAACCCTGATTTTAACAAATCTAACTGCAAAACTATACAGACATTTTCAATCACAGTGAAAACTTCTGATATCACAGCATCGATAATCGGATATTTGCAAATCAATTTCTTTTTAGGATATTTCTCCAATTGTGATCTTCCAACTTTCCAATATCAAAATTTATCAATCTGTAATATGTAGACCCATTCATACATGATTTGTTTAATTCATAAAAAAATGTGTGTTAAAAGAAGCCAATGTATGTACATGCAAAATAAAAAATAATAATACAAAGTGGATAAATTTTTAACGAAAATAAATTCAATTTTTATCCTTTACTGTTAAAATTTTCATTTTTAATATCACACCAACAATTCAATTTTATATAATAAATTCATTACAAATAATATCCCTGAATGGTGAAAATGATTCGTTACCATATATATATATATATATATATATATATATATATATATATATATATATATATATATATATATATATATATATATATATATATATATATATATATATATATATATATATATATATATATATATATATATATATATATATATATATATATATATATATATATATATATATATATATATATATATATATATATATATATATATATATATATATATATATATATATATATATACGTATGTATTTATATAATAATTTTTTAGAGTATAAATAAAAAGAAAATATTATTAAAGTATTATTGGATCCACAATATACATTTTTTGTTTCGAAAGTTTCCATTAGAACAGCAGGAAAAGTTTAATATTATATCACTTGGCTCATTGCATATATGTATATCTTACTGACATTTTTTAATACAAAATTGTATTGTTAAAAATATATTTAGATTAAATTCTGCATAGAGTATTATTTAATAATACATAAATGATATGCAAGTCCAAATTTTAAATTCAAACCATTTATTAAGTGGATCGTGAACAAACCTTTTCAAATGATTTAATCTTGCATAAAAATAATCAACGTAATGCATTGTATTTAAAAAAATATATGTACTAATTTATATTTACATAAAAATTACGAAATATGAGCAAATAACAATAATTACACAACAAAATGAACTTATCATAAAATTATTAAAAATCAATTCATATTAAGTATACAATTTTAGCATTATTGTATGATACATACACCTAAAATTATTTGAGAGAGCAAATCAAATGACAAATTTATCAATATAATAATGGTTATGAACATTTTACTCTTAATTATTATTATGGCAAAGTCTTAACAAAAAAAAAAAATTGATTTTAAAGCACACACGTAATTTGACTCTTTCAATATTTATATTTCACGATATGACCAAGTACACATATACGTATATCACTGTCATTTTTTATCACCAACTGTGATAAAAAAGCAAATTGAAAAACTGTAAAACACTAAAAATTATTACCATTTGATATTGGAATGTTTAACAAATCCTGCATTTCACACATTTCCAACCAGCACTGAGAAATAAAAATATATATAAGTAAAATTTATATAATAATATCAGTAATGTCAATAAATTCGTAACAATTTTATCGGGTGCACATATGTAATTATCTAAATAATGGTGAAATTTATATTTGTTATTCATTCGGCTATGCCAATTTCAATTTTAAATTTTTGAAAATGTAATAATATATGCAAGTAGTACGTACAATGTACAAGATTAGAAATTCATTTTTGTAACAAATCTACCAAAAATATTTAAATTTTTTCTCTGATTACAGTTTTTAGCATCAAATACATATCACTTTCTAAAGTATAAAAAAAAAGATAAAAACTTTAGTAAAACTTCAGGTATGCATTAAAAATTATTAAAAAAATAAAACATTACAACATCTCGGGTGAAATCGTTAAATGTTTTAGAGGGGATTTACGCAGATTAAAAAATATATTTCAATTTGTTTATGTTGTCAATAATCGAAATATAATATTTACGTTTATAATTATATGTATTAACATGATACATACATTGCGTCACATGTAAGTATTACGTAAATAATTTAATTAAAACTATTCTATTACATATAATATAATATATAATTCATTAATGCATCAATCAAATTTAAAAAGTTGCAATTGATTTCGGTTAGTTTAAAATCAGGTAGTGGCAAGCAGTAGATGGCAGGTTAAATTTTTAAAATAATTTACGGTAATGGTACAGAGACTTGGACATAGGAAACGGGGAAATAGCCGGTGCGGCCATTGACGCTGCCTTCGAACCAATTATCATCTACTTTGTTTATTAATGTGATGACATCATTTTCCTGCAAAATTACATTCAATTAGCATACAGTAATGAATACCTATGATCCGTCAATTATTGTATAATATACATATGTACCTTGAAACCTAGTTCGCCTGGATTTTCTGGTTCGAAATCGTAAAGAGCAGTACAAGCGGGCATTTTATTAGCGGCTGGAGTTACCATGGGAGTCCTAGCAGGAGATTTCATTGGTGAAGGTAGAGGAGAAGCTAAACATAACAATCAAATGTTAAAAACAGTCAAACATATTTCAATCACATGCTAAATGTGATTTTTTTGAAAGTACATTACAAATTTAAATTGTAAATATATTATATTATGACAGGTTCTTAAAATACGAGTAAATAGTATTTGGTATCAAAACACCAGTTTCAAATATCGAGCACACATACACAAAACTAAACATGAAAAGCACACTTAAAAAATACAAGCAGGTATTAAATAAAGGCATACATAAATAAAATTTAAATTAAAACATACATATATATGTATAGCTACTGCAAAACAACCAAATTACTCACACTCATAGAAAGTTTATATGTATTTAAGTATAATTATAATTATTTACTATTATATGTTTAACCCTTTGAGTGCTGACTTTTGAGTCTTTTCTGTTGAAAGCCCGCCACGCTGAAAATTTCGCCAACATTTCCAACTAGAATTATTTAGAAATCCAATAGAAAGCCGGTATAAAAAAAGTGAAGTTAATCCAAACAAACCAAGATCACTACCGCCGAGGATTTCGAGTTTTGTAAAATTGTGTTTAGACTCTCTAATATATCTTGCTTCAATATATAAAATAAAAAAAGAAGACTATTAACGAATGTATTTTTCCAAAACTAGTTCAATCTTCTTCATTGTTGTTAAAATGTACACAATCTAAATACCAAGCTACAATCTAAAATACTCAGCAATTAGGGATTTCCATCGGGAAATTCTGCTATGGTAATAAATTCAGAAATTCCGGTGTAAACCAGTCTTTATAAACGTTGACAAATGAATGACATGGATTACACGACCCATGTTCAATGCATTTTTATTCAATGCTACCTGGAAAGGCTTAGCGGGTAGTATTATTGTTTTCTTTGTACATCCTCAAAATACAACGCCTATTGGCGTATTTCAGACCCATGGACCTGTTGGCAAAACGCCGATCGGCGTTGGTCAGCATTCAAAGGGCTAACTAAGGCAAAATATAAGACTACATAAAGCAAACAGTATTATGATAAAAGTTAAGTTTAAATATTAGATACATTATGAAATTCATCAAAATTAAAATATTACATCTGTTAGATAAAACTTGTCTGATTTTAAAAATTATTAATTTATACAATAAAAATATGTCTATAATGTTAATTGAATTTAATTTTAAGATTATATTGGTTATTCGATTGATAGCACAAACACAAAAAAATATTGAATAAATAATCATAAAACAAACACTTAAATCATAAAATATAAATGTTAATCATAAACAAATGAAACAAACAAAAACATGGCCAAAAATAGTTGGATAATGAGGTTTTTCTTTTACAAAATATATAGAATATAGATATACATATAATGATCCTCCTGATAGATGTAAATGAATTATTTAAACATGCAATGACAATAAAAATTAATGACAGCACTATTTTAAGCTAATCTAGAAATGAGTGCAAAATACACATTTTTTACAAACTACAGTGGTGTTTATATTTTCGTCTCTCTAATTAAACTTAATATACATTTTCATTTTTTTAAATAAAAACAATGGCTATTATTATAATAACAAAAATTCATCCGAATACAAACAAATGTATGTATATTAACAGTAAATTACACAAAACATAATTCAAACTAATTAAGCTAGATGTAAAAACTTCACTTAATTCACATAACGTAAGTTTACATTGCAAAAACAAAATTTTGACAGGTTTAAAAATATATATATGTATGTATATAGAATATTTTCATATGTTACCGTTGGTAGAGCGCTGATTATTTTGAGCATTTCCTCCTGGAAACAGTTCCAGGTTGTTAGGTTTGTGGACCGGAGAACCAGCATTGGAACCTCCTACAGAGGCATAACACATTTCAAAATCCCACTTACAATTTCATGCAACGTTTTCATAGACACATAATCTATATTTCATTAATAATTTATATTTCATTTGAAAAATGTGTTGAAATTATATTTTACTGAAAAGTAATGATTTTACACCAACTTCCGATTTTGTTTTGTATTATAATGAACAGTTTTAAAGTGGAATGCATTGATAATATTCTCGTTATTTTTTCAAAATAATGCTCGTTTTTTCCGGTCACATCAAAATTGTTATGTTTAATTATATGTACATTTACATATTGTGATTGTGAGCTGAAAATAAGAAATACGTGGAGATTCCTAGTTTTATTTTGCACTCAAATAGGAATTTATATAGAAATAAAAATGAAAATGAAATCATGACTTATTTAAATGGCAGAATGGTATTTCATTATTGATTTCTACCACATACTCGCATATAACCAAGGCTTGAAGTGGTGAAACGTCTTCTCTATGCACACTGTGAGAAAAAAAATTAACTTAATAATTGTACGTAGAATTAATTATCACCAATTAATCTTTTTTATACAAATTCTCTGAAAATGAAGTATTACACATCAATCGAAGCATTCAATAAAACCATAAATCAGTCAGCGAAACTATTGTTTCTGACGAGAGTTTAACTTCAAGCACTGGGTAACAGAAATACAAAAAAATGAACCAAAGGGAACAAGATGAACACTTAATAACATTGAAAAATTAAGTGAAAGAAACATGTTTGATGCGGTAATAGAGAACATTAAAAAGTTGACACCAATACATTCCATATTTTAAAACTAAAGCTTGAAAAAGGAAGTTGAAGAAATCATGCTAACATATAAATTAATCAATATATATATTATATATATATATATATATATATATATATATATATATATATATATATATATATATATATATATATATATATATAATGCATTAAGATATTAAATGTAATAACTACATCAAAAGGAAGAAAGTAGGAATACGTCAAAAGGAATGGTAAATATTCTTTGGAAATACTTGTCTGTGAACTTGGTCGATTCTCATGTAAATTGTGTTGGTTATGGTGATGATTCCAAAGCTTAACACAGCACCCATCAATAAAATCTTTAATTTAATTTTGATATTGTTCTCTGTGAAAATTTAATTTTGAAGTTGTTCTTGGACCCGTGATCAATAAAAATTATAAACCTTCATTCTAACAAGCACACATAATCATTCATTGCAGCTATGTATAATACAATATATTACAGACACTCTTTTTATAATTTTCCAATCGTAACATTACCACTTTTTACAAGCTTTTGATTCAATCAAAAGTGTCTTGATTTAATTATTAATTTGAAAAGTAAAAAAAAAATTAACAAAAGTTGGAAATGCAATGATTAGAAAATTAGCTCATCATTTGTACAAGACACATCACATGTATGTACATAATATTTATAACCTATTACTTTGGCTGTGGAGTCGGAGTCGTGGTATTTTAGGGGGAGTCAAAGTCGTAATAACCGAGTGAAGCTAATACAAAGGTTGTAATGATGGAGTATTTTCAAACGTGTCTATTACCATTATTTTTCACCATCGTAATGGCAGACTTCATTTCCACATATATTGATGACCAAACCGAGCAAAATGGCAAAGTTTGAAAAGGATCGGATAAGAACCCAAATTTCGTCAGCCGAAAAAATCAAAAGTAAAAAAAATCGAGGGTCTGACTACTTTTTATAATTAGCTTTAATTCGTTGACATTGGAGAAATGATACAAATTTAAATGTACTTAATGTATAATATGTATAATTTTTTTGAGTCAGACCATAAGATAAAGGCAGAATCCGAGTCAGTAAAATTTTAAACGACTCCACAGCCCTGCTTATTACTAATAATAAAGACAATAAATAATAAAAGAAAAACAATAACTATATATATACAATAATTGTAACAAAAAACGGTACATATAATATAAAAAATATTTACAACAATTCCAATGATCCACTTAATATTTATTTGACTCATTCATTTAATTTTTGCATTTCTTTGTAACTTTTAAACGAAATGCAAAAACAGAAACGCGCCAAATTTTTGACCAGTAGTGTATCTGCAAAATGTACAAACGCAATCAAACATACAATAAGCAAAGTGACTATTTTATATAAAAAAAATATTATGTAAAAAATCCTTTTTAGAAAAGAATTTTAAAATGTTTAATTTTTATTCGTACTATTGTAAAAAATCGATATATTCTGATCTGAAATTTCAGCATAAAATATTGATTAATTAATTACGTAAAAGTAAACAAATCCCATTAATCAACACAGCTTTCACTTTCACTAATGATTTAAGTACTTTGTATATCAGTTTTATGGAAGGCAAACAACTTAAATTTTGATAGAATATTGTTTTGTCACCAGAAATATTTACATATGTTTGTAAAATTTCAAGAAAATTGATTAGGTGTAAGTGGGTCAAAATTTTATTTCAAATTCTTTTCCATATATGTATGTACAACCATGTCAAATAAAACCATGTAATATTAATAGTAAAAAAAATAAAACTAACACAAATGAAAACTAATCACAATTTTATGTACAATTACAAAAATAAAAATAATACATACATACTTAATTAATATTTAATATATTCTAAGATTTAAGGGAAAATAAATATTTATATTTTAAGAAATTAAAAACCATATATAGTTTTTTTGTGAAAAAATACTTAAATAATAAAAAAACATGAAGAAAACAAAATACTTTTGATTATTTACATAAAGTATTGAAGAAATGTATTATGTAGTTTTAAAAAAGAAAAGGAAAGTCTGACCATAGACGTATGGACGGCACGCCACTGATACACATGTATCTCAGTACTCTTTCAACAATAAAAATATACATTAAATGAGTAATTCGTCACCAAAAAATACTTCTTCCAATTACCCAAAACACAATCCATCCCAAATGCTTGCACATGTAATTAGTTATTTGCATGCCTTGGTGTCATACATTTGTTAGTAAAATTTCCATACATTTTCGTTCAAACATAATAATAGCATTCGATGCATACAAATTGATATCCCACCACCTCCACATACCAGAATTTAAGAAAAAAATCCCGAAATAAAAGGTAAAACAAATAAAACAAAAAAGAATCACCTGACCACGGATCCAAGTTAGCGTTGTGTTGGCTTGGAGGGCGGCGAGGAGGCTGTGCTCCTTTAGCTTGCCACCCTCCGCTAACACCGTTACCGCTTCTATCCCATGGAGCGTTGAAAGGATCTTCCCAATTGGTATTACTAACAGAAAGCTTTTTATCAGTGATGTTCGAGCTTTTACTGTGTGACAGCTTAGATGTGTTGTTGTGAACGATCCAGTTTGTTTGTTTGGATGAAATGTTACCTATGGAGGAGCTGTGTCTAAGGTTAGAATTGACCTGAGGACGGGACAGGTTTTGATTGGAACCATGGGTACTGCCTATGACAGAACCGGATTGAATGGAATGTGAGGGTCTACCATTATTATAACCATGTGATCCGTCTGTGGATACCCCATCAATGTTTAAGTCTGCCAGTGTCTTTGGTACAAATTCCAATTTGGGTCGTGATGCAGCTTCATCCATTCTAAAAATTACAAGTCAATATATTTCGAATTTTTTATTTATTAAAAATACTCGAATTACATATACTACATACTTCTCTCGCAGATTTGCAACAAGAACATTGAGGATTTCCGTACATTGCTGATGATATTCTTGAAGACCGTCTGCGAATGATGTCAATTGCGCAAGTTGTTCCACCTGTAAATTAATGAGTAATTTTGATAATCATTTTATATCGAAAAAGGTTTTCAATTCTATATTATGACACTGTGATATCTAAAGTCATTAAGAAAAGCGAATGGAAATATTTCCCACAGGTGTGTGCAAATGTATATTAACCTGCCTCAATGGATTAAAGATTTTAAGATCATTGATACATTCTCGCAAAAACAGCAAAAATATATGTACGTTGTATATTTTGTTTAATTATAACATTTGTATATAATCATTAATAATATAAACTCACTTCGTTATCCAACAAGTTGAACATTCCCAACTGCGCTAGATGTAAAGATTCGGCAAATTTCTCTTCCGCTTGCTTTATCTCATCATCTGGAATATGAGATCCTTATCAACAAGAATCCGTCCTCACACATTATGGATTGACATGATCATTTTAAAATGATCAAGAAATAAGGATGATTCAAAATAAAAATTTGAAATACAATGAAATCAAAAAATGGCAATAAATCATTTAATGAAATATATTGGAAAAAAATGAAAAGCGAAAGAAATAATACAGACCAAATAAATGCAGCAATCAGTTCAAATGATATAAAATCCCAAAAAAAACAATTTGTTAAACGTGAAGTGTGGAGTTATGATCCAATGAAAAATATCCCAAGTGGGTAGGAAATGCCGTATCAGTGGTCCAAATAAAATAATATCAGGAGAGGATCATGAAACAAAAAGGGAGGACAAAACACACAGATTAGTGAACAAAATCAAAATAAATATTACATATGTATGTACTATAGTAATACCTATAAGCAAAGTAATTCATATAAATATTGACAATACTTTTAACAGCAACCTATTTTAAGCAAAACCAACGTTATTATTAAATATGGACACACATTAAATTCAAATCATGGGAGAGTATGTAATTTAAATCGAAGGCTATTTGCAAACTATTATATTTTAGCACTAATTTAAACAACATACATATATGTACATATATGTATGTTGTATGTCAAAAACTTTCTTCATTGATAATTGTGCTAACATTATAACCGTTTACAAAAACCTTATATATTAAAAGTCAACAAATAATAATTTCTACTTCAGCACGCTTCATCAACAAAAAATCAGAATAATTCTCTACATTAGCTCGCAGCAAGGCGATGATGATATGAAGTTTTCTAACGACTGTTTCTTCACTGTCAAAACATACCCTGTCTCCCTGAATACTGATTATGCGATGGACTGCCATATGGACTCATTCGACCAACTAATAAAAATATATAAACACTTTCAAGAAACAAAATATGCATGACACTAAAAAATATATAATTTATTCGATGCACGAGTAATAACTATTAAACAAATAAAAACATGCTAGTTCACTAGCTTCAATCATTTTAAAATTGCATTATAAAATAACACATCTTATATCCCATCCAAACTAAAACTCCTATAAAGTGTAGAAATAGTATTTAAATCTATAATCAAGTTATTTTAAGCAAATGTGCTTTATTATGTTAAGCAATCAAAATGTTAAATGAAATAAAAATACAATTGCGTTCTTACAAACCCTGGCCGTTTCAAATGTTGAACTTTAATTGTGAATTTGTCTGCATATAATAAGAAGGAATTAATTACCTTTCGCTTGTCTTCTTCTTTTGCAATCAAAGTCGAGTCTTCTTCCTTGCAATTTTTTCCGATGATGCTATAATTCAAATAATTTCATGTAATAATTATTAAAAAAAAAAAAACTTAAATTAAAAATAAAATAAAAATATATTATACCATAACTTCTTTCAGGTCTTTAGTTTGTAAATGATGCAGAGGTTCAAGGAAGTTTTGTTTAATATTGTCATCAAGTGAATACTTAATGTCCGCCATTTGCTTCATAGATTCTCCCATTTCAACTAAACTTTGAGCTGAATATAAACAGACAAAATATACAAAAATTCAAAAATACATCAAAAACAAACCACTGATAAGATAAGCCTTTTAACAACTTACAAAATATAGAATCTTCGCCTAATTTTTTGCCATAAAGAAGCATACAGTCGCCGAGAACACCTTCAGGCTGTGGATAAGTATTACTCTTGGCTTGTCCAGAGAGTTTAGAGATACCTTTCACGGCCGCCATCTTAGCGCGAGCGGTAGGGTTCGGTTGAAGGAATTCTTTGGTTTTTAGCTGCAATTCCTCTACTAATTCAACTGTTACATCAGTTTTCTGCAAATCGATAAAATGAGAATCAATAATATGATTTTATACATCGAAACTGATATAAGACAATTAAGACTTACTCTTTCCATTTCCACAAAATCCAAATCCAGCTTTGTGCCTTCGGCACCACCCATTTTTTCGGTGACATACTGTAATTTAAAAAATTCAATTAATATCCAGTACGATACCTATACTTTCAAGGAAAATTACGCATAATTGGAATTCATGGAAAATAATTAAATACCGCAATTTTGCTCTAGACAGTCTCTCCACGGTAATGGACAATTCGTGACGGAATCGAGATATTTTTTAAAGAACATCTTTTCATTATTATCAATCGATGGAATTTCCAACGGCCGTTTATACAGGCATTATAATATGAAACGTGTCATGGTCACGGGATGAACTAGGCCACCAGGACACGGCGTAGCCGCGTAGTAAAATCAAGGTTTGCGTCGAGGGGGATGCTGCCCATTTTATCGCTTGCGCTCATCCCTCGGGATATAGAGAAGCCAGAATTCCAATACAAAGGAAATGAGCGGAAATAATAAAAACCTTGTTCGTACATACTTCGTACATTTTCTAAACCTTGGTTTAGAAAATGTACGAACTCGGAAATCGAATAACTACATAGAACGATCATTGACCGTTACGACATTCCTTGACAAATATCCCTGGATCGGTATTATGTACCTTATAAGGGTGGGCATACATCCATACATATATGCGATTTGTCTGCAGACAGGGACGTCCTGTGGCATGGGCAATTAACGCTTAAGGGGCGGCAAATTATGTAAGATTTTCATTATTATGTGATTTTCATTATTATGTCACCGCATCGAAAAGTCGAAAAATCGAAAATGTTCGTTTACATATGAAAAGCATAGTATATATATCAGTGGCGTGCGGTAAAACTCTCTGCCCCCGTCGTACAGCCTCACTTAATTTGCGCGAGCAGGATACAAGAGGAACAGGCCTCCCGTATACTGTCCGCGCACATTAAGCAAGGCTGTACGACAAAAAGAGAGATAATTTCACCGCATGCCACTGATATATATTATATATACATAGTACCGTTTACCATGCATACATTATTTTTGATCTTTCGACTTAAGATCTTTCGATTTTCGATCTTTGCTTTCCGATATTTGCTTTTTCGATCTTTCGACCTTTCGATGCCGTGATGTAGACCCGAATTATTAACATTGAAAATAAAAATGCGCGTAAATATTTTGACATTCAAGAATGGAAAGCCAATTATCAACCGATCCAGGTGAAAGCATCTTAATTACTTCCATTAAATCATATTTCAAATAAATTTGAAGACATTCAGAATAAATTTACGTTATGAAATGATCATGAAAAAAATGTTCGATTGTATCACATTTACATATAGAGGGGGCTGCATTTGGAATTATGCCTAAGGCGACAAATAGTCTCGAGACGTGACTGTCTGTCTGCAGATAAATCGTCAATAAAATGTCTGCTGTAGATTTACAACTTCTTTGGTAACAGATCGGTCGGATGATCCCAAATGTATTCATCACTGTCTTTTAATTACTCAAAACAATAATTTAATAAATAATGGACCACGTATTATAAAGGCCATTCATCAAGGATTTGTCAATTAATCACCCAGCGAATTGCTCAACTATTTGAGCAATTTGCTGTCCAATTAAATACCGATAGACTTCTTTACCGACGATCAACTTATTTACCAATCAATAAGGCTTTTCACAACACGATATAATCGGTTAGATAATCCGATCAAAGGCCTAGTTCGTAGCTACAGATAATACTTACATTTAACAACTACATATGTACATATATGGATGTAGTAAACCTGCACATTTTCGTTGTGACACGTCTGGATGATGTCAGTTGACAGACTGCCATGCGCATCGTCAGTGTGACAAAATAAGCGATTTTTGTATATTATATATAAAATCTGTAATTTAAAATGTTGACTTCTGAAATATGTACGAAATAGCGAATTTTATGAAAGTTGAATGTACGAATGTCGAGGACTGCGTGTATATGTAACAGTCCGTGTTCACTTCTGTTCGTTCATGAACATACTAATTTATTCATACACGAACTATTGGTTTTAGTTTTAGTAAAGCTATCTTTAAATAGACTCACCAGGTATCACATTGAACTTTTAACTGTAGAAACTTTTGAGTTGTCAAAACGCCAAGTATTTAAAAAGGAAATCCTATGGAAACCACATTAAACCGCTGTTATAATTCCCGTTGCTGCTAATATTAAAAATATTGCAACCAAGGGTAACCATATATGTATACATACATAGATAAACGATTGAGAATAATTAAACTTATGCCTAACAGTTTGTGTATGAACACGCTAGTTCGTTTGTCAATTTGTTATGATGTGTACACTAAGGGCGAAAACACACAGCACGGGTCGTGGCACGTGGAACGTCGAAAGTTTTCCTACATTTCTTCAAATATGGGATGCACCATTATCGATCACTGTCAAGCAAAGAAAAATACATGGAAACAATTTGAATGAAAACGCTCCAGGGGGTCATTTTGGGACGGTGCGTACTGGGCCCAATTTTTCGCACGTTTAAAACTATATAAAAAAAAACCATGTGCCACTTTCATCGCTCTGTGTTTTCGACCTACATAAAACTGGCCAGATTGGATAGTGTCCGAACAAACTACACAAGTACGTATGTATGTTCGTGTACAATTAATTCGTAATTTCAAAATTGCATTTGACAGAATAATCATCATTTGATAAAATATTCTCAGAAACTAAATCGAACAATTCAGCAAGCAACTTATCGCTCGATAAATTGCTCGGTGATTGGAATAATTTTAATACATGAAAAGCTTTTAATAAAACAACAGCAACACACGACCCAGACAGATTCTGAGCGAAATATACAAACATTTTTATTTAATTTATTTATCATTTATTATTCTCAACCTTTTTTACAGGCTGAATATTTCTTCGAGAGCAGTGGCTCATTCACATCAAAATCGAAGTTCTTCTACACAAACGGAATACAAAAAAGTCAATAAGATGAAATAATACATATGTAGTAGATACGTGTACCGTTGTGCATATTTGCCTTGTACGAAACTTTGGTGCACATGTGACTTGGACGTGTCCAGTCCACGTGAGCCAAGAGATCATTTAGAACGCAACAAGCCGAAGCTAAACGGGGGAAACCCGACGTGCAATCCGGAGGGATGGAAGGGTGGATGATATAAATATATAGGTCAAGGGAGGGTTAGGGTGGACGGGCGTCACGGCGGGGTCGGGAGTCACCGCGGGGGACAGGCGGGATCAATAACAAACCGGGGACTCCGAAACGGGGAAACCCCAACCCCACCACCCACCCCCACCCACCATTGCCACGTCGCCATCGCGCCCCGTTATGTACACATTATGTGTACACGTTTACGTCGATTTGTACACATATTAATACTGTTGCTATTATTGTAATTCCACACGATCTCATTACGCGAAACATTGTTATTGGAGAATTACGACACAGTGTTATATTTTAATATGTACTAATGTTCGATTTGATTTTGCGTTATACTGAATATGTAGTTTAGCTTAGACCACTGAACCGGGTGTTTGAATTCGAAATTCTTTGAAATTCGATGAAGTATTTTAATGTATGTATGTATGTTATAAACAAATTTAAATTATTATATTGAATTTATTTATATACTATTGATTGTAAGTACATACATACATATGTATTATGATAAAAATTCAATTTATTGTTCTTGTGTAATATCGGTATTATTTTAATAAATTGTATAAACATTAGTATCAATACTCGATGGTATCAAATATCAAATTACTATACATATATGTATGTATGTATAATACTTAGAAAGAACAGAAACATTTCGAGGAAAATCGAGATTTTTCCCTGTAACGAGCTGAATTTTTCAGAGAGATTTGAAAACGGATTAAAAAAATAGTTACCTAGGAATTCTCATTTTTCGTCTATATTTTCCTTTATAGGATTTATCTACAGTTCATATTTATATCAAAATAAATATACGGGTGGATGTAAAAGAGAAGCAAACGAATTCTATTATATGTGAAGAAAATTTAATCTTCTTATGAAAACGGTTTTAATATGGAACAGAGATGTGCAACATATTTTTTAATATACAAATGTATGTATGTATGCACATAAATATAATACGTGTGGCAAGAGAAAAATTAAAATTTCCGGAAAAATCTGGTAACATTTACGTTATATGGATAATTAAAATTTTATCTCTTAATCTAATATTGAAAAAAAATTATAAAAGTAATATTTTCATAAATTCAAGATATTAATTTGATTTATTAATAAAAATAATTACTTTTCATATAGGTTTCTCATCTAAATAGACCCTTTTTCATTTCAAATTGACGCGTTTTCATTTCAAATTAAACCTTTTTCATTTCAAATTACACCTTTTTCATTTCAAATTGACATTAAAAAGGGGTCAATTTAAAATGAAAAAGGTTTAATTTGAAATGAAAAAGGGTCAACTTGAAATGAAATTGAAATCATCATTTAAAGCCATTCACCAACCACTGTTGGATAAAGGCCTCTCCAACACTTCCATTCGTGTTTTTTTTTTTTGCGCAACTCTCATCAATCGCATCTAACACACTATTGTAATTTCATCCACTCATCTTCCTTGCGGCTTTCCTTTCAACCATAACATTATCTCGGGTACCATTCTAACACTTCTTTGGTCCACATTTCGTCCAATCTTCCTTGTGGACTTCCTTTCACCCTTAAAATTATCTCGGGTGCCATTCTAGCACTTCTTTGGTCCACATTTCGTCCATTCTTCTAGCCCGTGATCCGCCACATTTGGTCCACATTTCGCCCGTAATTCTAGGCGTGACCCGCCCATTCAATGTCTTCACTATCTCTACAATTTACACCACCCTTTTTCTTATCTCTCCTTGATATGCAAGCATAAAGGGTTCCATACTTATTTGAGTGTATTAGCATTTTGTGTAATATCTTGGCGTTTACTGCCCAAGTTTCACATGCATACGTCATCACCGGCAAACATATTTTTCCTCAGGTAATTTTCATATAATCTACATATTAAAAATAATAATAAAAATACCGAAAAAAATGACCTACCGCTGATGAAGACTCATTTAAGATAAAGCTACCTTTCTTCACTTCCAATAATGGAAGAGAGAAACGAAAATTATGGTGTTCTCTGGCGCTCGTTAAAGTAAAACTTTAGGTTTCAGACGTTACACGTTAAAAACCCAAATTATAGGAAAAGCCTTTTAGCCCGTAATCTGATGTTGAAAGTTTTGCGGCTCAATGTACGGTCAAATTGTGCTCTTTTTATTTTTTTGAGTATTTTGTATGTGTGCTTGATTTCAAGAATTTTGTTTTACGAAATTGGTTTTAACAAGTAAAGAAAATTTTAGTAAATTCGTTTTAACAAGTAGACACTGGTGAATAAAAAAAATATACTAAGAAAAAATCTAATCAATGACATACATATATATGTAGTATGGAACATAATTTTCCGTTCATGTTATGTAGATACTTAATGAAGATATTTACATGTACATATTTACGTTCGTATGAAAAAAATATATACATATGTACATAGATATCACGAAAAAATCACTACAAATTGTTATCAAGCATTAGACTACACATTCTTGGGTCGTTTTCATTATGCTGCGTACGCACCTAACCAACGAACGGCCCCCAGGCCAACT
The DNA here is from genome assembly GCF_051622035.1 of Arctopsyche grandis. Taxonomy (NCBI): domain Eukaryota; kingdom Metazoa; phylum Arthropoda; class Insecta; order Trichoptera; family Hydropsychidae; genus Arctopsyche; species Arctopsyche grandis. The sequence goes on along the minus strand of NC_135358.1, from coordinate 10,603,197 downwards.
TTTTAAACCAGTAGCGTACAAAATATCGAAATAAAAATTAAATTTAAAAATATCAAAATTTAAACTATTATTATTATATTCAAATATCAAAATAAAATTATAATCATTATGTTAAAATTAAAATAAAATATTGAAAGTTAAAACAGAACATACACAATTTCAAACGTCTGTTTTAAGCGAGATTAATTTTAACGTTAATGCCCGATTCACCAGATGCACAAATCTTTTTTATCCACCTATTTGTCAAAGCAACACCTCTTTCAATAGTGCAATCGTTCGTATATGCCGTATTTACGATAGCTTAGATGATTGTCCTGACCTCTTTAGAGACTCTTTTAGTATTTTTAGGACAAAGGTGAAGAAAATAATATGTGGTTGATTTGCTTCTTCACCCTTATAGTCTTTCTTTTTCTTTTTTACTTTATCTGTATCTTTTTCTTTATCTGTTTTTTTTCTTTTTTTTAAAATCTTGATGTTTTTGTAATTTTACTTTTTTATATCACCATGTATGTGGTGCTCACTGTAAATGGAATATTATATTTTTATTTATGTTTATTATTATTTTTTGTCTCATTATACAACTTTCTTTTTATATTTTATTCTGTATGTGTGCCTATTTAAATAAAATAAAAAAAATAAAATAAATAAATTTTCGAGATTGAGCTAAAATTAGATCATCAACAATCACATACAGGTAGTCCTGACTTAAGATGTTTTGACTTACGAAGATACGCACTAAGATCGAAAAAAAATCAAAGAATTATTATTTTTACTTCATCATAAAGCACAGCTACTGATAATACATGATACTATATCATGTATTAGTATGGGTGATCCAACGTTCGTCGATAATTCGGTGTATTGTCGTTAAATCAAACGGATTTTTTTGTCATCACAAAGGGAAATCATATTAATAAATTAATCAGTTTAGAGGTAAAATTTATCGAATAATGTGTGATTATTAATTTTATTTCGACGAAAGAAAAAAAAACCCTTTGACAAAACACCGACGACGGTTTTTTGTCAATGTGTTTTTTACCAATCATCGACGGCAGAATACTAACAAGCAACAAAAATAATAACAAGATTATTTTTCGCTCGTAAGCAGAGAAATTAAAATATTTCGCTGGTTGTAAATGCGTATCGTCGTAATTCAAAACATTGTTGTAATTCAAAACATCAACAATGATCTAATTTTAGCTCAATCTCGCTCTTTAGCTTAATTTTGATATTTTAATTTGAATTTTTTAATTTAATTTTTATTTCGATATTTTGTATCCTACTGGTTTAAAAAGTTGGCCTGTGGGTCGTTCGTTGGTTAGGTGTGTACGCAGCATTAGACCAGTTTGTGCGTCAATAAATAAATCAAACGGCGTATCACTTTTAATGACCTGTATATTAAAACAATTATACACACAAATGACCAGTGGCGTGCAACACACCAAATGTATAATATTATAACTGTAATATAACATTCACACTTAAAATCAAAGCAACACATGCCAATTTCGGTACGACCGAATAACGCCATTGTATTCAGAGCAAGTATGTGCCGTAACATTTATCAGATATAATACATTTCAAATAGTATAAGAAAAAAATAAATAAACACAATAAACTCTTCATACTTATATATGTATACGCACATAGGTACGTATCGTATTTGAAGAAAGGTCGTTACACAAAACACGGAAAATCCCTTTGTCTGGCGAATCCATCAATACGATTTTCTTACTCGACAAAAGGATAATAATACACATCTTATTATTATTATCGTATTAGTTCTGATATTACATCGCATTAATTTAGACTTAAATTTAACGAAATTTTCATAACGAAAACGTATTATTTCAGGCTTAATTTGGAACACATCGAATGAAAATGATATCAAGAATTAAAATTTACTTATACGTACATTATAAGGCCGCAAAATTTATCGTATATTTATAATACCAATCTTTGATGGTAATTTTTACGTGAAATAATACTATTTTTTTTAAGATTACATACCTGGTTGGCTTTATTGATCTGCTTCTTAAGGCCTGCGAACGCCATGGCTGTTGTTTTTCAGAACCACCACCGTAAATGAGCTCACTTTATATTGTAATAAGTCAAATATAAATCCTGAAACAACATAAAAAATACATATAAATAAAAAATAATACATATGTACATATATATGTTATTATTCATTCAATGATCGTTCACACTAGTTTTAGTTCACTATAAACAAGCCTCAAATTCTTCTTTGAATTTTTTCAAACATTTAATATCTTCAATGAGTGTAGCTTTCAAATACAAAACATTTATACCGACACCTAAGGCCAACTTTGTGCATACATATGTATGAACTATATAAAAAAATTGTAAGATTGTTATAAATTTGAAATTACATTCAAATAATGTTGAAACATTTTGGTAGGAAAGAATTCAATAATGGCAAGTGCTGATAGGAAACTATCGACCTGGAGTCACATATATCCAAGGTCTGACCAGCAGCACTGGATCAGGGCTCGAACCTGTGAACCCCTCAGTCATACATTATACATAAATAAATAAACTACGCTACCCCCTGAGATATGTTGCTGGTTTGCATACACCGTTTTAAATTTTATTTAATCGGCAATTGTGATCTTTAGATCACATTTAGATTAGACCATGACGGTCTGTGATTTAAAAAAAATTGAGTTTCACATATCTTGTCCCGTGGAAATTCTAAAAAAGACACTGTAACGTAGAGATTGGATGATTGATACTTGCCAACCACTGGCTAAGTATCACTGAACCGTATACAACAACCGATAAGGTCTCGCAACCCACGACCAATGATTTATCTGTGCTTATTGTAAACGCTGTGTATAAATATAAATATTTGACTGATCTGTTTCGTGCTTCATTCGGAGCTGGCTCGTCGACAGAACAACGATAAACTAATACTCGCTGCGTCTTTCCCTCCGATCCCAGAAACCCCTCTACACGTCCACGCTACAATACACTACCTTCACTGAAGGGTATATATAATATTAAAGAAAAAAAGGAAGCGAAACTACAGCATCACTACAAAACACTTCTACGAGCATCAGTACCTATAGTAATGGATCGTAAAATAAAATAATAACAAGCGCGAAGATAAATTTCATCACTAAAGTCCACAAAGAAAATGCGGTAATTTTCATCGGCGAATAAAATAAATTTCAACACGTAAATGTAAACAATAAAAGCTCCACCATTAAAGGAAAATTCTCTAATAAATCGATACCACGAACAAACAGGTTGTCGTCAACGGTGGAGAGCAAATCTAATAAAGTTGCACTACACCCCAGCACGCGAACGCTAAAAGCATTTTCCCCATCGTGAAAACGCAACGCAAACGTTACGTCGTACGGGAAAAGTCTTTATATATGCATGACATCTATTGTAAGGCGAACAAACGTGCCAAAGAAAATTTACCGTAGGCATATATATATATATCATGTAAATAAAATGACAAGGGCCGAAATGGAACAGTTTCGTGCGAAAAAGTTGACAAGGGTTGTTTGTAGCGGAGTGCTTATTCAAACGAGATGACTGAAATGTCAACGCTTACGTAAACTCGAAGTAGGTATTATAAATATTACGATATAATGGGTATTATAAATACCAAACTACTTGAAATATTTATATCATATCTATATGTATTATATAAAGCACTCAGGTTTATTAGGAGATAAACGCGTGTGTTCTACCCTCTCAACGCACAATTTCTATTTTACTGGGTAGCTAACCAACTCAAATTTATTATGTATTTTTCCCCACTGGCGAAGGAAATATAATAAAATATATAGCAGGAGGTACAACCTTACACATGCGTCACATTTTATAAACTCGAGAGTTTCATATGAACAATAAGAAAAGGTTTATGAACTTGTATCATAAATAAGACTACATATACATAGACCCAACCCTCGATTTACGCGGTAGATGCGTTCCACGAAAAACAGGGTTTTTCTTCAAATTTTAGGGCTACATGCCAAAGTTTTGCTATTTCATCCCGGATCGATCATCAGCTGATTCATCGAACCGGATTATACGAGAAGACATTTGAATACATTGTCAATTTGCAAATGTGAGGTACAACAAGAACATATTCTTATATTATATAAAGGATGTACATACACAAGGGATGTACATACATACACATAAATTTTATTAATGATACAATTCTATTATAGAGTTGCATTTGATGCAGCTACAATATAATAAACAAAGTATAGGAAAATTTAAAATATTTAATGATATGGTTAAGAAATTACCGAACATAACTATGTACAGTCTCGGTAAAGAGGCGATTTATTTGCAACACGTTCAATGTATGTATAATATAATATGATCGAGTTTCGTGATTTTTATTAAATCAACAGCCCTGTCTTAGCGTGGGTCTGGCTTTCATGCAACAGTCAGGTGATATCAAATCTCATCAGTTTCAAATGTAATTTAACCTCCTAAATGAGTTTTGTCAATGTCGAGATTTTTTGCATTGTGATTTTAGGCCAGAATTGGGGGATTCGAAGTGATACGACAAAATCGTTATGTCTAGATTTCGAGAAAAAACTGACAAATATGTACATATATACAATTACGTATGAAAGAATTGCTCGAGTGGTACACGAGATAATGCAAACGAGTGCAAGGAAGGCCACAAGGGATATGGGTGGATATATACCTAGCAGTATAGCTCGGTGGTTGCGTTAATGCTAACAACTGAGATGTACCCGGGCTGAAGGTGTAGATTGACCACGATTGAAAACAATTTATTCGGAGTATTTCAGTAGTGCTGCTGGATATTTGAGACTCAAAGTCGATCGTTGGCTATCAAAGTTTGCCAATTTATCTAATTTCTTGTTGAAACGGCACCTCATCAAATTGGCAAAACAATCCTACATACTATTTGTCACCACTATTTGAATATGATTTCAAATTTATAATCCATAAATGTATACATGTACAAGTTTAATGCCATAGGTGATGCTCAGGGCCAACCCGTAATGGTAAATAAAATCATAGTAAAATATTAATTAAAAATATATATATTTGGGAAGTGTATGAGATGAGATGTATGAATGTTGCTTCCAAACTGATACGAAAGGAAAGGTGTTGCAGAGGCCTTCATCCAGCAGTGGATGGTGAATGGCTGTAGATGATGATGATGATATACAATTATACAATATTAGTTTGTTTACTAATATTTATGTACACCAAATGTTTTTTACACTTTGTACAAGTATTATACATCAGGTACGTAATATTATGTATATACCCGTGGACCATATTTATCTACAAATATAATCTAATATATACGATAGAACTTCACATATCATCTCTAATGACCCTCTAATCGAGTGTTAAATGGATTGACCCAGATTTGTTCATTACGCGACTTTTTTCGTGATATTAAATCAGCTGTTCCGTCAGGATACATAATATGTATTAGTAAAAATTCAATCATTCGAAAAACAAAAGATTTCTTAAGATGTAGAAATATATTGGTAGTACTATATATGCTTATAAATAATACAGCTTTAGAGGGGTCTACCTTTAATCAAAGTAATAAAATACATGCATGTGTAATTTAGCTTTGCATCTCGACAGAAAAATAAATTTTTAGTTTGCAAAAAGTTAGCGCAGACGTTTTGAACCATCTGCTGCTCGCAATATCTCGAACGTGCCGCTCAAATAACTACTAAATACACACATAAGAGTGTGTATGTATGTATATATAGATCCTAGATCATATGTGAATTTTCATGAGGCAACCGCCAGGGGCGGCGAATATTTTCACTACAACGTTACAATATGTATATTTCCCGACAAAATTTGGGTAAATGGGTTTTGTTTTTTAAAAAATATCGAATTAATTAACGAAACGTATAGAAAACCTGGGGATAATCGCTTTGGCAGGTTAATCCCAGATAGGATTATAAGACGGAGGGGATGCGCGGTTTTGACCTAATGTACGACCTTCCGCGTGACTAAGCCGAGTTAAGCTTATTAAATTGTATGTCTTTCAAGCTCAATTTCAAATTTTCGCGATAGCAGATATGCTAAACGACACTTTTCATCTCTTTAGCACGTCAGTACTGCGAGGATATGACGTGGTACAAAATAATGCTATAATTATGAAGTAAAATTTTTGAGAAGATAATTCAATTGTGTTAAAACTTAATCTAATTGTATTTTTTTTGTTGTTGTCGTAGCATTTAAGCACAATAAGTGTACTATATATGTAAGTCTTCGTTTTTAAAGTGAATGACGTTTTTCTATCAAAAGGTATTCATGAAAATCTTAAAGCTGTAAAATCCAAGTGAAGATACATAATAGGAATATACATAGAATTGTAATTATCACAACCAAATCTATGGCCGTTGGTTTTTTTTTTATATTTAGAATACTTTTCACTTACGGTAGCGATCTTTTAAGCGTTACACGTAAACTTCGTAAACCAATGTTGGTCAAAAACAATAGTTTTATGTTATCTTTTAGAACTATTTCAAATCTACCTCCAAAAATAAGGCGAAATAACTATCTTTTTCCTGTACAAAATATATCTTTGGATTTACGTGTTACGATCTAGTAGTGATCGGGAACCGGTGGCTGCGGAGCAGCATGCGGCTCCTTGTATGATCGTACGGCCTCAGCATCGTCGATTGGAAATATAAAATAAACCATTAACGTAAATTGGTAAAGTCTGTCATAAATTCCGTATATATTTTATATATTTTTATAGTTTTACATATTATATAGTTTTTTCTAGAAGTTAAAGAGCTGGTCTGGCTGTTAGTCATATTTCAAATGCTAAACGGACAATTTCGCACATGGCGATCTCGCACACGACAATCATTGCCACGAAAATCACGAATACGAAATATCTGGCACTCAAATTTTCGTTAGTGTGCCAGTTCGCGTTGTGTGACTCTCGGTGGATGAAATTTGCGAATGCCAAATACTTATTCCGTGATCGATATATTATTGACGTGTCCCAATTAGCCAAGTCACAATAGTCATCGAACCATTTAAAATCTATTACATTTTATATGTATCAAACATCAGGTCAGAATTAATAATAACTCATAATCAAATGCAATTTAGAACTAATTCAATAATTAAAAAATACATAATATGCTGCGGCTCTCGGAAATTGTCAATTTCATGAATTTTGGCGATTTGGATTTATTCAAAAAAGTTTCCCGATCACTGATCTAGTACGTCGAAATCTGAGTTTATTTAAAATTAACATTAATTCATAAAATAAGGGTAAACAAAAATGTCAAAAGTGGGAGTTGCCATTTAAGAAAAAAGAGCTTGACTACGAATTTGGCAACCGAAAAAATATATGACGTATTAAAGGGCATCATAACTATTTAAGAGAACAAAAAAAAAGATTTTCTACGAAGTTAACTACATATAGTCATAACTAGGGAAAGGCGGTCAGCATACTTTTGACCAAAAAAATGGGTTCATTATTGTCAATTTCTATTGACAACAGTAAAACTTTTTTTTTTGATCTAGCTTTGTGGGACAATAGCAATTCGACAATAGTGAACCCTTTTTCCTGGGAAATGGAAAATCCACCGCCGTTAAGACTAGTCATAACTAGAGGTAGGATAGTCACAGTGCTATTCATTGATCCATTGTTGTAAATCCTTTGTAAAAAAGGTTCGGCAAACCTTTAACAATGCATTTACAACCTTTGAACAATACGCGGCACCTTCTGGGTCCGGTGACTAGTCATAACGCCCCAAAAGCAAATTACTTTAATCGCCCTCTGTTGTCTAATCATAACTACAGATAGGCGTTCGATGGATGCTTTTCAAATAACAATAGACCAGCCCAATAGTGTTTTATGTAAGAGGAAAAATAATGCTTTTTCTAAGAAATTGACAATAATGAAACATTTTTGTGCGAAAGGCATCCATCGAACGCCTAACACGCCTAAAAAATGGTTCGGTGATTATTCCGCACAAAGCGATTTTGCACACGTCACCAAAATCTCGATCACGAAACATCTGACACCCGAAAATTCCATTACACGCGAACTATCATACTAATGAGATCTCCAGATATTCCGTATCCGCGATTTTCGTCCCAACGATTGTCGTTTGCGCGATCGTAATATATGAAATAATCCGTTTACCTTAATAAATAACAGTCAATTTGATTAAAAATATAATATTCCAATACATATGTATTTAAAAGTTAAAACCATAAATCCAGACTTTTTTCTACCCGGTATAATAAGTACGTGTCATTCGGTGCGAGTTCTAAATTAATCAACTGGAACACTGTTATACATACGTAATACACTTGAGAAACACTGGTGTGGAATACACAGAGCTTAGCGCGTCAGTGGAAGAGGGATACCTACACAGGCGCTGAGACCATCTCGATAGCTAATCCAATTTTCAAACATGCCTATTGAATACAAATGAAGTACACGCTTCGACTGTCGTAATACATCTCCATACCTACATCTAAGACTACATGTACACCGATCGTCTGAAAATGGGGCGAATTTTAAATGGAAAATGCGAGCTCGAAAATAGTACGATAAATTTTCACGGTCGTAATAAACGCCATAACGGTGTTGCTTTATAATCTAATATCCTCCGGGGGCCCAATTTCCACCGTTTCCCAACGTTAGATATCGTTTGAATGATTCATTGAAAATTAATCGAAATTTCCATAGCAGTACATGAATTTCACTCGAGAAAATTAGACATATGTACATATATAAACGTATTCGACATTTAAAAAACTTTCATGTCTGTGTATATATGAAAGTAAATATGTATCCAAGATCGATAAAATGGCATTAATGGCGAATACTCATTAGTGAGGTAAAATAAACACACACGTCGCACGAATACAGAACCACAAAATTATACATACGTAAGCACATATGTACATATAGGTATGTACACATACAAAAACTGGCCGATTCGGTTTTCATTCCCTTCCAAAGATACTATTTGAGGTCATAAACAATTTTATGGCCGTATAATAAAATGATCTGTGTTGGAATGTGTCCCGCAAAGTGTAGAATAGATCAATAAGATAAAATTAGACGGAATTTTCACCCTTGAGAGGATTGATGAATTATTTATATATTATATAAGTATTGTGCAGAGTTGAACACATAGTATGTAAATTAATCAATGTGTAAGTATCATATATTGATGACTCCTTTATAGAAATATATGTAAGTATGACGTGAAAATGTGTTTGATATAAGTCTTCTATACGTACATATACAATACAACAATTAATATTTGTATTATATGTTTGACGGCAATGTAAATCCACAGCCCACCAAATTTGTCTAAATTAGTACGAAAACGCTATCGCTAGGGGTTTTAGTCCTTTGAAAGGATTTTACCAAATATTATACTAACCACCCAAACAATGCCGAGTGGCAAAATGCAGACAGAAAATGTAAAGGTAAAGTTGAGTAGTACAAATATTTCTTAACACTTTTATATAATGTTTAATGTATGTTTTTACATACATACATATACAAAAACATTTGTGATAAAAAATATTCTTTTTAAATAATAATAATGTTCCCATATTTACTTAATTATTATTTTCTTTAATTTTTTAAATATATTGTATGTATTTAAAAAATACACCCGATCTTCCATTTCCAAGGTAGATTATGTTTGCGAAAACCCGCGTAAAAAGCGATCCGCGTAAAATTGGGAATAAGTATGTATTATAGTAATAAGTAACAAAAATAATATTGAAGAATAAAAAAATTGAATAAATTTGGCTCGTAAGAACCACTAATAGGTTTGGGAAAACATTATTCAACCAGCAACATAGCCCAATGGTTAACATATGTATAACTAGTGTAGGGCCCGTTGATTTCAACGGGTGGTTTCGAAAAGAAATTGAAACTCGAATAAAAATAAAGTTAAAGATATGGAATCGACTGGTTTCGGAAAGACAAAGGCACAAAAAAAAAAAAAAATTGTTCCCCATACTGGTTGATGGTTGATCATAAGAAATCGGAAATCGAAAAAGATTGTCGACGAAAGCCGAAGATACGCGAATGATTGGTTCCCCATACTTCTATAGGATAATCGAATATTAAGTAATTTTAGAGCGTTTTTTTCTGACGAGGCTGTAGTCTAATGGCTAGCGACCTGTTCTGGGCGAGGGGGCCTTAGTTCGATTCCGTGATTTGGAATTAATTTTATTTTTCAAATATACGCTAAAATATAAATTAATTTCAATAATTTCAATTAAAAATATATATTTAATTGTTTTATATGAAAAGAAAAAAAATGGTTCAAAACCTCGCTAAATGAAATTATTAAAATTACGTATTTTTATATGGCGAGAAGGAATATTTCAATTAATGTTTAAAAAAAAAGGCGAAATGAAAAATTGGATTTGGCGTGATGTCCGAGACCATTAGCTCAATTTAGACAAATTTTCAGGCTATTTGGGGTGATCGGTTCGAGTCGCGACAAAGTCGTCTCGTCTAAAAATGAATTAATCGATTTTTATCGATTCGTTCATTATGTTCGGCTAGAGTTAGGACACACACACACACAGATTACCGTCTTTATATATATGATGCTTTCAACTGAGGGGTAATGGGTTAATTCCACGACCTGGTGTTGCTGGCCAGACCTCAGGTATATGTGACTCCAGGTTGATCATTTCCTATCAAAGTTTGACAATTTGTCTAATTTCATTGTTGAAACGGTTCCACCAAATTGACAACCCCGATTTCGTTGATTGTTATAAATATAATAATCTGTAAAAATGTATGTATGTATTTCTTGCGAAAATTTACTGTATATCGATTTTTATATATAAGTGTATTTGTAATGTAAAAATGGGTTTACCTGTAATAAAATAAAACAAAAATTTCAAGAAAAGGTGAAGGAGCATTTAGTTATGTTGCGTAACTTGAGATGTGGGTCTAAGGTCAAATAAAATAAAATAATACCCGACACATAAAATATAAAAATAAAATCAGACTTGCAAATCACGCAGTAGAAGGAGTCGTGAAAATGAGTCACATTTTACGTCTAGCAGTTACATTAAATACGTAAGTGTCGAATTCAATTTTACAACTACATTTTTAATTCAGTGAAGTAGGTACCTAGGCAATGGAGTCGTTCGAAAAGGTCAAGTCTGAAATTGAACTGTGACCCGTCCGAACAATCAGAAAAATAAACCGAGTAGTCTCGTTCGCCAGAAGAATATTATACAATTTGAGTCGACCAAACTATTGTACAACGAGCAAACCAAAACAATGTCGAATTGTATTAAATTTACGTATTGAATTACAATTATGCAAATAGTATCAATTTAATGGAAATCACATTTACGTTCGTTTAAAAAAAAACAAATTCGAATAAAAAGTACATACAATTCCCGAATACTACAGTAAAGCCCCAGTTTACAGCGCCTCTACTTTACAGTTTCCAAAATACGTAACTTTATGTTTAGTTGTAAGTAGAGGAAAATTTAATGTTGAATATATATTTAATTTGCTATTTTTTTAAGGTGAAATATTTATCGTAGGTAATAATAGCCTAATGCGTGCCCACGTGCTGGGCGTGAACGTTCGTCATGTATGCGACATATAATAATAATATTTAAAATTTGGTTAAAGGTTTTGAAAAAAAAATCGTATTTTTAATTTATTATTTTTTTTTATGTCGACCGATTAAATGGAGTGCAAAGGTACGTGCACACAGACAGTGATAAATAATACAATATATTCCATAATTACTTTCTTGGTATGTAAATATGTAACGAAATACTGAGAGAACTGCCCTAGCTAGAATAAATTGACTAGCCAACAGAATATAGACAAAAATAAAAGATTTACACATTCTAATAAATAAAAAAAATTCTAAGCTCAGGCCAATAAATTCTAAGGAAAAAAATAAGAACAAAATTTCGGGGTCGAATTTTCACACGATTACAAATCTTCGTCTATTACTACGTACATATCATATGTAGATAAATTAAAAAGCTCAAAAAACTTTCAATACATATATACATATATATGTATTATTAAAGATAGCGGAAAATATGAGCCGTTATATTTGAAAGTCCACTTTTCTTCGCTTCGAAAAATATCTCGTAAAACATTAAATATAAGGCTTTGCGTTTAACAATATTTAAAGACACCGGTGGCCTGTAATACGTTTATTCTGCTTTTCCGAGATTCTGAACACATTGAATTAGAACTGATAACAATTAATGAATTAACCCAAACAGAAATAATATTTTTGGAACTGAAAATTGGACTTTCAAATATAACGGCTCATATATTGATTTATCGTCAGTTCTTTCCGGTAAAAAGATGATTTGAAATCCTTGTAATGATTTATAAACGACATCTAACCCAATTTTAGTTGCAACAATCGATACACTGTATCGAATGTATTTCGATACTAGAGTGAAAATTACATACAAATTTCAACAGTTCAATAATTGAATCGAATTGGCAAAATTCCATCCGAATAAAACCGCAACGATCTACACACTAAAGTGTCACAAACCGAACGAGATTTTACACGGTAGATTTTCAGCATCGCGCGCACTGCTTGCGTCACCCTCCCAAATGGGAGATTCTAGACGTATAGAGAATACAACATTATTAAAAATAACAATATTGCACAAAGACGAAAAAAGAAAAATTTCGCAATCGAACAGAAGTCTTCAGAGCCGATTCACCCCCGAATTTTCATTCAAGCGACAAAGGGAAGGTGGCGCGCAATCGCACTGAAGCGCCTCGTATGTTATATCGTATATACACGCGCAAATATCGCAAAAGCGAATATGAACGATGCTGAAGGAGGCCTGTAAAAAATCGTATGTGCAGTTTTCAGTTACCTGGTTATGCCCGATCGGATGGCGACAACAAACTGACGGTAAGGGTTGTGGGTGTACGGCTGGCGATCCGCGCGCACGCGTCACAGTCTCGGGGGCGACTGGCGAAGAGGGGCGATCGTAGGCGGGGGGCAAAGGCCTGGGGGCGGAGGCCGGGGGGCGGGCGCTCCGGAGACGCGGCGGTTGCGTAACACCGTGCCCGCTGCCCACAGACAACACACTGACATTAAACAATGCGCAAACGCGCCGATTTCGCGGACACTATCGGATCCGCGCTTGTCAATCGTCAATTGATAACAGCGTCTATCATATACATACATAGCTCGATTTAGGGCTAAAACACACTGAATCATACTCGGCCTCTCGTTGTGAAAAATCCGCATGGGTTATTTTTTTTCCGACAAGTTTCTCCTACATTTCTTCAAATATGGGAACCACCGCTATCGATCACTGAATTGAACGGCACGGACACGTTCTTGGCATCTCGTTGTGAAAAATACACATGGTTTTTTTATTCTTCGACAAGTTTCTCCTACATTTCTTCAATATGGCTCAGTGGTAGCGTGTATGTTTGGCACCAAGTGATTGTTGGGTTCGATCCCGCTATACTGATGGTTAGACTTGGATATTTGTGACTCCAAGTCGATCGTTTCTTATCAGCCAATTTTATCTGATCATTGTTGAACCGGTTCCCCAAAATTTTGGCAAAAAAATCATCCTATCTGCTGTCATATGTACAAATCTTAAATCCCTGGATGTCTCAACGGATTGATTGATTAATTAATTGTTAATTTCGTGTTCTTCAGCTTCTCGAAATACAGTGATTTATGTAATAAAAATGCTGCATTGTTTGTAATTAATTGTCTAGGAAGGCGCATTCCTGTCAAGCCTTCCTGGTATATGTATGTATATCTATGTAAAAAAAAAAAATATATATATATATACATATATATATATATATATATATACATATATATCAGTGGCGTGCGCTGAAATTCTCTCTCTTTTTGTCGTACAGCCTTATTTAATGTACACGAGCAGGATACAAGAGGAACAGGCTGTTCCTCTTGTATCCTGTTCGTGCACGACAAAAAGAGAGAGAATTTCAGCGCACGCCACTGATATATATGTATATGTATATATGTGGGAATCACCATTATCGATCGCTGTCAAACTGTGTGATTAAAATCTGAGTGCAGTAGCACAGATTATGCGTGCTAGCGTTTTTTTTTACATGTGCAAAACTATCTAAAAACACGTTCCGCATGCTTCTCTGTGTCTGCAAAAGTTTTTTTTTTTTGTCCGCAAAGTTCGATTTGGCGGCGGGAATGAAAATCCCTAGGGTTATGAATACTGATTCGTATTTTAGCATGCGGATCGCACTAGCCAATCAAGATTGATCATCTCGATTTTCTCGTCTGCGAATGTGTCCGTTCAATTAGAATTAAAGCAATTAACTGGGGGGGGGGGGGTTAAATGAAAATCTCAGGTAAATGAATGAAAAAAAAAGAGTGATGAATAGAAATCCATATTTTAACACGTGGACCTGAACGTTTCTTGAAATATATCACCGTTATCGATCACTGAAATGAACGGCACGGGCACGGGCACGTTCTTGGCCTCTCGTTGTGAAAAATCTGCATGGGTCCTTTTTTTCGAAAAAATTCTCCTACATTTCTTCAATATAGGAATCACCGTTATCGTTCACTGTCAAACCAATGTCAATACAAGGATTAAAACCAGGGTGCAATATCATAGCGTTTAGCGTGCTAGCGTTTTTATTTTACATATGCAAATCTCTTTAAAAAAAACACGTTCTTCGTGCTTCTCTTCTTTTGCAAAAGTCCTTTTCTCGTCCTCAAACGATGACACTTCGATTTGACATGGGAATGAAAATCCCGAGAGTTATGAGTAGAGGCCCGTATTTTAGCAGTAACCAATCTCGATTTAATCGATTAAATCCTTTTCTCGTCCGCGAATCATGACACTTCAATTTAGCGTACGAATAAAGGTTGGGGTGTCCGTTAAATTAGAATTAACGCAATATATTTACTGGGAGGGGCTGTATGGAAATCTCAAAAGTTATGAATAGAAACCCATATTTTAGCACACATATCTACACTTGCCTTTAAAGATTGATAACAGCATCTATCATTTGATCGATCAAGTCACGATGACACTTCGATTTATCTGAGGTGTCCATTAAATTAGAATTTACGCAATATAGACGTCATAAAAGTAGGGGGAGGGAAATTTCCCGGATAATGAATTAAGAACCTTATTTTTAGAACACGGAGCTGCGCTTGTCAATCAAGATAACAATATCTACCTCAATTTAATCAATTAATAATGATAAGTCCTTTTCTCTTCCACAAACAATGACACTTCGATTTAATGGATGAATAGGGGCGGTGATGTCCGTTTCAATAATTTGTAATACTTTATAAAGTACATACAAATTAAAAACTAACATAACAAATAAAAAATAATATAAAAGAATAAAAAGCGACTTAATAAAAGATAAGTATAAAGATAAAGAAATATATAAAAATGCGACAAATATAAAGAAATACTTTTAAGAGGAAATGCATTGTTAAATGGGAAAAATCACACAAACGTTAATTTTTCGCATATATCAAAAAATGCTAAAGATACAAAAAAAATGTTTAATTTGAATTTATAATAAATTGATTCATTACTATTTATTTATATAAAACTTTTATTTTTTGAGATTATATAACGAAAAATTAAATTTTATTATATAATTTAATTACGTGCGTGTTTAGATGAATAAAACTATTATTGTAATATATTTATATATGTACACGATTTACTTGGAGGCTATATTTATACTATAATACACACATGTTAAATATACATGCATGTGCGTATAATATAATCAGTACGTATAATATAATCAGAACTTTCAAATTTTGTTAAAAATTATTGATAAAACTCAAAAATAACATTTCGGTAAGATTTACCTTTATCCACGATTACTATAAAATAGGCTGGATTTTAAAAATTACTAACAATGCCGTGTAATAAATAGCTAATAGTCCAAAATGAGATGTTTAACATACTATACATATGGAAATATGTACGTATCAATACGTTTATAATCATTATAAGCACGAATATTGCAATTGTATATGTAATATATATAGTATGTATCTACACATTAAATCAAACCCATTATAAATTGTCTCCCTTGCCTTTTTTAAAAAAATAAGTAGATGATTTATTTCAAAATACATTTTTATTTTAATAAAATGTAGTTACAAACGAAATAAGGGTATTAATCTTACACGTTTTTAATCAAAATAAAAATTTTAAAACCGAAACTACTATTAGAATTTACACAACAACCAATTAAAAGTGATGTATGACATATGTTAATTACGCACAGGGACCGTTAAAAGAATATATGGGAGCGGCAAACGACCCATGCCAAGTCGTAAACGTTGAAAAAGGGTTGATATGGAAAATTTCATACAATATAGGACAAAATTAAAACAAGTGGGAAAATCCTGGTGAGGTTATTTAAATTATTGTTAAAAATCAATATAATCATCAATGGTGAATTGTCAAGCATATTTAACAAAGTATAATGTAATTTAAAACGTATATAACGCCAATCGGCGTTTTGCAAACAAGTCCATAGGCCTGAAAAATGCTGATAGGCGTCGTATTTTGAACATGTACAAAGTAAACAAGAATACTACCCGCTAAGCTTTTCCAGGTATATGGCATTGAAAAAATATGCATTGTCGTGTAATCCGTGTCATTAATTTGTCAACGTTTATAAAGACAAGTTTACACCGAAAATTCTCGAAATCCTCGGCGTTAGTTATCTAGGGTTTGTTTAGATTAGCTACAATTTTTATAGCTGCTTTCTATTGGATTTCAAGATAATTATATTTGGAAATTTTGGCGAAATTTTCAGCGTGGCGGGCTTTCAACAAAAAATACGTCAGGGTTAATATAATTTTATGTACATGTGAAAAAGTTCTATCATGTTTTTCAACACGTTAGATATAATAATAACAATGAATAAATACTCGAATAAAATGAATAAACAAGTTTTGTTATAAATTGTAAGGGATTTGGAAGGCGAAAACTTGCATGAATGGAGTCGAGCTGAGAAAAAAAATGACGAAAGGAGCTGAAGAGGAATCAAAATATTATGCGAATCTCGACGTCAACGCAAATCCATCAAACTTTTGTGAGGACGGGAAAAAACGAGAGGTGATTTAACGCGAAGAAAATGAAATCCTCCGGAGGGAAAGAGTAAGGGAGTGGAGGAAAAAAAAACGATAAGAAAACTCAAGCGCGGCAACGACATTACAGGCAGTTATGTAAGGCATGTGCAAACGGAAAAACCACCACCACACTCGGAGAAACAAAGGAAATCTGAAACGGTTTTCCTCACGAAAAATTCGTATATAAAAAAAATAAGATAAAAAAGGAAACAAAACCGAAAGTCGCCAGCCCTGATTATAATTCGGAAGATGTAAGAGAAGTACGCAGCGCGATAAAAACACTGACCCACATATTACATGTACACGTACCACTCTGTAGTCTGGGACGATTATATCATTTTCAAATTAGCACAGCTATTTGACTTTTGATCGTTATCATCTGTTAGTGGTTAGCGAAGTCCAAAATATTCCCCCAAGACCAAAACGTAGCAGGTGAAATAGGTTAATCTGCTAGCATGTTTAGTACGAACCAAACGACAAGTACAGTATTTAATAAGTACTCGAGAAAACGCTACCCTATAACGCAGTACCATAAAGTGGGTCTTAATAGATTCTAAGGTAGAATAGTTCATCAACTAGCTAAGAGATATTCAACATTTTGGGAACCGCATATTTTACATATAATATAAAATTAATACCATTAAGTATATTTACATACATACATATATACGTATGAATGTGCTTATCAAATCCAATGATGTATGACGAAAAATACATATATCTTAAAAAGCTCCGAGAGGCAAACCCAATCGTTCCCATCCGTCAAGAGATTTGAGAAACTCAAGTCAGTCAAGCTCAATAATTACTAGAAGATTGTGGACATATATCCATACATACATATATGTACATACATATGTATGTACATATGTAGGTATATTATATATAATTTCTCCTTTTTCCGCTTTCAATGAATGCTTCGCTTATTTTACAATAAGCTAAACAATTATATTCACATTTCAGATTTAATATTAAGTGTTTATTTTTTATATACCTATACATCGGTATCATCATTACCATCATCATTTATTGCCATTCATCATCCATTGCCGGATGAAGGCCTCCAACACGCTTCCATTCGTCTTTGTTTTGTGCAACCCTCATCATTTTCCTAATTTCATCCGACCATCTTCCTTCCGACTTTCCTATCACCCTTTTATTCATTTATTTAGTTTTATATTCTCTTGGGTACCATTCTAGCACTTCTTTTGTCCACATTTCTTTCATTCTTCTAACCAAGTGACCCACGCATTGCCATTTAAATCTACCCTTCTCATACTTCTCACCTACATATTCCGTTTCCGATCTCTCCTCATTATGTCGAGCGTACCATCATTATTTGCGTGCATTGGATTTTGTGTAAAATTTTGCCGTTCAATGTCCAAGTTTCACAGCCATACGTCATCAACTCTTCACTTACAAAACGCATTGATTGAAGATCTTTTTCTTCAGGCAAGGTGGAATTGTGGAATAAAAACCGGCATTCATTCGCCTAAATGCATCCCGTACCTACTGCATACGTGTCTTTATTTCCCCTTCTTTGCAGCCGGACATGTTTACCATTTGCCCTAAATAAAAATAATTACTACATATCTACTTATATAAATATCAGTGGCATTTAATGGGTTGTTATTTTCTCATAAGTTGCCCTAAACTCTTAAAATGAACTCGAACTATAAATTGCGAAACGAAATCAGCGCCACACACTTACAAACTACATACATTTAAGATTAACCACGTACAAGTCCATAATAAATCAATTGAGAGTGCAACGAGCCAGGTCAAAGGGGTGAAAATAATGGGACACGCGTGTCCCCATCTCCACCCCATTGAGAGCTCGCCGCGTCGCGTATAATTATAGAAACTGCAGAAGTCGGCGTGGGCGGACTGGGGTGGGCGGTGGGCGGTTACGGGGACACTCGAGGGGAAGGGAAACGGGGGTTTTCTGGGGGAGGGGGCGCCTTTGCGGGGGTGTCGCGCCTGCGCCCCAATACCATTCGCTTCGATCGGACACCGCTGAGGGAAGGTCATGGCAGCCACGTTCAATTTCGTCCAAATACCCGAATTAATATGAAGCAAAGCAGCCGCGGAGACATGTCCTCGCATACGCTATGAGACAACCCCGTATGACGTGTGGTATCCTCAAAAATGCGAAGAATGCTGGGGATAATTCAGGGCGGCTTACGTAACGCTTTACGCCTGCTACTTTATTTAATTAGGCCAGTATTGACGGGTTAAACAAAAGTTTCAAGAAATATGGATGTTTTCAAATTCAGCTCGGCACTAGTTTGATACATACATATGTACATACATAACCTAAAATTAAGTTGATCGGGTGATAATACCGTAGACAGTTGTTTGTATCTTTGTTTTACAATATGTATATCCGAAATTAAACAGTTAAACCAATGATCGAGTATTATGTAGGAATCAAATAATCTAATTTGCTGAACAGATTCGGTAAACTAAAAGTTATTTTGTGACGTAATTTGTGAAATTTGATAGCGTCTCTATCATCTTTTTACTTTTATCTGTATACGAAGTATCTATAGAGTATACACAGATGAAGTATTGCGACCATGAGAAAATTCAACCTCGAGATTTTTTCAAGTGTAAACTTCTATATTTTCAGTATAACTTGATAATAACCAAATATACTATACGAGACATCTTGCGGTTGTTTTGAAAAAAAAAATCAACAACTTACGTTTGGCACATCAGAATATGCTGAAGTAATTTTTTTTTTTTTTTGATAAAAAATTATATTTGCCCATGATGTTATATGGTATTAAACTTGTACATATATTTTTTTTGAAATCATATTCAAATAGTGGTGACATAGTTGACTTAATCTGGTTTTTGCCAATTTGATAAAGGAACCGTTTTAACAATGAAATTAGATAAATTGGCAAACTCTGAAAGGAAACGGTCGACTTGGAGTCACAAATTACCGAGTCTGACCAGAAGCACTACAGAATATACTCGGAATTAAATATTTTCAATCGAGGTCAACCAATGGCATTGAGCCCAGCCACCTCTCGGTGGTCAGTATTAACGCAACCACCGAGCTATGCTGCTATTTTGTATAATATAAAAGAAAATTCATAATTGAAATCAAAGAAAAAAAAGAATAGAAAAATAAATTCAAATCAAATTATGTATAAAATCATTTACCGCTCGAATAAGAACGTTCAGATAAAAAATATATAGAGATTCAAAATCAATACTTGTAAACGTAGTTAAATATAAAACTGGCAAAAAATAGATACATGATAGCTTGGAAAAAAAAAGATTTTTAAAATTCGCCAAATAATTAATTATATATTTTAAAGTAATAAAAAATTACAATCTATAGAAAACTTCAAACTATTGATTCTAATACTCAATTCAAGACCGCAAAAGCGACAAATCTGTAAAAAAAAATTGCGCATTTTTTAAACGCTCATATCTCATCGACGAGAGAAAATTAACAAAAATCATTGTCATATTCGAATTCAGTGGATCAAACAAAAAAGATTGATTAGTTTCCGCTGCGGTAAGCAAAACACGTGACTTTCTTGCTCGGTGTAATTAAACTCGTGATTAGGCATTAAAATACAAATTTAATTGTAAAAGAAATACAGCAAAATATTAATATTATGTACAGCATTTTATGTTCCATTTGTTTATCAACACCGGTAATGAGATAAAAATTAAAATACATAACACACCAATGCCAAGTATAGATAACACAAGAGTTCACACACCTGTCCAACGAGTTAAAAAATAAATCCAATAATGAAAATTTTTAATTAATTAAAGCGAAACATTGAAAGCGATAGAACAGACACGTAACCATAATATAATATAGGTATGTACATATGTATGTACATATGTACATAAATAATAGCGCAATATTGCTGAATGTAACTCACGCGATCGTTCAAATGTACCCGTTTCGAACTAAAAACGACACTGCAAAATATAAAATAAACCGAGTAAATAGAAATGTAAAACGATCACAAATTTTAGGAATGAGGGAGTTGACCCTCTTGCGCAATAAAAGTCAAACGGCGAGAAGATGTGGCGCCAGACACTGCGGATCTTCTCCAAAAACGAGTCGGCATACAGATACATACATACATATGTATGTATGTACCTACAAATGTACATATGTATGTATGCATGTATGTAAGTACATGCGATCGGATCGATAGAATAATAAAGCACTTATTGTAATCGGAATGTTATTATACTCATTGCTACACTAACCACAACTAAAGCAACTAATGTCAACTAATGATAGTATTAATGCATAAATACGACGAGTATTGCTTTTGAACATTGGATCTGAATAAAATTTTATTATTTTTTAAAGAACTTTCAATATTTAGGTATATATATGTAGGTATGTATAACTAATTTATAAAAAAAATGTACATATGAAATTTTTTTCCACTAAAATATTCCATAATTAGTCGAGATCTTATTTTGGGTAATAAATAGGATTAGTGACATGTTTTTAAATTAACTATCCTACATGTTTTTAATTTAACTATCATATACATATATACAATATGATAAATAAAAAAGCTAAAATACACCCTCCTCCCCTTTAAAAATCATATTTAAGCTTTTTAGATAATATATATATATATATATATATATATATATATATATATATGTATTTATATTACACTAAAAAAATTTCAATTTTCGTCAGTTATGAAGATGATATGAACAATAGCATGTGTATTGTTCAAGAAAAAAAAGTTTTATTAACGTTTGACAAATGGAAATGCAAAATGGTATTTTAAATAATATATGAATGTATGTAAGATGTAATTAACTAAACAAATTTAAAATATACATAATATACATATGCATGTATGTACATACATATACAGCAGCAGTCACATAAAACGGAACGCTTAAGCGAAACATGTTTTTGCGTGAAATTTCGGTAATCTTATATAGAACCAAAACCGAAAGTCATTTAAATGATAGGTTGTACCATAGTGCATTCATGTAATACCAAACGTGAAAAAAAAAAAGTTGACAAAAATGAGTTGGGGAGAAATTTAATGGAGGGCAGATTTTACGACCGTCCGTTGACTTCACGGTTAAATGAAATTTGAAATGAAAATAACACTATACATATACATTTTTAATTTTATTACAGTCACATATTACTATTTACAACTTATAAAAAAGAAATTAATATTTTGTAGCGGCTCCTTTCGATTTTATAACTTCTTTTATTCGGTTTGGCATGGAATCTACTAAAGTTTTTAAATTTTCGATTGGGAAGTCTTCGTACCATATCTTTTCTATTATTTCTTTCAACGATTTAAGAGTAGTAACATTGTTCTTCCTTATCCTGTACTTGATACCCATCCATAAATTGGATTTAAATCGGGACTATTGCCAGGCCATGGTAGTGTCTTTACACCCATTTCTTGTAAATAGTCCCGAACCAAAAAAAAAGTAAAAAAAATAAATCAGTTTTTTGATTGAAATTTTATAATTTATATTCAATGCTATCAAATAAAATGAATACTCACCAATTTAGCTCGATGACAAGGGGCAGAGTCATCTTGAAAAATTATATCATCGGTATATGAAAGGTGGTTTTCCATCGATGGGACAAAGCTTTCTTCTAAAAATTTTTTATATTTTTTTCCATCGATGGCACCTTGTAGAAACTCCAATTGTCCAATGCTATGGTACGAAAAGCATCCCCAGACCATTTGACTTGGAGGATGCTTAACGGTATTAAGGGTACAATTTTCATTATACCTTTCGCCAAATTTCCTTCGGACATACGGAAAACCATCAGGACTATAGAGGTTAAACTTTGATTTGTCGGAAAGTATCACTCGTTGCCAATCTGATGGACTCCAATCTTCACGTGCTTTCGCCCATTCCAATCGATTGTTTTTCATTCTCTTGGTTAGTAGTGGTTTTTTTGCAGCTTTCCGACCGTACAGTCCAGCTTCTCTGAGTCGCCTTCTTACTGTTGAGTCGCTGATTTCCATGGAAAATTGTGAAGATACATCTGTTCTTATTTCTACAGCAGTTTTGAATCGCTGCTGTAAAGATAATCTGGTTATTACACGGTCTTGCCTCTCCGATGTGCATCTTTTCAGTTCGGTCCCCTTCTTACGATCAAAACTTCCAGATTCTCTTTTTTTTTATCAGTATTCTCGAAACAGTCGATATAGAACATCCCATTTTCTTGGAAATTGACCGAAAGGAAAATCCTGAACTCGCCAATGTCGCGATTTTTACACTCTTCTGCAATGATAACTAAGCTCGTTTTTTCATGTTGACGTGTTAAAATTCGAATTTGATGCTTTCTCCTCGAAAACCCACACTAAACTGAACTCAAATCTTAGAAAACAATCATATTTAGAATATTTGGTCGTTAAAAACCCTACACATAAAGGGATAATCCTTTAATGACCTCGAAGTCGTAAAATTCACAAGCGTTCCGTTTTATGTGACTGCTGGTGTATGTATAACTACATACATACGTACATATGTATTATTTTTTAATAAATATCTATAGTTTGCTGTCTAATTAAATCTCTCAATTGATCGAAGTACTTCTAAATGGTCGGAAATAATATCTTTGCATTTATCATTTCACTTAAAAATTCGGAAATTTGTCGCGATTAGATTAGACGATTTTGGCAATCCCTGATTTTGGCACCCGTAGCTAACACCTCTCCCTTCTCATGGCTTTGGGTACATAGATATGTATACTACGTATGTATGTATGTATGTAAGTATCAATGGAAAAATTTTAATCGTAAAAAAAATTAACCTCGAGATTATTACATACATATGTACATATATTGACTGCTTCGTACTCAGTATCGATCGCTTATCACATTTTTATGGTTTTATTTATTGAGTTCCATTGCCTTTGGGCAACCTGTAATGACACCAATGGTAGAAATGAATGTATTTAAAGATTTTTTTTTCATATTTATAAAATAATTCGAGTACCATTAATCCCATCACACTTATACTTTGTATTAGTAAATGATATACTAATTATTTTGTAATTTTTCAAATTTTATTTGTGCATATGTATGTCGACTGGAAGTGCTACCTCTCCTTATATATATGTCGGTCTTCTCTTTTTTTTATTTTAATTCAATCACACATTTAATTATATTGAAATAATAAACTAAAGTAGTCTGAGTGGGAAGGACATCCTGTCCTATTCGATAAAAACTTTTTCTAATTTGTTTAAATAAATAAATAAAAAATTAGCAACATAAAAAAATCGCCATCATTCAGCAAATACAAAATTGGAATTAAAATTGTATATGTACGTGTGAAAATATCGCCAATAAAGTTTGTCAGGGATGATAATGGGGAACGAAGGTCGCGATAATATTCGGCAAAGCGTGCGAAGATAAAGTTTTCCTAACTCTACCAATTTAATATGAACACCTCTCTACACTCATGTCTGTATAATAATATTTTGAAAAGTACGACCCGAAGGGAACGGAAGGGAAAACATTTTTGTCGGTAAGCAAACCCGTTCTACCCTAATAAAGATATTATTTAAATTGGACATTCGTACTAGAACAACAAATGGAAATACATATATTAAAGTAAATGTCGAATTACGTATAACTTACAACACATAAATATACATCATTATAGTTACATATGCACCTATACATACATATGTGGATAAATTAATGAAATATATTGATATTACATACATGGTTATTTTTGCACAATGTATACATTGATAGTTTACACATTAATCTCAGAATAAAAAAGCATATAAAAATTAAATATGAAGTGATAAAAAAAATGAAATTGCAGATAGGGAACAAATCACCGGATACAGTAGTTTGATGCATAAGCAGGACCAGCGTCCGGGCTGAGTTTTATCTGCATGTCCTCTCATACCCTCGCTAATATCGATCCTACTGTTTGGCAAACGTGGGTTGTGTTGCAGTCGTTGCACTTCACCACAAACCCTCAAAGTGGGTTACGCAAGAAAATAATTGCATCGACCAGTGAGCAAAAAGCAAACGTTACATGGACAAAACCAGTGCAGTGCACTCGAGATTTAATCTTAACCATGCGGATTAAACGGAAAATTTTTTTTATGCAAATAGGCTGTAAGAATAAAATCTGGCGTTCTTTCCTTATTACTAGACAGCGGAGGGTGATTGGGGTAATTGGGCTTTTGGAGCATTGTGGCTATTGCTTCGTATTGTAACATCGTAGAAAACCTTTTGTTTTGCTCTCTTGCATTCAGCATTATTGGAATGTGTATTGTTATTTTCCATTGCCCTAATGAGTATCCGTTCCCTACTTATTACTATTTTTTTCCAACAGTTCCAAATATTTTACAAATACACTTATATTTTTATACAATACCATAGCGACATCTATGAACAAATTCGATATACAGCAAACTTTTGTGATTAGAGTGGGTAGCATATTTAAAATAATCGACAAATCCGCGATGCTAGAAGCTCAAATTAGCAAGAAATGGAAATAGGTTGCCGATTTGGTGGAACCGTCTCAACAATGAAATCAGCTAAATTAGCAAACTCTCATACGAAACGATCGCCCTGGAGTCATAGGCATTACAAGCTAACCACTGAGGTATGTTGCTGACTAATGGTTGGATACTCATTAGGGCAATCCCAAATAACAATACACATTCCAACAGCGTTGAAAGCAAGAGAGCAATAAAAAAATGGTTTGAGCACTAAAAATCACCCTCCGATGTCTACTTGTTGGTAATAACTAGAGATCGGCGCGACCTAGTGCTATTGGGACAAAAAATGGGTTTACCATTGTCTATTACAATGAAATACAAAGCTAGAGAGCAAAAAAAAAAAAAAGATTGACCAATGTAAATAAAGACAATTATGAACCCATTTTTTGTCCAAATAGCATTGGGTCGCGCCGAACCTAAGTAATAACTAATAAGTTATTACAAAACTTCTAGTATTTTCTTCCGTGGTTTTGACAGGGCCGGCTTTCTCCAGATGGAACCCTAGTGAGAAAAATTTGAGGCCCCAAAATTTTTAATTCGGACTGCAATTAATTATTATGGCATAAATAAAAGTCTATGCAATTGAAATATATTTAATACAATACAAATGAAGAAACGTGGCATGAGTCCCCTTTTCTTCATTTCGAAAAATGTCTCGCAAAACATTAAATATAATGTTTTGCGTTTAACAATATTTGAAGATAACGGGGGTCTGTAATACGTTTATTCTGCTTTACCGAGATTCTGGACATATCGAATTAAAGGAAGTGATAACAATTTGTGAATTAACTCAAACAGAAATAGTGTTTTTGGAATTGAAAATTGGACTTCCGCTACTTTCAAATATAACGGCTCATAATTATATTGAATGTTCGCGAATATACCTATACAATATGTACCTACATGTAATATGTAGTACTGGAGAAGGTGGAGCAAATATTCGTGATTTGATAACATTTTTACATTAAAAAAAACCCCATTTTTTTTCGACTTTGTTGTGTTCAGTACCCCTCTAGATGGGTCACTGAACACAACGATATACATTAACTTCGCTTTTAATTTAATATTTTCATCACATGATGAAAGTAAATACAATATATCAAAACCAAGAATCCTCCAACACGGCTGAAGTTTATTATAAAAAAAACTTTAATATAAAAAGGATAGTAAGAACATACATACATACATATGTATATGTATACCTATTTTAAAAAAAATGCCTATCTACAGTTGATAAAACTTTGCGATAAAAATATTTTATATCTACATATGTATATATACATACATATAATCAATTGAAAGATATTATTTTTTTATCTTGGTCACACAAGGTAAGGGGTTTGTGCACTAACAACGTATGTATACGAAACATCAATTTTAGTGGTTAAATTTATAGAATTTCTTATCCGCTCAGTGAATCAAGCATTGAATAAGTACATATCTACATATAGCCACAAAGTATTACACTGGAAAGCTATTGCATACCAGTAGAGAGGTCAAGGGATCAAGTCCCGGCCAAATATGCTGCTGTCGAGATTTTGTAGTTATTTAAACACAGATCGACCGTCTCCTGCTAGAATTTTTCTAGCTTAATTGTTGTGACGGATCTAATAAATCGGTATCCACCCCCTCAGTTATGCACCCCCCCCCCCCCCCACATATGTAATAATAAAATAAAAATATTAAACACACTGGGATTATTTTAACATAGTAATATTTTATTTCATAATGAAATATAACCACAGAAATAAAACAAATTCTGGAACATCGTGTGGCAAGTGATTGACAATCGGCCAATGATGAAACCACAAAGATAACTTACATTACGATTTGAATTTGTTTAGTGATCTGTCGGAGTCAATTTATTAAATGCAAATTTTATAGCCGGCGAAATTGCAATACATATACATACAATGATTGTATAAGTCAGCAGTTCCCAAACTGTGGTACGCAGTTGATGGTTGGTGGTACGCGAAAAAAAATCAGTAATGGCGGACATGCAAGAATGAATGATTTATAATCATAAATAGAAATATTTTTTATATAATTAATAAACATTAATCATAGTCGACGTTAATATATACAGTCGATGATCGAAAATCCGACGATTGATACTGATTTAAAAAAGAGAAATACAGAAATAGATTGAATGCAGCTCCAGACTTGATGGAATATCTCGCATCATTTGAAACGAATTTTAAAAAAACGTTCCTCGAAACAAGCACTAAACCTCATTAAATTTATTTTGTGAGGAGATTTACTTAATAAACGAAAATATATTATATGTACTTTGTAATTTTGTGTTTTTATTAAAACCATTTCAATAATAGAAGTATGATGAAATAGTAGATATTAAACTTTGACCATATTATAATTGTGAGTCTGAAAATAACTTTTTTTCCACAAAATTTCTTAACAAAAAAGATCCATTGCGTCTTTACATTCCATACCATCCAAATACTATACATATTTACACTTGCAATAACAAATTTTATGAAATATAATCATTTTTATATGTTTGTACAAATTAGCGTAATGTAATTGCCAATTGGTACGCGAGACAAAAAAGGTTGGGAACCGCTGGTACGAGTGATATACAACAGCTACAGCAGTTACATACATATATGTGCATATACGTAATATCTCCCATATGTGTAATTACGTCATCACACACTACTTAAGCCTGTCATCAATCAGCTGGTGATTTTACGTCCGATTTACCATATGCTTTCATCTATTATATATAGAACCAGATATATACGTCGGATGTACATACATAATAAAAAAAAACAAACCACATGCCTTGCTATTCTTTAACAGCATAGCATCAATATTACAAGACGTCTGAACTAGAGTCAAAGCCAAATCAATTAAGACTTTATTTTTAAACACATTAGCAGAAAATCATTTCAGACGTTCAATACGGATTATCTACACATTGAAAATCCGAAAGAATGCAAAATTTGAGACTGAAAACTTTGCGCCGAAAATAAACACCTGTGGAGAGTAATTACATAGGAGCGAGACATTGAAGGGCGGGTACTCGGAGCAGGCTTTTACGCTAAAAACACGAAAAAGGGTCTGTGTACTAGAATAGGTGGAGTCTCCCACAGAAACAGGTCGAGGACAAGTTGTTGCAGCCGGTAAAGGTCGTGACCCATTTATTGCTCTGGCTTTTCTATTGTACGACCCATTTTCCCCGGCTATGCACACCTCCACGTACCTTCCGTGTGCCAATTTGTTCGATTTGCGTGCAATTAAATATCGTGCAACGTGCTGCAATTGTACACCGAAAGTTGCACGTTGAATTGAAGCACTTTTAAATCGAATTATTCAATTTGTATTCGAACTACGACAGCCGATTTCGGACAGATGAGGTCGAATCGCTCGCATTCAATTGAATGCTCGTAGTGTGTCTATTGGTTGAGGTCACCTATTCTAACCATTATATTTATTATATTGAAATTCAGTATTAACCTTTCAGAAATATGTCTATTATGAAATGATATTTAAAGTTATCAATATGCACAGAAAACTTCTGAGAATAACACCAAAACCGTAAATTTGTGTGAAAACGTAATAGCAATTAATATCATATGCACATATATATAATATCGCTTTTCTGTGTCTGTGGATCGGTGTATCTGCGATAACGTTTGCCGTACTATAATAGTCATTTCGATTCGACATACATTTGTACGTCACAGCTAAAACACAGACACAAAAAATATAATATTCAACCAAATGAATCGTCGTAATATAAACTTTGTTTTGTTTACGAAGTTCCCAACCAAAGACTTACATACATATATTCATACTTACATACTTATGTAAATACAAAGCCTCTATCGAAATTATATATTAGATCATTAAAAAACAATGTGTTTTCATTAATTATTATATAAAATTGTTTTTAACAGAAAAACATTATGGAGGGTAAATATTTTTCGATGTACAATAACATAATCAAAAAATAACATGTTTTATTACCGCATTTTCATAATTTATGGAGGAGCTTAAAGGTTGAGGATCTTTCATGATATATGTACATATGTATCTACATATATATGTATATTATAATTTGGGTAGTATACGTTTACCAAAACACGTGTGTATAAATTTAAAAAGTAAAAAAGTTTACTTTTACATTGGATAAAAAATCTGTGAAATTGCGGTTGAAAAAAATTTACTCATGTGGGTTGGATAAATTAGATTAAAACTACGCTCATGTTATACATGTGTAAAAGAAAGCAAACATTGAGCATATGTATGATTTTGTATGTATCATTATCATTCACCATTTATTGTTGGATGAAGGCCTCTCCAACACGCTTCGTCTGTTTTGAGCAACTCTCATCCTACACAGTTTTCTAATTAGCTGATAGCCAGCAGTGGTTACCAAAAATTTAATAAAACTATTTAGCAGGGCAGCCCAACCATTTTGTAGTTGCAATCTACTTCTTTCTATAAAAAATAATCGCGATCTATCAATATGAAGAGGAGAAATATTATTTTAATAATAACATTTTCAAATATGGAACATTTCAGCAGAAAAAAAATACAAATTAAAATAATATCATTTAAAAAATAATAAAGAAAACAAAAAATAAGATCATGGTATATGTATACTAAATTAGACAAAATATTATTAAAGAGATCGTTGACACTACCCAACTTTGGTAATATTTCCAGTCAGGATAATACTATGAAAGAAATATTGGTATACTAGACATCGGTCAATATGTTAATCACTCAAAAAATTTCGTAAATTTGATTTTATATAGGCAGAAAATGCGGATTCAGCCAAATATGTACGTAACCAAACCAAAACAAGACCAAAGAACCAAATTATTGTGCCGCATTTGTCAAGATTGGGTAATCTATATGTACATAATGATGTACATACATCTATCAGATATATAAATTTACATATCTGATATGTACATCTTTCCGATAAGTATATATGTACATCACTAAAAAAAATACTAGATTGTGGATCAGATATTTTAAGCTTAATTTTTCAAAATAAGAATAAATTTTAAGAATGGAGCAAAGGTATAAAGATATAAGTAAATCACGATCGACTGGTTGGGCAGCCCTGGTACACAGAAAAGGAAAATGACTGTTTTGATCGGTAATGATGATTTAACTTAGATATAGAAAATAATGAGCTTGTGATAACGAGCATATCAAGCGTTATCACGAGCCTATTATTGCAATTTTTTATTAGTTATATTGTTAAATTTTGATGCTATAAATAACCAAATCATTTTAGTGTGAGATTTTTTTTCACCGACGTAACGGACAAATGGACCGGTTTGAAAAAAAGATCGACAACTGGTTTCAAACACAACAAAACGCTAATCAAACATCATGTACAGAATTCATAATTTTCCTCACATTATTACACAAGCCTATTAAGGGTTTATCAAAGTATTAAAAATATTTATATATATTAAATTAAAACATAGAAAAGCCTTTTAAAAAGGAGATTAGCGTACGCGACCGACAGAAACTTTCCAATAATGAAGACGCTTAAATCCCTTCCGCACGCCGGATCAAAATTTAATATAGAAACGAGCGAACACATAAAATAAAATATCCCCAAGATTATTAAACGACGGAAATTTTTATCGAAATAAAAACTGCGAACGCGTCTTAAAACAAGTTTGAATCGACAATGAATGCAAAACATTATTTTATTGGCCTTGTGCCGGTTCACACAACGGAGATTTACCGCTGAATATATAATACATAAGTGCGAACGAAGACTGCATCACGAGCGTCAATTGGAGTGCACAAGTGCAATTGATGCAACGAACCCCACCCTAGGAAATGTGGGGCCACGTGTGAGGTACACGTGCTGGTGGTCTCAGAAGACCAGCTGTGTCACAATATGCCAAAGAAGAATTAATTACAGTTTTAATATCGCCGTTCGTTACGCGACACAATGCTCGAAATCGCTTCAGAATCGATACGCTTTGCTTTATCTATATAGTATAATATAATATCATACATTGGTGTAATATCGATCAAACATTTCGGCTCGCAAAAATAATAATTGCAAACCGGAACGTGACATTAAAAACCCACTAGTAATATTTACATATATATATATTTGAATCATTGATGAAAAAATGCCTATCAAAATAGCGCGTTATGATAGAAGTTTGTTAGTTTTCTTAGACTACATATTAGACAGCTCGTATAAACACGGATTATATTTATTATATATATTTAACTCATGAACTGAGTTGAAAGTTTTCGTTAAATAGAACAAAGTTGACTACGAGTATTTTTTTTAATCTATACCAGGCCTTCCCCAATGCGCCTTCCTGGCCAGAAACATTGTACATTTGATACAAATAGTATACAAAGTAAATACATATCAATTAACACTCACAGAGACATCTATGGTCAAATTTGTAAATTTACAGCATTTTAAACAATTCGCAGCATTTATCAATTAACATTCACAGATACATTAATGGTTAGATTTGTAAATTTGCAGCATTTTTATACAATTCAGCGAAATTCGAGATTTGCAAGAAAATGGGTAAGATTTCCAATTTGTTGGAACCGTTTCGATGAAAATCAGATAAATTTGCAAACTCTGATAGGAAACGATCGACCTGGAGTCAAAAATCCAAGGTCTGATCAACAAAAATACTTATAAAAAAATAATTCCAATACTTGAATAAATATAGGAAAGCTTGTCGGTTGCATATGGATATGCAAACACGTGCGACTTCCCAAACATGTGCATCCTGCACGTGAAAGTACACCCGAATTCGTTTTGGGGAACACCCACTGTCTAGTCACGGGGGGAAGCCAAGGACACGTGACGTTCCATACCACTCAGTGAGTTTTCGACCTAAAACTTTTCTATGAGGTTAACAATAGCCATAACGCCCCCAAAGCATAATGCCCAAAACACCATCCGCTGCCTAGTGATGACTAGAGGTCGGCTACTCATCGGTGCTATGGTCACAAAAAAGGGGCTCAGTGATGCCAATGGGTGATATTGATAACACATTTTATATTTATTTATTTTATACATAAGTAGCCTAACCGGTCAACCCCAATGCACCTTCCTGGCCAATTATAAACATCGATAAGCAATTTTACAGAGCATCCTAGAGACATCTATGGATAAATTTGACAAATATTTTTGCAGCATTTTATAAATTAGCAAATTCGAGATGCTGAAAACTTGAAATTTGCGAGAAATAGGACAAAATTGCCAATTTTTTGGAACCGTTTCAATGAAATCAGATAAATTGGCAAACTCTGATAGGAAACGATCGACTTGGAGTCATATATTTTAGGTCTAGCCAGCAGCACCGGGCCAGGGATTGAACCCGTGACTACTCAGTAGAAAGCATTACACGCTACCCACTGATATATGTATGCTGGTTATATATATGATATATTTAAAAACATCCAAAGGCTAGCGGGAACATAACAAATAACGTTCTCTTCTTTCACTATCAACCTAAGCAAGAGTTTTTTTAATCAGTCAGAGGGAGAATTTTGTTCTTCGCAATTTATAGAAAATATTCAACATATTAGATGTCTATTGATTCGACAATAGTAATTACAACCAACATAATGTTCCCTACATAACATAACTAGAAGAATGGACGAAATGTGGACAAAAGAAGTGCTGGAATGGTACCCGAAAGATTGTAAAAGGGAGAAAGGAAAGCCAGAAGGAAAATGGTCGGATGAAATTAGGAAAATGTGTGGGATGAGATGGATAATAAGAATTGTGCTAAACAGAGACGCGTGAAACCTATTGGAAAGGCTTTCATCAAGCAGTGGATGGTGAATGCCTATAAATATCGTAATTGTTCTGTAAGTTTATATAAATGATTCGTTTAGAATTGTAATATGTAGTGAATGGTGGGTTTAACACATCTGCAACGTGAAAAACACTTGTCTGCTTATATTTGAATTGATCCTTTTACATATTTCTTTTTGCCCTTGCTACAATGTCTGGAATACATATTTCAACTCCACATGAGAAAGCCAACGACTAATTAGAATACATGCATACATATTAACATTGTATTTATAAAAAAAATCATTTTTTATTGTAGATTTATTGTAATAGTAAAAAGTACATAAGCAAAATTTGAACTAATCAATACATTACACATATGGAAAATGAGCGTATTATTATATAATACTTTCAGACATGATAAAATCATTGATGACTGATAATAATAGTACATACATGTTAAAATATTGCCAAAAATTAAACGTTCAATGTTCAAAATGTTATTAAATACACACAGATTGATAACAAAACTAACTAAATAAGAACACAGTGTGAGAAGAAACTGATATATGTATGTATGTATAAAGCTGTTCAAATATTAACCCAGATAAAATAAAAATTCGGTGCGAAATAGCTTTACATACGATACATTTGATTTCACACACGTTTATTTTTATTATAATCCAATTAAATTCAATATTCAATTGACTATAAAGATTATAACAATGTCTTGATAGATTGCCGCCTACAAGTGTGCTATTTTAAAATGAATCGGAGCAGTACATCGTATATTCTTGACATTTGATATTTGAACCGCGAATGAAATGGGTACACATGCGTGAGGACCGCATCGATAAATAAGCGCGCGAAAATCCATGAGAAATTTTTAAAAATATATTTGTGCAACGTACGTATTTTATTAATAGCGTGCGAAATGCGTGTGGGACGGATTTGGCAAATAAGCGACATTTTATGAATGAAACGTAAACCGTGGCGTTAGTATCGACGAAAGTGGAATAATTGGAAGAGTGTCGAGGCGGTATCGATCCGGAACAACGCCACTATATACTACATATATATCTCTTCGCCATACGTCAGTCCACATCTGGACAACCGTCACTCGACGGCCGAAACGTCAAACGGCGGATGACATGTCGCACTTCAGGCCACACATGTCACCGCCGAGTCATTACAAGAGGGCGGAGGCTCCCCGAAAGCGCCTCCGCCCCGTCGATACAACACAAACGTCACTCACCGGAGCTAGCAGATCTACACAGCGAGCCGAGAGACACGCGCGCACACAGCCAACGGCAACAACGGCCACTTGCACTCTGCTAACATGCGCAAACTTTCAGCGCTTTGGGCCAAACGACGTTTTGGTGTTGTCAAATACTTTTTATTTAAAATGTGATTTTAATTTTACCGCTGAAAATTAACATAAATGTTAATTTCAGATACCTGTAATCGGGACCGGCCAATTTTAATGCACGGTAACCTATATCTGTTCATGAAGAAAATGTAAGAAATGAAGTCGAAAAAAAATGGAGGTTCTTATTTAGTAACTTGGCTCACCTTTTACGGTGGAAAATCAATTATTATACTTCGCTGTGACATCACGCTTCGATTTTATATCAACAGATGTCTCAAGGGTTAAAATCGATATTTTGTTAAAAATTAAACATCTGTATATGTATTGGCTAGATATTAATTTGATATTGAATGTCGCGTTACTATTGAATGATTATTTATATATTTAATAATCATTGGACAACCATGTTTTGGCGTCAATTTTTTTCATGTTTCATTTTAATGAATATATTGTTCTGTTGCAATTTTTTGTAACACAATATATGAAATACGTATATTTTAAATAAAAAAATATTTGAAATGAAAAAAAAATGTACAAATTAGCACATATTATAAGCATACTTATGTCTTATAATAATTATCTATTCTTAATTTATTAATTTCCTTTGTAAATTATTCACAAAGCTATAAAGTTTGTTTATATATATACAATGTATGTATATTATGTAGGTATTCATGAAGTGTTTTATTCTCTCGTGTGCATTATGCAATCATACATAGTTTCGTTGGATTAAATGATTAGATTTAACATTGGCACTTATCAAAATCGTTGACATTAATCTACAAGGCAAAAATAAATTATTATGAAAAATATAAATTAGTGAACATCCATGAAAAACGTACTTTTGAAATTATTTCACAATTTTATATTTGTACACATATTCATATTATTTGTACACAAAATGTTTAAAAACCTTTTTTAATTATTCGTTGATTAATTGACAGCTTCTGATAGGATCTATCTATATTTATGGAAGCTAGTGTGCTAATTTTACATTTCATGAATGCTTTATTTGTTTTAATATGATTTGAACATTGCACATTTTCATTATATTGCAAAATATTCACATAATACGCACACTCATTTAAACAATATGTGACGCATATCGTTTTCTAAAGCCGCATTTCTAAAAGGTATCGATCTATTTCATTCGAGGGGTAAGTAGATACGGTAAACGGATTATTCCGCGAAAAGCGATCTCGCTCAAGTGACTAAAATTTCAATCACATAACTCTGGCACTCGAATTCTCGTTAGAACAATATTTCGCGTGTGTACCTTTGGATTGATGGAGATTTTGGATGCCAAATGCTCCGTGATCGAGATTTTAGTGACTTGCGCAATATCGCTTTTTTTGCAGAATAATCACTGAACCAGTAGGTACATATGAATTATAAATACAAAGTGCAACTGTATGTTTAGAGTAAATCTGGCTGACAGCTGACGCCCTCGAATGACGGTACACCGGAAGACGTAGATTCGAAACGAACTCGCCATCAAATGAACGAAGAAAAGAAGCGCATGAAAGAGTGCTATTGGAATAGCGACAGCGGTGATCGATATTTGCTTGAAAAGTTGGCCGAAGGAGCTGAACGCTCGGGCATGAGGGGAAATGTGTGTATGTGTTGGAGTGCGTCTGTATGCCGAAGTTTCAGTGGCAGTAGTTGGTGGTTAGTGTTGAGTCGTCGGTGTCGGTCGACGGAGGGCATCGCGACGCAACTGTGACTGTCAGTTGCTGTCACTGTTTCTGCTGGGGCGAGTGTCACTCTCATCGCTGGGCCGAGAGGAGGTGAGGGGCAGGGGCGCCCCCGGCCATGGACTGCCACCAGGTGCTGAGTGGGGCTTGCAATGCCGGCGACACCTGCTTCGCCGTCGGCTCCGTCGAGGGAGTGCCCTTCACGGTGAGACACCCCACCCCCTCGCCCCGCACCCCCGCTTACGTAACCCCGCGCCCCCCGCCCCCTCCCACCTACGCATCAGCTGACGACGAGTGCCCTTCCCCCCCTCCACTCCACCCCACCCCACCCCACCCCGCCACTACTTGTTGACAACCGAAAACAATGTGAACGCTCGTGACATCGTTAATTATGAATTTAAATCCAATTGTCGTTTGTTTATTTCCGTACAAGTTTCGGAATGACGATTTCTTCTACAAATATTACATTGGAGATAACGTTTCATTTACGCTCGTCTCGATGGTGTAATAAAATTGAATTGTCACAATGAACGTTGGACTAGTTACCGTGAAGAGCTTTTGACCAAACAATTGCGACAAAAGAATCGTTCCAACAAAAAAATAAAAACAAATGAATTACACACTTTGAAAACGTTTTAAGCACTCAGGGTTGCCATATAAAATGTAATATTTTAAGTTGAATTATTGAATGTAATTATTATTAAATAAATATGTTCAAAATAAAATAAAAATCTTCGAATTATTTCAAATAAATATATTTTACCCATATTCAAATCAAAACGTACAATACGTCTAATGCATTTATTTTATCTTTATGTCTGGATTGCCATATTGTATATCAAAAACTATTGTTCAAAACCGAATTGTTACCGGTGATAGTAAAACAACTAAATATTGAGAAACAAAAAAGTAAAAAAAAATAAAATAAATAAACACTTATTTGTAAAACATTGCTGCCATATGCTATTTCAAGTAACCTCGAAAATTTGGCCCACACTATTTAAAATATTCTCTAGGACAACGATGACTAACCTTTTTGGGCCCATACAAACAAGAATCTAAATTATAATTAAAAAAAATGTCGAATGCCATTTAAAAAATTGTACTAAAAACAGCTGTATTCAACTTTTACATAATACCCAAGGGCCAATGTAAGTATTTTCCTAGGACCATAAAACATGTGATTCGTGATAAGTATTCCCCCTTTCGTTCCATTGATTAATTTTATAAATAAAACATGCAGCTTATTTTAATTAAGTTATTCGTATGTAATTATAATGCGCCACAGATGAATTTTTTTCAAAAAGTAACCGTTTTTTTACATTTTACTATTGATACCAACCTTGCTCAACAGTTTTCGCGTAATTTAATAAATCAATGTTTCTTTTATTTTAAGTATTTTCTATATTATTCATATATATAATACCCCAAAATGTTTTTTAAAAATAAAGTAAAAACTATTTTTCATCAATAATAGTAATAAAATATATACGTACATACATATTTACATAATTGTCAAAAAATTTTCGCGCGCTACAGGTTCACTACCACTGCCCTGGGATGCTGTTAAATTTCCATATTAATATTACGCATTTTGGTAAAATATAGTCCATAACACATTGCAGTTTTACTGCCCTAATCTCGTAATTTCCAATGTCACACTATTGATATACATATGTGTGATAGTCGTTGAGTAATGTAATAATTGCTTAATATTTTTGTATATCTACAACTAGATAATGTATTTAAGAGAAAAACTGGTTTTTGTCAAACAACATATGCTTCAAAACTAAACTAGTTATAATGCGTTTACATTCTGTTTGAAAACTTGTAATTTATATGTAGAAAATTTTATTTTAATTGTCACGTTAATTATTACAATATTTTGCCTTATGCTAGCAAAAAATGTGACTTTTATGTTTATATTACACTGTTTTTTATGAAACTTTAATTTTCTTAGGAACCTATAAATTATGTTATTTTGAGACATAAAACATATCAGATAACAACTGATAGTGAATTTGATAACTATATTGTTCCTAAAATGGAAAAATTGCCATTTTTTGCACGAGTTCTCGCAAAACTTTTAACAAGATACATGTGTGCTTGTTTACTATGACTGTTGATATAACATGATTAATCTAGGTGAAACGTAGTGTCATTAACTGATAGATATGTAAGTTAATTGATATTAATGTATCATATCAATCTTTTAAATACGTATGTATGAAAAAAAGTCGTTTTCGTTACAAAATATTTCGGTATGGAAATACAAAATGCTCATACACGTACCCTGCTAATTTTTAACATATTTTCCGCACAGTTTCTAGCAAATTTAATTTATATTCAAAAAATTCAGCAACGGTCGTTATACGAGTTTGGTTGAGACGTTATATAACAATTTCCATTGTATCGGGTGTATATATGTGTGTATTACTTTTGTTATTTATAAGGCAAGTAATTTATGCACAAGTTAGAATGATGAGACCCTGAAATGTCTGCTGAACATGTTTTCCTATTAACCATTTCAGTGGTCTACTCTTAAATTCGTGGTTATTTTTCAGTTTTTAGTGTTCATCCATTTCAACATTCGAACAATATAGCATGTGATGTGTAATAATAATTTATTTCATGTTTCAGGCATACGCGGCGGGTTGTAATATAGTGATTCTCGCATCAAATTTTGAACGGGTGCAAATTATTCCCGGTGCAGTACATAACTATGTTAGAATTACTTCGCTGGATTGCAGTACAGATACGGGAAAGATTGCTGCTGCGTATGATAGTGAAGTCTGCATATTTGAACCCACTCCTCTCATACATACGAGTTGTTCACACGTTAGTTTATTTTTAAATTGTTCTTATTTTCACTAGAATTGTAATTGTATGGTTTGAATGTATTTATACGTAACTGTAATGGATTTCAGGGTTTAGAATACCGTTGGGTGCAAACAGGTCGGCTAAGCACTGCTGGCCCTCTAACTGCCGTTTCCTGGAATCTAGAAGGTACTCGCCTTCTCACTGGAGGTGCACTATTACAGCTTTGGCATCAAGTTAGGTTACAGGAGGAAGAACCGGGTATGTAATGAGACAATTGCACATATTATACTCATTATATGTATGCACATTTAATTGATTGCTTCAATAGTGTTATTTTAAACCTTTCAGCAAGTAATGGAGTTACTTTTGAGATTGGTGGTAGTGAAAAAGATATAAAACATCATGAAGAGGAAGAGCCGGTAATATTTATATCTATTCAGTTTTGTTTACAAATTGAACAAAAATTTCTTAAAAATAAAATTATATGATTTTAGAATTGGATTTGTGTATGGAGATGCCATACTGCAACTCCTGCTTACCATCTTGCTTTTTCTCCCGATGGAACTTTATTTGCTACATCTGGGAAAAATGATCGTTTAGTTAAAATATGGTATCAAAATAAAGGTATTTTAGTTTATTTAGTTTTCTTTTCTATTGAATTTGCTCAATATATGAAAATACCATAAATTTTCATTTACTATTTCAGTTCGTTTTTCATCAAAACCTAATGAACACGCTACTGGTCCAACAGATCTAAATTATGGATTTATATATGTTGCTCATCCACGAGCTCTTACACATTTGTCATGGAGAAAAACTAGCAAATACATGCCGAAGTATAATATTTAAATGTGTAATCTAATTAATTTTACCATTTTTTTTTTAGAAAAAGTAATAATCAATTTAATTTTCCAGGGGAAGTGTCGGTAACATGTTAGTAACTTCCTGTCTAGACAACATTTGTCGGGTATGGGCAGAAACACTGCCTCCCGAAGAAGGATGGGGACCGGGTGGTGGAAGACTGACGAATCAAACTGGTCGAAATAGAGCTCATCGACATAAGCATAGGTTTATGCAAAGGCTTAAACATATGAAGTACATACTTTGTTTACGTTTTAATTTGAATATCCAGTACTCATTTGAAAACAAAACCATTTAATTTTATTTGTTTTCTTAGAACATGTTTTCATATCCGTCGGACGGCTCAAACGTCCAAGCAACATCTCGGTGCTCCGATTCCAACATTACCATCTACGTACAGCGTTCACGATTTCCACAATAGTTATCAATCAAATTATCCATCGGCTGGTTTGTATTCTAATCAAATAAATAATATTTTGATAATAGTATATACATACATACATAATTGGTTACTTAATCACAATTTTTTTATTGTAGGCTTACATTTTCATCTTGCTGCATCAATTAATGCCGAAACAGATATACCTCTTGTTCCGTCTATGCGTGCAAACAGCACCAACAATCTGACGCCCAGACCTCATTTTATTTTGCATTGGTTACACAACAAAGAGATGCATTTCACACTTCAGGCAGAAAAATTGCTTCACGACTTAACCAAAAAGGTACTCATTTTATTTATCTTTCAAACTTTTTGGATGCTATTCGACAATATATTGTGGATCCGAGTTTGCTTGTAAACTGCCAAACACATTGTCGATTGAAACATGTTTTTATTTTTGTGAAATCCTCCGCTAACACCACATTTTAAATTATTCAAGCTTGTCACTAATCTAGTCTTCGATAGAGAATCTGAAATATCGCTAGCATCCAAAAAGTTACACTCATATGTACATATGTATAATAGTTTTACATATATATATTTTAATTGTTTGTTATTTCTTAGATTTTAGACAAAGAAGAAGCTGAAGAAAAGTTGACCGAGGCTCCAAATCATAACGTTCATCATCCCGATGAAGAAATGAGTATGTTTTTATATATAATTTAAACATTTATTTAACATATTTTGATCAAAATGAATTCAATTGACATAAATTTTCGTGCGATTTCATATAACCATTTCATTCATGACAATATGAGTATTTTATTTCATAGGTTGTATAAGTATCGTGTCAATTATATATGTATTTTGAAGGAATCGTTCCGCTTTTTCATACGATCTCAATAATTAGCTTAGAGAGAATTCTTAATATCCGGAATTTGATTTTATCTTTCAGAAAAAAAACCAGCAAAAATTAACAAATCTTGTTCACAAGATGAAAGCAACAGTGATGAGCAACCAAATACAGGTCTCATTAAATAGTCTGATAACATGCACACGTTTTGTGTACAAATCTGTCTTAAACGTTTATTTTTGTTTTCTGTGCACAATTTAAATTTTTATTTGTTATCTGTCTTAGCATAAGAATGCATGATGAGGCATTTCACGCACATATAGTTTAGGCTTGTATACACCAAATAGTGTAAATATGTATATGTATGTGTATAGAATGAATCCAATAAAAAAAGCTTTAAGTAATAAATTATATTTTCACAGGGAAGATAATGATTTTGAAAATGTGTACATTTGTATTTTTAACATTCATTTTTTTAATTGAGAATTAATAACTCCTTAAGTAATATTAATATGTTCACTTTAATTTTTTTTTCTCATTTGATATACCTATTATTTATACATTAAAAATTAATGAAATATGTGTATATTTTTACTATACATTTTAAAGGGGAAGCATTTCCATTTATTTTGTAATAGTTTTTGTAGAATCTTCACCTACGTTTTTGTTACATAGGTACAGCACCATAGAACAATTGTATGTTTGCAAAATAAGTGTGAATGGTTTTGTGCTACTACATTTCATTTCATTGTTATCATGCATCATATCTATCGTATATGTTTTGAAACTAAGCACTAGATTACTGAAGCAATATTGTATGATTAAATTAAATCAGTGCGTATTCGACATATGTTTTCAGGCAGTGGTAATCACAGTTTATCCAATACGACATCTCTCAATTCGATGTCAGCTGACTACACCAGTACAAATATTCCAGATTCTCTAGATACAAAAATAGAAATCTTGCTTCGTGACTGGCATCACAGTCCTGATCTACTATTTTCCATTCATCCAATTGATGGAAGTTTTCTTATATGGTTTGCATAATAACTCATTCAATAGAATATTATTCATGTTTTCATTTTATCATAATATATACATATATATATATATTTTTTTTTTTGTACATTAGGCTAGTAGAATGGTTGGATGAATATTATCCTGGGTCATTTCGTCAAGCTCAAGTTTCGTTCAGTACTCGTATACCTGGAGCCTTTCCTTTGGGTGATGCTACTACGATGTCTACAGCTGCTGCTTTGTATCACACAGCTGGATTATTACTTCATGTTAGACAACGAGCTGCTAAACCCCCAGACGGGTCGGGTCATCCTGGTAAACTATTTTAATTACCTATGTACTACATACATCTATACGAACATAGATTTTATTGATTCTCTTTGGTTGATTTTTATTATTTTAGATCCTAACACAAATGAAGTCTTGACACCATTGGCTAGTGTTCAAGAAGAAAAAGAGGAGGTTGAATGGCCACAAGCAAGTGAAAATGGAGAAAAACCAAATGATGGTGATTATGATTTTTCCATTTAGTACTGAATTTTTAATTGAAATATATTTTTAAAAAAACTTAAAACATTTGCAGACAAAAAAGACACCAAAGAAGAGGAGGAGAAAAAATCAAAAGAAAAGGCTGAAGAAGAAGAAGCAAATGATACTAAACATAGAGCTGCATTAAGTGCTCCCCCTTGCCCTGTTATTTCAATGGTTACAAATCACGCAAATGGGACATTAAATTTATGGCAATTGACATTTGCCGACAAATCTAAATTCTCACAGGTAGCTACCGTTTTCTTTTTGTATGATACGCATTATTGATCGTAAATATTGAAATTTATTGTGTTTTTTTATTTTTTAGGTATTATCTATAGGGCACGCTTCTAGAGCATCTGGTCATCGATTTAGAGTTAACGATATTACTTGTCATCCAGTTTTACCTTTATTGCTAACTACCAGCCATCACAACACCACAGGTAAATTTTTAACACTATCATATGTATCATTAATGCCAATAAATGCTTTAACCTTTTTTCTATTTATATTTATCAGAAGTAACATCAACTGCTAACTTAGCTCCCCCTTCACCTGGTACTATGCTACGCGATCCTCATTTACAAGGGAACCAAACTGACTCACCGATGCATAATAACAACGCAGATGGTGGTGGTTTCTGCTCTGAATTAATACTTTGGCGAGTCGATGCAGTTGGACCTTTATCTAGATCAGGTGGTGTCGGAGAATTGGCTCGAATTAATTCCCCTCATCCTTCTGCATTCAGTAACGTTGCATGGATTCCTACTTTACTCCCAAGGTATTATCAATCATTTTTTAACAGTAATTAAAATTGTTTTCTAAAATTTCAATATTAAATAACAATAAATTATTTCAGTACCACGCTTGGCAATCTATCCAATTCTCCATCAGCCTGCTTTGTTGCAAGTGATGGTGAAAGCCTTCGAGTTTATCAGGCTGTCATCGATGCTAGAACTCTATTAGCTGAAGTTGCTAGTTCTGAAAGACGTCACCGTAGTATGGTTGTAAGTGTAATTTTGTATTACATCATCGTTAATAAATATTTTGAACATTAATAAAACCTATTTCATATTTAGGATTCAATGCTTTCGATTTCTACTGAGTCTTCAATGGAAGGTGTGCATGCTACACCGTTACATGATCGAGTTAAAATTGTTTCTCAACAATCTACTGCAAGACCTGGATGCGTTATTCAATTGGATGCTATTGCTGATGC
Organism: Arctopsyche grandis; assembly: GCF_051622035.1. Lineage (NCBI taxonomy): Eukaryota > Metazoa > Arthropoda > Insecta > Trichoptera > Hydropsychidae > Arctopsyche > Arctopsyche grandis. The sequence goes on along the minus strand of NC_135358.1, from coordinate 10,558,997 downwards.
TACTCACGATTGGCATAACACTCAATTTTTACATGTTTTCCAAGAACAACTTATTACTGGTATTTGTTTAATATCACAATCGATCTTTGTCTGAATTAAGATTGAAAGTCTCATTTTTTTTATTTGTTTTTGTTTTTAGGAGAAAGATTAAATATTCAAAACAGTGAGATTGCAGGCAATCAATGTGCGCCTAGCCTCATGGAATCGGAATTAGATGCAATGGTTGATTTACAGCAGTCTGCTGTTTTTGAAGAGCCATTTTACATTGTAATTTTAGAGCGGACCACAACGGGTACTACAGTTCATATGTGGAGATTAGTCATTGCATCACAACCAGACAATAGTGGTGTGTATTTACAAAAAAAATCTGTACATGATATTACATATTTTATTTTTTACATTTCTATATGAAAATTACAGCTGATGCATTGACCGGAAGCATGATGTACGTGCCAGATAGTGCTCTCATACAAGACGTTGATGATGGCACCGAAGGAGCTGATGGTCGCAAAAAGTCATTTTCTGTTGCTGAGGATGCTGCTCCTGCTGCAGCCACAACATCTTCCCACGTTGTAATTACTACTACTAAGGTAAAACGATTTTTTTTCCTTGTACATATGAGCCGGTATATTTGAAAGTGGCTGAATTCCAATTTTCAGTTCCAAAAACACTATTTCTGTTTGACTTAATTCAATAATTGTTATCACTTATTAAAATTCGATATGTCCAGAGTCTCATAAATGCAGAATAAACGTATTACAGGCCACCAGTATTTTTAAATATTGTTAAACGCAAAACATAATATTAAATGTTTTGCGAGATATTTCTCGAAATGATGAAAAGTGGGGTTATGCCACTTTCAATTATTTTTCAACGGCTCATATATGAACTGTCCATATTTAATGAAATTTAATTTTAGGTTTGTTCTTGTGAACTTCCCCTCCCTCCTGGTGTAGAGGTAATTCATGCAAGTCCAGCAGCTGGACATTTAAGTTCATCATCTATATATCCAGCATGTTTCGCTCCTTACATTGTTACTACAGCATGTTCAGATAGTACAATAAGGTAATGATAATTTTTTATATATTAACATAATATGTATGTATTTTGTGTTTATTTACTAACCTCTTCTCATTTATATTTTTGTATGCACATTCTAATTTTTTCCTTTTCATTTATTATAGATTTTGGAAATGTGATGTTAGCAAAAATAGTCATGGAAAGTATGAATACAATTGGCATGAATGGGAAATGATCAATAAGGATCAAGAATCAACCATTGATATTACAGGTAAACTTAATTTTGAATCATTTTTTTTAATGCGTCTTATTTTTTACTATAAGCTAAAATTTTGTCTAGGTCAACCACTAAATATCAGTGCTGCATACTCCGGACGTATCGCTTGCGCTTTCAAGCATGGCAAATCATTTACAAGGCCGGGACGCCATGGACCTGATGGCTTGAGTTCTGATCCAGCTCGATATGTTAATTTATGTGTTGCTGTTTACGAGTGTGAAAGTACCGGTGGATCAGAATGGCTCCTTGAAGATACCATTCATCTCAAGAATATTCATTTGCCACGTGTTAGAGTCGACCCCAATTTGGATCTCAGCTACCTGTATGATAACAGATTTTTACAAAAGAAGCAAAAAGTGGCCCAGGTTTGGATATGAATTTTCTATTAATTTCTTTCCTTGTTATTTTAATTGAAATATATGTATAATATGTACTTCTATTTACCATTCTAGGTACTACAAAATTTGTCGCATGAGGATATTCGAACTCCTAGGAATGGTGATGGAAGTTTATCTCCTGATTCTGCTAAACCGGGATTATTAGCAGTACCTTCATTTAGCACACTCCAATCGTTGAGAAAAAGTATTACAGAGAATGGAAACACTTGTCCTTTGACTCAAAAGCATTTAGTGCAGTTAGATTGGGTTTCTAAAGAAGACGGGTCTCACATCTTGACTGTAGCTGTTGGTTCTAAAATATTGTTATTCACCCCAGTTTCCAGTGATCTAGCACAAGCTAATATGAAAGTATGATTTTTTTTTAAATTTTATATATAATATGTATTTATTGAAATTTTTCCTGTTTTAAAGCTGATCCTTTTTTTTATTATTCTTGTACATAGGCAATGAAGGAGTCAATGAACGCAAATCGGCCATTGTTGCGCAAAGCATCTTCTTTAGCAGCACCACACTTTGCTGATGAAATTCGTTGGATGAAAATGCGAGTGATTGATCTGAAAACAGCTGACGGGCTACCACCATTACCTATGCAGATTTCGTGGGTTCGAGATGGTATACTGGTTGTTGGGATGGATTCGGAAATGCATGTGTATTCCCAGTGGAAACCTGATGCTAAGAATTGCGTTCCATCAAGTCATCATTTAATACACCAAGTGTGTATTTTAATACAAATTTTATACGATTTTTATCAATTGAAGACAGCATCATGTATAAAATATATTTTTAGGAATCTGAAGATGGGCCTGACACGCGAAACTTACGCGACGAGGATCTCCGACCTGCTGGTGAAAGTAGACGTCGATTAGCACACGTCAGTTCTATGCCTCATTTGTCAAGAGTTTCTTCAATGAACTTACAATTAATGGATCGTGATACCAAAAAACGAAAAGCTAACCAACCAGAATCGCAAGTAAGTAATACTTAATTATTTAAAGAATGTTTATTTTGTATATACATATATTTATTAATAATTGGTTACTGTGATTTATTGTAGCCCCTGCTTGACTATATGCCCGATTATGGTCTTTTTGAAGCTTCCCGAATTGCTTGTCCTGTACTGCCTCAATATCATCCCAAACAATTGATGGAATTACTTAATAGCGGAAAAATTAGATGGGTCAAAGCAATATTAGCACATTTAGTAAGGTAATGAATAAAATTATTTAAAATGCTTCAAATAACTATTATCCTTGATATAAACAAATATTTAAATGTTGACGCTTCTGTTTTTCAGATGCATTGGTGGTTCCTTACATTCTCGTAGTTCAACTGGTGATGATGATAGTGCTACGAGACAGGTAACTTTGTTAATTTTTTTATAGCATGTATATGTATTTATCTAGCCTTTATTTTAATTCACGCATTTTATGAAGTAAATTTTTATTATTATTGGTGTGGTATTATTATACATACATGGTAATGATAAAGTGCACTTTATTTTAGATATTTTTGTGTGGCAAATATAGAATGCTTAAATTCAATGTTTTTAAAATGCACTCGGATCACACTGTCTGTTTTTCTTAAATATCTAATATTTTTCATTCATGTCACTGATTTTTACTATACATTAAAAATATTCAGAAAATTCTGCTTCTAAAATACGTAAGTTGCATCTCATCTTTTTGATTAATAAATACTTTATTTATTGTAATTTAGACCACAATACTAATTTTCATGATACTCAAATTTGTAAGAGGTACTATCAAAAAACTCAATTAATTAATTGTCATGATAAAAGAGACTTGTCATTTTTATAGTATTTAAATTAATTCATGAAAAAATATTATTTATTCGTAATCATTTCATGCATCTCTATTTCTCAATCACTTTTTATATTTCTATATGAGAATGTCCAAAAATATGGCTTGTTGCAAATACACAGACATAATGTTGTAAATGATGCTACTCAAATTAAATTTATGAATATGTATGTATATCGCTTGAAAATCATTTTTGGACGTTCTATTAAGTCTACATGTACATTTGGAATATGTGGTTGTGACTGTTTGTTTGTAGTATGAGCATGTTTGTTTCAGCGTGGATGGTCTCGATCCCGTACTCTTTCTGTCTCATACGTAACTGGAGCCACCGCATCCCCCATGGACACTGTGGTACAGGTACGATATACATTATTAAAATATCATTATGATATAATAGTCATGCCTAATCGGTATAGATATTACAATAATATTTACTAATTATCAATTCAGATCATTTTCAAAACTATTTTCATTGATTTTAAAGATTTTCCATATCAAACTTGTCATATCAACATGACATCAAACATAAAACTAATAATAAAGCAATTAGATTAATAATGGGCTTTATGATTATTATGTGACGTTGTTGACTAAGTGATATTATATTTTTTTGAATTTAAAATATTTGATTCGATGTGCATGATGTTAATAATTATAAAATATATTTTTTAGTTGTACGTTTCTATGTCTAAACAGAGCACATTCGTATATGTGCCCGTGCATGATTGTCTCTATGAATTAATTGTAAATGTGTATAATATGTTGCTTATAAAATCTTTATTAGATTTTTCGTGACGTTTCTAGTTTGCAATTTTTTTCATCGGTATTGCAAATGCTTATTTTTAAAGCACGACTATTTTTTATTATGCATGTTGACTCAAATTATGGGCACATTTAAAGAAAAAAATGATTTCCTTATATTTTGTGATAGCATCAAAAAATGCGAAATATTTACTATTATGTATATATTTTCCATAATACATGATTTTAATGATTAATTTTTTACAGCAATTTTGTGGCATTATTTGACTCCAGTCAATTGGGCTGTCTGTTTATCAGGACAGTTATTTATTTTAGACAGCTCTTGAACTTACATATATAAAGCTTCACTTAATTGGACAGTTGTGTTGTAGTAAAAAGCCTAAATGTATTCCAGCAAATAGTATAGATGTATTCTAGCAAATAGCCTAGGTGTGATCTAGCATCTAATCCTGGATGTGTTCCAATTAACTGGATTCTGTTGAATTGATTTTATATTAGTACATGTGTATTTAAATTTCTTAAATGTATTATGATCATCATTGATGACTGATTCAATGTATTGTAAAAGTTTTGTTTTCCGTGTTTTTAATTTAAACTTAATTTTCCATTTTAATAGTTTTTTTTAGTGTAAAATTATTTTATATATACACAAACATTTGGCTTGGTGCTGAGTAATTTTCACAAATTTATGATATTTAATTAATTAAAATTGTAGCAAATCCCTGAAGAATTACAATTGGATTACGCTGAAATTACTTCTATTCCACCACTGCCACTTTGGACACTTCTCGTAGCAGATAAAGAACGTCCCGGACATCTTATTATAAAACCGGAAACTAAGGTACATATTGAACAATCAATATTCTCAAAAATGTTGAAATATTTTGTAAATATGTACATATTATATATTATGTTATAAATTTGCAGGACTACGATGAATTGTTTGATATGAATGTCTCTGCTGACGAAGACCTGGATGATATTCTTCAAGAAGACGAAGAGTCTGAGACCCCCAAAAAAACTGAACGTAGACCTTCTGTTCCAGAAAGACAAGGATTGTCACATTTTGGCCCTCGCCAGGGTATGTATTAATACAATTGTATTTGTAGTTTATGTAACTCATAGAGGTTTGTATAGTTAATGTATGTAATTATTTTACAAATGTGTATTTTCAATTACAGGTCGTATGCTTTCTCGACTTCTTACACACACACATCTTCCTGGTCTCAGTTCTCTTGATCAGATGCATTTGTTAGCTTTAGCAGATACTGTTTCTACTTGTAATACTGATTTCGCTGAAAGATTTGATACTAAGACTGGTGATACTAATAAAAAGTCTAAGGCAAAAGAGAAAAAAGACAAAAAAGATAAGAAAGAGAAAAAAGAGAAAAAAACGGTTGAAACTCCTCAGGAGGATGAAGACATTTCAACTGGTTGGCGTCTGAGCATTCTATAAAATATCTCTTTTAAGATTAATAATTTCGAATTGTATGATTAATTTTATTTTACAGATGCTTTGGATGATTGCGGCTTGCGATTTTTACTTGCTATGAAACATTATGGTTATCTCTTGCGTTGTTTGCCGCTAGCTCAGCGCGCTCCTCTTCAGCGACAAGGTGTCGGTACAACTAATATTGCATGGGCGTTCCACTCTGAAAGTGAAGAGCAATTATTAATGTTAATCCCATCATACGCCAAAAATCAACCAAAATGGTCCATACTGAAAGAATTGGGTAAGTTTTACTGTCAATTTTAGTGCTATTCATAACTTATTAAATATAATAAAATACACATACCCAATGTGTTTTTTTACTTTATCTATGTACGTAGTAACAATAGATGAAGTTTTGTGATCATGCGAAAATTCGAACTCGAGATTTTGACTGATTCGAACTCAGAATCGATCACTGATCACGTTTTCATGATCTAGAAAAAATGTGTGTGTGTCTGTTTATTTTGGGGAACACCGTTAGTCCTATCGAACTGAAACTTAGTATTGGTTACCAAAATTCTTATCGACACTACGTAAATTTTTTTCAAATTTTTAAGTTGACCGGAAATGATGTGTCCTCATTTTTTTAAGTTTTTGAATTCAATTATCTCCCAAACCGCTAATTGAATCGGACTGAAATTGTTTTACATGTAATAGAAATTATAATCTTTATAAATTAATATTTTTACCTGCACCGGAAATAGTACTTTTACTCTAGAGAATCGAGGTTTTTTATGTTTTTCTCAGACACCTTTTGGTTTATTGAACTGAAATACCATATCTAAAAGTTTAAGTTTAATACCAAGTTATGTATAAAATTTGGTAAGCATCCGTCAACCGGAAGGACCTTTTAAATTATTTTAATCTTCTTGATATTTATTGTGTATAATACTGATAATAAGTTTAAGTAATAAAAAAAAATTGAACAAAATCCGACAACCGGAAGTAGAACTTTTGTCTTGTAAGTACAACTTCTATCTATACATTTGCGCTCAATTTGTATCGAAAATGCTGTCATAGTTATTAGTATTTTATAGTGCTGCCGGTATGTGTGAATGTGTCAATATCGGTTCAATATCGAATTTTGTTTTGTAACCTTCTTATATTCCTCAAATACATAGATAAAGTCATGGGTTGGTCACATCCGAATTTTTTTCATAGGTGCTGGATGGTGGATACGATCACCAGCATTATTGAAGACGTGCATTGATAGGATTGCACGTGCTGCCTATCAAACTCAACAAAATCCAATGGATGCAGCTTTGTATTATTTAGCTATGAGGAAGAAAGCTTTACTTTGGGGTCTTTTCAGATCCAGAAGAGATGAAAAAATGACAGCTGTAAATTTTTCACATTGTCATTGTTTTTTTTTTTTACCTTTTAATATATTTAAAAAATACTTTTAATAACTATTTTTTTATAGTTCTTTTCTAATAATTTTAATGAAGAAAGATGGCGTAAAGCTGCGTTGAAAAATGCTTTTGCTCTCCTTGGAAAACAACGATTTGAACATGCAGCAGCATTCTTCTTGTTGGGCGGTGCACTTAAAGATGCATTAGAGGTGCCCTAAAATATACTAAAATTATTTCATTTGCATTTATTTTATAATGAATTATGTACTTACTATTTCTTACAATTACCTTTTAGGTTATATTGACACGGCTCAATGATTTACAACTAGCTATGGTCATAGCCAAACTTTATGAATCAGACAATCAAATGCCAGACAGCTTTAAGCAATTGCTATATGAGGAAATTTTAGGGTAAGTTCAGCCATACATACAATATTGGTTTTATCATTTCTGTTTTATAGTTTCTAAATTTTTTCCATTTTTATTTAGATGTGACGCTGATGGATCAAATCAGGACATTGCTCGTGCTCATCCAGATCCGTTCTTACGGTCTATGGCTCTGTGGTTATTGAAAGACTATTCGGGAAGTTTAGCCACATTACTTATATCTCGTGGTGGTCATTTACATCCTGCTTACGAAGAATCATCTTTAAGTGGATGCGTTAGCGCAACAGGAATTCCCCAGGCAGATCCGAACGTTTTTAACTTTTATGTTTATTTAAGAACTCATCCACTTTTAGTGAGACAGTATGTGGCCACACAGGTATTTTTATTTTATTTATACAATATTATACATATAACAATATTGTACACGTATTTCATTTAATGCAATTAAATGTATATGTATATATTTTTTTTACTTAGGGTGGAGGTGTCGGTGTACTCCAAGATGGTGAAGAAGGCATCACACGTTTAGAAAGGAGATTATATTTTACAACTGCTCATGGCCATTTCAAAGCAGGATGCCCAGCATTGGCATTAGAAGTTTTAAGCAAGCTTCCATCGAAAATATTAGATGATCATGAACCAGTTACTAGTCCTGCCAAACAATTGAAAAAAAAGAATACCCAAATTGATACTGGAATACTTGAATGGGGATCGCCCGCTGCGACAAAAACTGCTGCAACCAAAAGTACAATATTTTGGAATTTAATTTAATTATTAGTTATAAATTTTTATGTATTTTAAATATATTACTTAACAATTGTTTAGGTGAGGCACCAGCAAAATCCAATGATTTGGACTGGGGTGCTCCTTCAATGGACTGGGGGGCACCACCTAAATCAGTATTAAATGCTGATGATGATGATCTTGAACTTAATTGGGATAATGATGAAAAAAAGTTAGTATGAGTATAATACAGTTATTTGGGTTAGAGTGATATGAAAAATATAATTTTCATTCATGTTTTAGTTCGGAGGGCTCAGAAACACCACCTTTAGAATTAAAATTAGATACCAAAGAGAAAGATGTGGAACCTGGAAAAAATGATGACGAAAATAAGAAATCGAGCAACTCTGTTGATATAATGGCTCAGCAATTGAAATTTGTAGCTTGTTTAAAAATTTTAATGGAAGAGCTTTCAACTTTGGCAACCGGTTTTGAAGTAGACGGTATGCTCAATATACTTTGGAAAAATCGAAAATTTTTGTTATTGTATTTTATACGATTTTGTTTTTATTGTTGTTCTTAGGTGGCCATTTGCGATATCAACTTTACATATGGCTAGAAAGAGAAGTCGATGCATTACGTCAACTATGCGGCTATGCGACTGGCGGTGGTCCTGGTTCTATGCCTGATGAACCAACCGGTCGACTTAATTTGCCCGATATTGTTGAACAATTAATGCAACACAAGCAAGAAACGAGTCATCAACAGCAACATCAACCCCAAGAAAGACCTACACTTCACCAAGTGTTATTACAAGAAAAAATGGATTTCGAAGCTAAAGTCCAGCGTGCTGTAAGAAGAAAAAAATGGTTGAAAGGTAATTTTTTTTATGAATATCAGACTTTTTTATATTTGATGTTTAAATTCATTTTTATTATTATTTCATTTTTGTTTCCCTTCCAGCCAACGAAACATTGCTTCGAACTCTTCTATCGTATTGTAGTCTGCAAGGTGCTGGTGGTGGAGGATTAGCTTCTGTGCGAATGGAACTCGTTTTATTGCTGCAAGAGTTGCAACAAGATAAATCACATCAACAATTACTCAGTCCACTACCTTTCCCAACTACCCTTCCCCTTTTATCAGCCACTGTAGCATGTTCCAAAACAGTTGTTGCAGATCCTGTCAGACATCTGCAGGTATTTATCACTTCATTTATACATACATAACAAAAGATTTAAATGAACGTAGTTCCTAATAAAAACGATTACGCTTTTAGGCACAAGCTCATGACATGCTACAAACTATGATATGCCTACCATTGCCGATGAGAAATTCAAGTAATTTGGGCATTATATTTACATTGCGTGATTTAGCTGTCGCTCTCTCGGCGTGCATTTATCAGAGTCTTTGCGATTCCGACACATTCAGTGTGAAACATCCACATCCACAACATGAAGTGTAAGTATTTATTTACTTTCCATTATTTAAGATTCTATAAAGTCTACTATTTATATAACAAAAATTAAATTATTCTTCAGTGGCGGTATGGAATGTTTATCAAGATTGAGTGGACTGTCTTCACATGGTTCACATTTGATGGGTGGTCGCCAACGAAGGTATTCGTCCACTGACGATTCTATGCCTGTTACTACACCACCGAACAAATGGCCTGGTATTGTCACATAATTTGACAATGTTAAATTGGTCTCGTTCCCACTTTTTACTCACACTTTTTATGGTTTATATTTGTAGGTGTTACTAATTTGCGCGCTTTAATTGCGAGAGAGGGCGATGATGACACGCCGAGGTTGGGAGTGCTCCTCTGTGAAGCCTTTGTTGCTTGTTTTATGGCTTTATTAATGTATGCACTTCGTGTGTGCGACGCTCACTTGTTATATCGCTTGGCGTCGAAACGCTTTTCTGCAGAGTCGTGGGCTTCGTTATACGGCGGCGGTGTCAAAAAACTACTCAGAACAGCGTCTATAAATGTAAATTGAACTCTTTATTAGCTTTCTTTTAAGATAGAATGTAATTTTTATCTCAATATATGTTTGGAATTTTAGCAAACTAATGTTACACCGATGGAACGACCCGAAGGAACAAGTTTATGGACTATGGTGCAAGCACACAGAGCTCGACTCAATATGCGTTTATTAGGTGCTTCTCCAATGCCTAATACAGCTTCAGGTCCTATCAAAGAAGGCCGTCCGACTTATCGTGAACACTTTGTACCGCCAGCTATGAGTATTGTGTCTTACCTTTTGGTCAAGGTAAATACATAAACAATTAAAGGCTATTTCTTTGTATACTTATATATCAAATTGAAGAAAAATGTTGTTTTTTTTAGCCTACTACTCAAGTTGATCCTGAAGGTGATGATTATGATTCTGCTGAATCGGTAGCATCTGACGCTGACTCCAATGCAGAAGATGAAGATGAAGAAGATGTTTTCGGTGATCCTTTAAGTAATGCTCCACCTAGAATGAGCGCTGCCGAACGACGAAAAGATAACACGGAGCATTGCGATTCTAATTCATATTCGTGGAATGTAATGCGACTTGCAGTTCTCAAAATAGCTCAAGCACAGTTGCAAGATTTTCTTAATATTGCTGGAATAGAACTGCAAGGTTAATAAATAATCCAAGCCACGAATTGTGTTATTTTTTTAATTCAAAATATATTATTAGTATTTTTTTTTTACAGAACTTGCAGTCGGTAGTCCATTGGTGCATGGTGCTTTGCGCTCATTGTCGCAATGGCAAATACAGTTGACAGAACATCTGGTTTCTCGTGAAATACCACCAAATTACATTCCTGGTTGCTTTCCCGAAGAGCAAACATCAGGTCCACCTATTAACAAATATCTGTATGCATTTTAATTACTACATTATATTATATTTTAATACATTATATTATAATTAAGTGTTGGAATATATTTTATACATGTGTGTTTTCTAGCTGTTTATTAGAAAAACATAATTCGCCATTCAATTCCAATTTGGCAAGTTCAGCTCCAGCAAGGCGTTTATGGAATTATCTAGTGCATCAAGAACCCGTTCAAGTAAATTAATGTTCTTATAACACTGAGTAACAACAAAATATCACGTTTTTTTACTTACTAGAGCGGAGACTAATCGATTTAACTAAGTTTGACCCAATGAATTCGAATATGACAAGATTTTTGTTGGTTTCTCCTGTATGAGATATAAGCTTTTAAAAAAATGCGCAATTTTTACAGATTTTTAGCTTATGCAGTTTTCAACTCAAAATCTAGTATTTCTGTGCTAAAAATAAGTATTGGATTAAATAGTCGCATGTTTTTCTATTGATTTTGATTTTTTATTGCCTTAAAAATACTTGTAATTAATTATTTAAGGAATTTATATATTTATATATATAAATTTTAAGAGTTTATATATTTTTAACCAACAAAAATCATAGTGGAACTTAGTAAAGGTTGATAAGTCTTCGCTCCAGTCATTTTTTTGTTGCTTAGTGTAATCAATTAAATTGTACAAATATGCATGTTTAAGTCTGAACCATTTTAGGAAATCTTCGTACGTGCTGTCTTTGCGAAAAATCGAATATCGGGTCTGATGACAGCTGAAAAGAGTCGCATGACAGCAGAAAGTGTGTCCTCAGAGCTAAACGTCAACTCTTTACATCATCAAGGAAATCAAATCGATTCGCTAGATGGTGAATTACTTCAACCAGTTAGGATAATTCATAAAGAGCAAGATTCCATTTTAGCGTTTTGCCTTATTCAAGTTCGTTTCTACTTTTATATTATATTAAATTTAATCATTATTTTAATGTTTGTTTAAAATTAATTTTTTAATTCGCTTTCAGGTGGGAGGAGGTTTATTGGCTGTGTCTAGTCCCCGAGAAGTTCAAGAGATTGACATATCGCTTTTGCTCCGTGGCGCTTATTGCTGGGCTTCTAATGAATGTGAAGTTGACCTTCTAGCTTTAGATAAAGATCCGTTAAGTCTGCCTGATACTGGATTCCTTATTATCCAACATAATGAAACGTTTGTACATAATTATTGGCTAATGCGTCATCGAGTTATATTGAAATTAATTTAAATAATATTTTCCATTTTAGAGATGGCATATCAATTTCACCTGGTAATACAGGAGGAATGTCGCCATCGGCACCATCAACTCCTCAACCTCCGGCTGGAATTGCCGGCCAAACTGGTAGAGGTGCCAGCGTGGTGAGTACATTCTAAATAATCTCTACTAACCCATATGCAGAATAAATTGCCAATTCATGCATAATATGTATTTTAATTAATGTTTTCCGAAGATGTAATCGCCAGAACCTATAACATAAATTGGACATTATAAAAAGTGTCCATGTACTATCACTAAATTGTTTTATAACCGTTTGGCATTTATTGATGCGCTTGCCTTAAAATTGCCATAAATGTTTTCCTCGTTTTCTTATAGATAGATAGCACAGATCATATCATTTAACCTCACACCCGACGGCCACAGAGTTGCTATATAATTGTGTGCTGTTTTGTTGTTTTAAAATTTTACTTAATCGCCTTATAACGCATTTTAGATTTTCATATACCACAATCTTTGTTGAACAAAACGAAATAACCTGTTTATTTTCTCTGAAATCATATTATCCTTCAGTGTTGTCTTGTAATTGTAATAAAAATGTATTTTTAATTTAAGTCTTATCAACGTACGTATGTATGTACACTATTGTATTATTTTACTTCTCACGCTTCGAAACCATTTTCCTATTTGCTGCGAAAGCAGATGAAAGGACTTCAATTTCCTGGCTGTCATGATGCTAAATACTGTCGTCTGATTATCCATCGCTCCAAGCTTCTAATGAAACCGGTCAGTCTATTGGTTGACATGTTGTATTCTTATAACAAACACTATTTTCCTCTGATTATTTTGAATGTATAAATTTTTAGTATTGAACTTATGGATTAGTTTTTTTTTTAAATAAAATTTTCATTTAAAAATTTTCGTTACATTTTCAATAGACACTATTTATATATACGTATGTTTCTAGGGCAAATGCTAAAGTAGCTGTTAATATTTTCTATGATTTATTGATTGTTAAGTGTAAGGGATATCGAAGGTAATGCTTGGAACTAACCCATATCAATTACATAGTTTGCTTGTTTATTTTACATATATTGTTGTACGTTTGTTCTTTTATATTTATAAAAACTATCATTTTCAAGAGGTAAATAAGTTATTGTGTATATTAGATAGATATTTATAATTTTAATTTATCTATTTTTAGTAGTACTAATATGTATATAAATACATACTAATATATGTACATATGTTTCTTTAAATGTTTAGAAATGATTAATGCCAACTAAAAATGGTTCTTAACAATGTTATTTTTCTTTCTTAGTTGAGTTGGATTATTATTGTAACATGTTGAATTAATATTAGTGTTTTGATTAACTTGCATGTTCACCTTCATGAAAGTATGTGTATTTAAATTATCAATCTTATTTTTTCAACGCAGTTCCATTACATGCACATTTTCATTTCTTGGCCTGAAATCCAACTTGTACATTTCCAATTGCATCAAATTTTATGAGTAATACGTTGAACGCCATAGTTATTTATGATTTAGTTAAATAACTGGGTTGTAACGCAATACACTTAATTTAGCAAATAACTACTGCTTTTAATGTATCTTAAAAACAAGGAATAATTAATTTAATCACACCATAATCCATTTGATACTGTACACTTTTTATCGCATTAAATTTTAGAATTTTGTATGAATATACTCACATTAATTACTGTACTGTATCGATTTATTTCAAAGATTTTTGTTTCTTATTTATAATATTTCATTATTTTGATTATCTATAATATTTATTACAGAAATGAATAGAAGAAAAGTGCAGAAATGATCTTAGATTAATTAGTGTATCAGGAAAATTACAAATTATTTATTTTTTCATGTATTTATTTAGACTCCAATCTTCTTTAAAACTAATAATTAATTTGTTTTCTTCAGGTTCTGCGTCACAAAGTAGACAACATTAAACGAATGAGTGCCCATCCTCTATTGCCATTGTGTAAGTGTTAATGGATATCAATGGACAGTTTTTTGATATCCATTTAACCTTTTTTGTTTTGAATTTTTATCCAGATTTAACTGGAGGCCAAGATGGCTCAGTTCAGATGTGGGAATGGGGTCACAAAGCAGCTGTGTGCTCTCCCCGTCCACCGGGCACCTATGCAAAGGTGACGAGGGTAAGGTTCTCACAGCACGGTAACAAATTTGGCGTTGCTGATAGTGATGGAAACTTATCTCTCTGGCAAGTAGGCGTAGCTTCTAATGCAAGCCGTCCATTCTTCGTAAGTAGTTTTGTAGATTTGATTTAACATATAATATTAATTGCAGTGTTGCATTGAATCTATGTTTGTATTTCCTTAGACCTATCAATGTCACAACAAGGGAATAGCAGATTTTGTATTTCTTGGATCTTGCAGCTTAGTTGCTACAGGTACTTTACAATTTTTATTCTATCTACGTAGTATTAACTCACTATGAGCTGTAAACACATACAGGTCTGTTACTAAGAGTTGGCGCGTTCTCGTATTCACACAGAAGTGGCGCGCGAAAGGGACAGAGCGTCTTTTTATTATTGAATGTAGTGTGACAGCATGCTATACACCTATTCACTGACACTACACAAGCGCATTTGTTAAATTAAATTGATAAAAGCGCCAACTCTCAGTAACAGACCTGTACACTGTGTTTTTATTCAAACTTCATGCAAACGCCAAGAACACAGCATATATATTTTTAAATCCTCCAAACTTCATAAAAGGATTATTTAAAAGATTTAGTTTCAAACTTCCATTCATAGTTATCATACCAGTATATGTATCTTTATCTGAAATTTTGATAAATTAATTTTAAATGTTTTTATGGTTTAAAGCTTGAATTTTTTTCCAAGGAATTTATCGATAATATTCCAAAATAAAATAACATTCAGAAAAAATTTCAAATCATCAGATATCGAAATTCACTAGTTTTTTCTAACGTAGCAACGTACTTCTAAAATTGAATCTTTTATTGTGAAAACATATTGAAAGGTATATATAATTTTATACAAAATTTAATACAGATATCACCACAGCTTAAGAAATACTGATCTGATAATTCATACGGTAGAAGACAACTGCAAGGAAGCTGTATTTAATTTACAGAACCTACTATTTTTACAAGGCCCCTTCTTAGGTTTACTTCGCAAACGATTCAGTATCATTTCCTACAGTCTTACGATCGTTTTGAAACTTTGCCATTTTGCGTGGTTTGGTCATTACCATTTCTTTGTGAAAAATATAGCAATGTTGTAATATGGTTTCCGTAGTATTTCCCTTTTAAACACTTGGCGTTTTGACAGCTAAAAGTTTCAAGTGACACCTGGTGAGTCTATTTGAAGATACATGGCTTTTGACTGTTCGCACTTAAACTAAAACCAATAGTTCGTGTATGAACAAACTAGTATACATACATATGTACATATATAGTTTTTTTTTTTTAATTTTTAATTCATCACCCATTTATTATTTCAGCTGGACATAGTTCTGAAAGCAAGAATGTTGCTGTGTGGGATTCTTTAATGCCTCAGAAAAAATCTTTAGTTTATGGTATTTATTGTTCATTTGAATAATCATTTTTTAAATGTGTTATTTCTACTTTATTGAAATAAATTATTTTACAGCTTTTACATGTCACGATACCGGTGCCAATTGCTTGGGCTATGCGCCTCAGCATGGTTTATTAGTATCTGGTGGAAAACGAGGAGAAGTATACATATTGGAAGTACGAGCTCAAAAACAACGTGAACGTATTGTAGCTCACGACTCTGCTGTTAAGTGTTTGTCCATTGGTCCAAATGAAGATCTATTTGCCACTGGTGCTGCTGATGGTGATATTAAGGTAAGAATGAAAGACTGTTTTACATACGTTATATATTATTGTTCTTCACATATCTAGCCAGCAGTATAGCTCGGTGCTTGCGTTAATGCTAACCATCGAGACGCTCCCTGGTTCAGGCCCTAGGTTGACCTCGATTACAAAGAATTTATTCGTAAGTATTTATGTAGTAGAAATACTGGTCAGATTTGGATATTTGTGACTCCAAGTTCATCGTTTCGTATCAGAGTGTGCCAATTTGTCTGATTTCATTGTTGTTTCCTCAAAAAATTGCTAGAACCATCCTATGTCACAACTATTCGAATATTATTATAAATTTATATATGTGCAAGTTTAATACCATATGTGTCGCTCAGGGGCAACCCGTAATGGCAAAAATATAAATTAAAATTAAAAAATGTCTTTCTTATAGATTTGGTTGTTATCATCTGTACCTAACACTGGTCCATTGCACAATTTCCCGGGTGAGCACGCGCGCAGCTCATTCTTCAAGCATATTGGCCAGGGTGTTACCCAAATTATGCTAGATGCCCAATGCAGATTATTCTCCTGTGGCGCTGATGGCACAATGAAAGTTCGACAACTTCCCGAACGACCCCCAGTTCATCATCATTATCACCAATATTAAGTAAGATGCGTCATTCCAATTTCTGAAGATAATGAATTTCATTTATAAAATATTTCTCATCGAATTTATTACAATTTTTCAGATCAAAAAATATTACTTTAATCGATAAAGGATCGTATTTTATAATTACTATTCATATATTATACAAAATATATATATATATATATATATATATATATATATATATATATATATATATATATATATATATATATATATACATTTGTGTGTTTGTTCGTTTTTTGAGTGCTTGCGTATTTGTGTGCAAGCTCACACATGAAATATATCCTCATAATCTTAGCATATACATACATACTTTAACATATTATCAAATGCTATTTGCGCATAGCCAATTTTTGCGATATGACCATCCATTAATATATAAGATGATTCTGACGCAGTCATCGATCCAGCAATAATTGGTATAAGTTTGCAGTCTGAAACATACGATAAGGAAATAATAAAATTGTACAATGTGATATGAATTTATTCTCTTTCCAAAAAATAAAAATATATATTGTTGATAATTGTATACTATTTTTAACCGTAGTTTTTGGTGCTGTTCAATTGGTATCGATAAGTAAATTATGCGATACAAAAAATTGCCTAATTTCAAATGCAATACACTACCATGTTTATTTATTTATCTTAATAAAATCATACAAACTAACAGTATTACACACGATACTAAATAATGTAGGATATATCGTAAACTATGTACAAGTATTCAAATCTTGGATTTCATTCAATTCCAGTGACTTCGTTATTTCGACACTATTCAAATGTTTCTATGACTATCAATGTTAATATTTTTAATTGACACTATGGAATTGTTATTAAATATTGTTTTATATTCATTATTTTTTGTGTATTAAACTTAATATAAATACTGAAGAACTTATCAATTGATTTGTATGTAGTTTACATCTAATTAAAGAAATATTGTTCGACTTTGATTCTTGAAAATATTTGTATTTTGCAAATATATTTATATAATATTGTAATATTTGTATTTCATCGTTATTTATTGAATGTAATTTTGAAAGTATGTATTATATTATCATTATACTAAATTTAATCAATGTATTCGCTTGCTGTATCATGGAATTTAAAATCTGTATAATTTTTTTTTTACCAAATCGTACGAATCTGCAAGATATTGATTCTCATCATTCCAATTAATATTAACATGAAATTGGATTTTAACAAAAATCATTTCTACTACATACATATGCTATTAGATGAGAAATCTTGTAATTATGCACTATCATAATTTGCCATGGTTACATCTAATTAGTCCTTACGATTAATATATAACGTTCTATTTTTTTTTCATGCCATTTAATTATATACTTGATGGTGTGCATGAAATTTTTGTTGATATTTTTGATGTATTATTATTTTAAGACAAATTTAGCCAATTCCTATTACATACATATATTATACGTATATATTTGAATTATATTTTTGCTAGTTTTTATTTGATATACCTTGTTGATTATATTATATTATTCACTTACATTAAACGTTTATTTATTACCGTATCACCATTTATTTATTTCATTTCATATTTGTATATTGCGTGTATGGCTCTTAATGAATTCAAATTTAGCACTTACATAACTTTTACTATGAAATCACTTACAGGTATACTTATTTTTAGCTGTGCCTATATTTTACTTCTACTTATAAAGCTTAATCGGTAATTTGTTCACTTATGGGAAATAAAATCCATACAGTGCGAATCAAATGCTAGGAAAAAAGCAATGCTTAAAATATGAATTGCATAATTGGAAAACACAAGAATGTGATTAATCAATGTTTTTGTGAATCTCGTAATTGTGATACATAGAGATTTTTAAGGTACACTGAAACAGATTATTTCTTAAATTGTTCTCTTTGAATGTTTGTATTGCTCGAGCGCAATTTGTTAATCCGTACTATACGTACACATATCTTATGAAAAGTACATATATTGTATATTACGTGTTTGTGGGTATATATATTTGTATTTTAAAATAATTCTTCAAATCATAAGCTAATAAACTCATTTCGAACATTTACGTTAACGCTTACAAATTTTACGAAGGCAACTTCAATTGTTATTGCAATAAATAAACTTGTGATGAAAGTATAATCAAAACTAGATACACATATATGTATGTACTATTCTGAAGTATTCTTTCCAATGATGTATTGTTATATTAAAATTAGTAATATACTTCTTAAAAATTATAGAAAATAATCAGCATAAATTTATAATCTAAATGTGAAATGCAACAAATGAAATTATTATAAATCACAAAACTTATATGATAGTATGATTGTGTATTTTATTATACGGAATTGTAAAACATTTGCATTTTTTGATTATGTTTCAATATTATTAATCTAATTCATTGTTAGCAAAAATGCAGTGAATAAACATATTATGTACCTACCTACCTATTAATAAAATATCATGCAATTGTTACTGAATATTTATTATTATTATAAAAAATACTTGTATTAACAACTGAGTTTTATTTTTATTGTTTAAATCTGACAACACATGCATACTTAAAAGTTGCATACACACATCTCACAGAGGTAATATAATTTTGTGAAATCTAATTTAAACCATAATTAATGACTTAGATAGGGAATTAATCTGTGCTCTGGAATCGTTAGAAAAACACAACTTGGACCCCAATATTTGCCCACAATCTGACTCCGATTATAAAATTTAAAATTAATTTTTGCGTTTCTCTCTGGAGTACTAATACAGTATATATTTGAATTAAACATTTATTCTTTAATGAATGTATGTATGTATGTACAAGAAATGAATAAAATGTGGCGTAACGGATTTGTCAAATATGTATCGGGTTTCTCCTCATTTTAACCCAAACATGAGAAAAATAAAAAGATAGAAACATTGTGTCTCAGATTTGCATATATCGGATATTGTTGAGTCATTCCTAAGTGGTAAATCAATATACAATTCATTGAGTCAAAATATAAATACGATTCAATTGCGAAATCGCAGTCAGAGTCGCTTCAGCTTTTGACGACTGCGATTCCGACTTTGAATTCACGCCTGGAATAAGTTGTCATAATCTAGGAATACCATACTATCCCTCCCTAAAGTAAAAGCAATTGTCAATAGTAAAATAATAATCATCATCGTTTGTAGCCATTCACCATCCACTGTTGGATGAAAGCCTTATCTACACGCTTCCATTAATTTCTGTTTTGCTCAACTTTTGTCCATCTCGCCCCCACACATTTTCCTTGCAACTTTCCTTTCATCATTTTATATTCTCTCGGGTACCATTCCAGCACTTATTTTGTCCACTCATCTAAAAAAGAAAAGAAATATGAAATAATTAATAAGGGCTACAAAGTTTGATTTTGCAAACATTGTTTTAAAAATATCCTAAATATGCTTGAAATGTGCCCTTTTTAAAGTAACCATTTTCATCATAGAAATACAAATGCAAAAATCCCACATAATGGCTCCTCTTGACGTCAGCCGAGTCGTAAAAATGGATTGCCAACTGAAACGTGTGGGCAGTGTATGTACATCCTATTTTCGGTTCGGTGATTACTAGTCAAATGTGAACCGGTCACAGGACAACCGGTCGCTCTAGATCGGTCACACGTGATCACCCGTCACACTAAAACTGGTCATACCCTAAAATCGGTCAACCAGTTTTCTCGTGACCGATTTTAAGGTGTGTCCAGTTTTAGTGTGACTGGTGATCACGTGTGACCGATCTAGAGCGACCGGTTGTCTTGTGACTGGTTCACATATGACGAGTAGTCCGTTTACCCCTATTTTCACACACGCAACCACATTGCTCCCTGCACACATCTTTTTGTGCACGAAGTTTTTGCCACAGAGCACGGCCAGGCGGCTCATGTCTTTTAGTATACATATAATATTTTCCATATCTATTTTTCGTATAAAGGTCTGTTCATACCTATCCAGCACGACCCGTATCCTGCAGGTGTCATGCAAGTGCGGATAGTATTCTTTGGTACATCTATGTGGACGCGCATGAATGCGTAAATGCGCATGCACGAATGGAGTATGAATACGTCCATATAATGTACCAAAGAATACTATCCGCACTTGCAGGATACGGGTCGTGCTGAATAGGTATGAACAGACCTTTATACGTATCAGTTTTGATACGTATCAGTTTTATACGTATAGGTATATATCAGTTTTATACCTTTATACGTATCAGTTTTGGCTCTGACCGGTCTGATTATCGTATGAAGTGTCACCGCCCCCGCTCCTAAACTACCTAAGCCCCAGATCTAATCAGATCGAGTAGATGAGGGGCTTGTATTTCGAGTGCTTGTTGTTTTTCTAGATTTAATGGGCCTTCTTGACGTTGACCGAGTCAATAGGGCTCACCGAGCATATTACTGTGGGTTCGATGATTATTCCGCACAAAGCGATCTCGCACACGTCACTAAAATCTCGTAGACGGAACATGTGGCACTCGGAAATTCCATCCATCGAGAGTGAACTATCATACTATGGAGGATGAACGAATGAGACGACTGGCATGTTAATGCACGTGTTTATTATATGACAGCTGAAGACAGAGTGAGTAGCAGCTCTCCGAACCCAGCCGAGTTGGTTCCCACTCGCAGGAAGGCAACCAAACTCGACCATGTCGTATAAGCGAGCCGCCACATCACTCCCCCCCCAGCATCAGCGATACCAAAATTACAAAGAAACAAATTTTACAAAAGAAAAAAATTATTGTTACACAAAGAGAAAAAAAATTTATTGAGTGGGGAGAAAAAAAATGTTGACGTGGGTCATCCGCTGTGTACATAGGTGTACCGCCCTGAATGGTCGGTAGATTCGAGGGCGGTGACGTCGCGAGCAGGACGGTGGGTGGTCCGATGGTCGCGCCGATGCGATGCGATGCTGCGGCGGCGCCGCTCTTCCGAGGCTGATGTCGGTTGGTGGGGCGGCGGGGGCGGCAGGGGCATCGATGTGGTTGATGATACTCCGAGCTGGACTGTGAGTCGTTGTGGCTCGTGGAGGTGTTGTAGCGCTACCGCCCGTCTCGGCGTGACGACGCTCGTGGGGACGGACGGGGCCTTGATGATGATGATGATGATGGTGCTGAGGTGGTGTATGTCTTGTGGTGCTGGATGACCGTTCTATGTGTAGTGGATCGCGCATGACTCCACATCCAGCTGTCAAGATCGTCGTCTCATTCGCTCCCCCATTTTTTTAAGCACCTGTCATCGACGTTGTGGCTGGACGTCGGTAGGTAGGTAGCCGTGTCTGCTCGTTTATTGTCACCCGCGGGCCGCGACGCGCTCTGTTGATGGCGATGGGGGCGCGGCGGGTAGCTTCCCCGCCTGGCTCGGCGAGGCAGGGATGAGCGGCATGTTGAAATTGATCGAGGCTGCGTGGCTCGATGTCGGGGGTCACCAGTATGGAGGATGAACGAATGAGACGACTGGCATGTTAATGCACGTGTTTATTATATGACAGCTGAAGACAGAGTGAGTAGCAGCTCTCCGAACCCAGCCGAGTTGGTTCCCACTCGCAGGAAGGCAACCAAACTCGACCATGTCGTATAAGCGAGCCGCCACAATACTAACGAGAACTCGAGTGCCGGATATTCGGTATTCGCGGCATAGATTGTCATGTGCGAAATAATCCGTTTACCCTTTCTGTGCACGAAGTTTTTCTCACGGAATGGAACCGTCGTGTAGTGTGCATAAAGCTGGGACTATGAAAGCCATTACGTCACTAAATAGTTCCATTATTATTATAATAATAATCTTTTATCTATATGAATTAATCATTTCCCTTTGATATTATAGTAAAAAAAATCGAAAAATAATTGCATGGATATGGTCGATATGATAACCTTATGAATGAACTTTGAGATGACAAGCTGTCAACACCAGCTGATAGGTCGAAGGCCACTTTTCAGCCAACGTTATTCATCTTGCGATGACGGCCGTTATTCCAAGCGTGTCTCGTCTCTCTTCAAGAGTTATTAGAATATTAGGATGTAATCCAGGGCCTATGACTTTGCAAGGTACCAATACCTATTTGATAGGCACTGGTAAAAGGTAGAATATTCTCTTTTACTACATACAGTATAATGGAAGGTTAATAAAATAATACTTTTTTCATATTTTTTAGACGAATTTTGTTGGATACGGGCGATGAAAATATCCCAGATTATGTGAATTCACTAAAAACCGTTATTAAAAATGAAAATGCAGATATAGGACATGTGATTATCACGCATTGGCATCATGACCATATCGGAGGAGTTAAAGATATTCGTAATATGCTAGATTGTGAGTATTATTAGACAAGCTTGAAATTTATAAATGACTTGAAATTTATAAATGTTTTAACTTACATAATACATGTATGTATGTACATATGTATTAATTTAAGCTGAATGTAAAATTTGGAAGCACAAACGCTGCCCCAAAGACGATCCAAATGAAAAACTTCCATCGAGTGTTAATGTAAATTGGCTTCAAGATAATCAGATAGTAGAAGTAGAAGGAGCAACAGTGAAAATTTCCCATACTCCAGGTCATACTACCGATCATGTTGTCTTAACGTTGCTAGAAGAATCAGCACTGTTCAGCGGCGACTGTATTTTGGGAGAAGGGACTGCAGTTTTTGAAGATTTGTATACTTACATGAAAAGTTTGAATAAAATTTTGGACCTTAAGCCTTCGGTTATATATCCTGGACATGGAAGTGTTGTCGAGGTAACTTTTTGTTTCCTTTCAAGATACAGAAAATTATCTGATAATGTTTTGTTTAATATTTTTTGAATTTAAGGAACCCTTATCCAAAATAGATTACTATATACAACATCGGAACCAGCGCGAAGCGCAAATATTCGAAGTATTGAGAGAGAAAAAAGTTCCAATGACTGAAATGCAACTCGTTGCAGTAATATACGATGAAACTCCAAAAACATTGTGGCCGGCAGCAGCTTTCAACGTAAATCATCACTTGAAGAAATTAGTCAAAGAAAATAAAATAGTCTTAGTAGAGGGTGACGATGAGAGCAAATGGCAATATAAAAACCTTTCTACTCTTTAATTTAATTATGTATGTAAAATCTATAACTGGTACTGAAATCGACATTTAATAATATATAATATATATAATATACATAATACAAAATAAAAATAAACTCAACAGGAAATAAACTGAAATGTGTATTTTCCATAGCAATAATATAAAAAAATATTTCATATACAAACATAAACCGTCTGTATTATTTTGTTTTCTATTTGTTGATAAATACAAAGAAATACTTAATAACGTAAAAGTATTTGACTTAAAAATCTCAATTTCAACAACGTCGTTTTGGTGGTGGCATTCGATCAGTATCATCGTAAAATCTATATTTTTTTATATAACTCAGCAATTTCTCTGGAGTCACAGGGTCCTCTATACTATTACAAACAGCTGAAACAATAACAAAACGAATTAAGGAAATGCAAAAAATAAACACAATTAAATCACTTATGTGCATACTAACTCACCTAGAGCCGTAGTGTAACTGTTAGGGAAAGATTTATCAACTCTTTCTCTCATAAATACCCATTGTTTGTTTTCAATTTTACATTCAATTATCTTATCATCCATATCTCGGACATCCTTACTTATTGGCATAGAAGCGAACGGTAGATCCAATTGGCCAACAAACAAATGACCAATTTTACGACGAAGTATACTAGAAAACGGCAAAAATAATCAATCAATGTTAATAAAACATATATAAAAATGTGAATAAATTAAAACTGCAACACACCCCTCTCCCTCTTCATAAACAATTTTTAATTTAAAATCAACGCTATTCATACTAGATGGTTTCCATTTAAGTACATCATCACATCTGCCAGCTAAATAAGGCTGTAACAAAAAAATAATTTTGTAAGTCAAATTAATTCATTTAAATAACAGCAAGAACAGGTAAAGTCATACTTCTTTAGAAGGTTGGAATATCAAACCATCTGGCTCGTGAGATAAACTCTTTGCGAATTTTTCTCCTAACAAGCTACCGGCCTGAGATATATCCCAAAATTGTTTTAATCTAATACTAAATGGTTCAATTGATTTATTAATTCTACCTTCAGTCATTGCTAAATGTCTGTAAACACATAAAAAACAATTTATTAATTCATTAGTATTATTTAATACGATAAATATATGTTTTTTCTATTGCCTAGGTCCGACAATTTCGCTCTCTATACATCGTAACCTAACTGGATAAAACTCCATTTTTCCCACTTCTTGTCCGTCAATTTTTATAATATCGTAGCATAGATAGCGAGGAATACTCTTTCCTTCTACTTTATCGATTACCATTTCCTAAACAACCAAAATAACAGTTACAAAGTGCCAATTAATTATAAATGTTTTATGATTTGAAAGCAAACACTACTTACGCCATCTATAAGAGTATTTTCGAGATGAGTATTCGGAGTTTTTTTACGTGGGAATTTCAAACCTTTAACAAGGAAAGCACAATTATCCCTATCAAATAAATATACCTCATTTTCCCTATCTATTAACATCATGTATCTATAAAAAAAACATAAACATGAATATAAAAAAACAACAAAACTGTTAATACACAGTATATTGATTTATAATATATTACCGTGTGCCATCAGCTTTCCACGATACTCTATAAGGTTTTTCGTGAAGTTTTTTCAAATTTTGATTATCCATTGACACGGGTTGAGAACCAGGAAAACCGCTCTTCTTCCACCCGCACATATCTTGGATTTTGTTTTGAATTTCACTTAATCGAGGTTGAGTTGTGAACTGCGTAACTCCAGTTACTCCAGGCATAAAAGAAGCAATCTTATTCACTTCTCTTCCTCTCTTTTTCGATTTAAATCCAGTACTAAAA
Source organism: Arctopsyche grandis (assembly GCF_051622035.1). Lineage (NCBI taxonomy): Eukaryota > Metazoa > Arthropoda > Insecta > Trichoptera > Hydropsychidae > Arctopsyche > Arctopsyche grandis. The sequence goes on along the minus strand of NC_135358.1, from coordinate 10,533,257 downwards.
TCATGTTTTTGATATAAAGCGTAATCAAGCTAACAAAATTTACAAATTAATAATAAAAAATAAACCTTCCAGTTTGTTCATTGTACGAATTACTTTCATCTCCATTTCCATCGTCGCTTTCTGAAATAATGAAGAATGATTTTGAGATTTTCAAAAATGAAATAGAATTAATTTATTATATTAACAATTGTAACCTGTGTGCCAAGACGGCAAGTCGGGTGGCAGAGGAGTATCTTCGATGTCGTCATAACGTTTATATAACTCAGTTAAATAATCTCCTTTATAAATACCCGGAACACTGGAAAATCAAGTACGATTTGTCATAAAAAAATAAATTAAGAAGTGATTTTTTTTAAGTAAATACAAAAATGAAATAACAATATAACTTACCGCAATCGGGCAAACTCTCTAACGGCCGCTTCTACACTCCAATCCATGTGTTCGACTAAATAAGATACGATCAAAAAGCCAGTTCTATTAAATCCGTGTGTGCAGTGAACTCCTACAGCATCTAAAGGATTGCTTCTAATGAAATGGGATACAATTTGTAAAAATAACCTGTGAAACAAGAAAACAATTTAGTTTCAAATTTAGAAGTAATTTCAATCCATCTCTAAGTTAAGAAAAAATTATACTTTGTCTGGTCTTCAGATGGGGTTTCGCCGTGACCTCTACATTGTATTTTGATATATTTGCAACCAGATTCTTCAATTTCGGCTTTATCATAAAATCTAGAAGTATTAGTCAGATCAACCCATAACCCAAGTTTTACCTGAAAAATTATTTAAATAATCAATGAATAATTTTGCACAAACACATCGATTTTTATACATAAAAAATCTGGCAACTTAGAGCACATTTATCATATACTTGATTGTGATAGTTTGATTAAATTTAATAACAATATCCATGGAAAAATATGTAAATGAAAATAAAATATTTAAAATATTAAACCAGCAGAATAGACTATTGGTTAGCATATAATGCTTTGAACATAGTGGTCATGGGTTCAAATCTCACTGGTTTCTGCTGGCCAGACCTTAAATTTGTGACTCCAAGTCGATCGTTTCCTATCAGAGTTTACCAATTTATCTAATTTTCATTGAAACGGTTCTAAAAAATTGGCAACCTTACTTATTTTCTCGCAAATCTCGAGCTCTGAGCAATCTCGAATTTCGCTGAATTGTATTAAAAGGCTGCAAATTTACAAATCTGACCATTAATGTATCTGTGAATGTTATTTGATATATATTTACTGAATTTCGCTGAATTGTTTAAAAAAATGCTACAAATTTACAAATTTTACCATAGATGTCTCTGTGGGTGCTAATTGATATGTATAATACTTGTATCAAATATACAATGTTTTTTGGCCAGGAAGGCGCATTGGGGTTACCTTTTAGGCCTTCCTGGTATAGATCAAAAATAAATAAATAAATAAATGTGGAGGTATTACACATTACAATAATATACATATTTTTTTGGCATTTTGTCAAATGTTTAATGAATAATTTCATAAGAATCTTTTAATAGAAAATTGTACGTACGCCATGTCTTTATTTTAAAACAGTAGAAATCACAAAGATGCACCCTTGTTACACGGGAAAGAAATCAAAGCGTATACAATACTTTTCTAAATAAAAATTGAATGAATTCTTACACGTCAACCAAATAAAAATATTAACATTAAATAAAATAGCCTTTATATATTTTGTGCAAAAAAATTAAATAGCACTACGTCATTTTCAAAAATATTTTTATCTACTAACAATTTAATATACAATAAAAATGATATCCAAAATCAATATAACGACCGTTAGAAAGTCAACGGTTCAAAGAATTTATGGGGTTGAAACCATTTATTAACTTCTTATGAAGTATACAACATGAATTTGAAAGACGAATCCTAACCATAGAATATTGGAAATGTACACATTTGATGAACTGTTGTTGTGGCGTGTAACAATCAAATAATGACTCGGTTGAAGAATAGGAAATGAAGCAAATTCAAATGGATAGTAATTCACGATCATGAATGAAATGAGTGTGTGTGAACGTGCAAGCAGTTTAACCTTGTAGCTTTTCATGGCCATGAAGAGCATCTTGGGCGGGAAACGGTACTCCTCCGATAGAACCGAGTTGTAGTGATGCGAGAGCGGCGTCTTGAAGGCTAGAAATTTGCCAGCCATCAAAGAGGAGGCTTTCCGAGGGCAGTGCAGCCATCGCGCGGGCAGCGGCCCGGGGGGCTCCGAGTTGCACATCTGCGGATGCTCTCTGCGCCCACTTCAGCCACTTCTTCAACCGCTTCTTCGGCCCCGCGGGAATCCGCCCCGCGCACCCACACTACACTAGACAGCGCAGCTCAGCTCGCCAACTGTCACTCGACACGCTCGGCTAAACGCCTCCTATTACGACCATCTCCCATTCATGCTAAACTTCACATATTATAGGAGGGCAATTTCGTTTGAAATGTGTCATCAGGAATAGACACAGACCAAAAGAGGAAAAAAAATCAATAACAAGTTTGTATTGATATAGCACAACTTCTACTATATGAAACTAGGTCGACGATGGCCTATTTCCCTCATCGAACTCAAGCTGTACAAATGACATCATCGCGTCCTGTTCGAACACGAAAGTCAGAGTTTTGAAGAGTATCTTTATTGCTCGATTAATACAGGCGTATTTGTATGTACGGCTGTGTAGGTAGCAGTGGCGGCTCGTCTAGTCATATATCCCAGTATAGTACTGTGGCGGCTCGCTATACGACATGGTCGAGTTTGGTCACCTTCCTGCGAGTGGGGACCAACTCGATTATGTTCGGAGCTAGCCACCTCACTCTGCCTTCAGCTGTCATAAATAAAACACGTGCATTAACATGCCAGTCGTCTCATTCGTTCATCCCCCATTTCTAAGCCCGCTTTAAAGGTCACGGAATTTGACCCTTAAAGCCCTCAACATGAGGCCACCACCCCCCCGACGAATACAGTCCAAGAGACCTATGGGGATCTAGTCTTGTTGTGAAGGTCTTCTTCACCACCAGTCCGCCATGTATTATAGACAGGTTCGTCTGTGTTCGGTATTAAATACAGCTATGTTGAATATGGTATTTATTTGGTAGTAACACGTATACACAAGTATGATTAATTGTTGGCAAAAGTTTGTCGTTCAGCGGTCTCTGGATATGGTAGAGTGTCGCTGGCTCGGCATTCAGCTATGTTCGGCAAGTCGCTGGATATGGTAGAGTGTCGCTGGCTCGGCATTCGGCTATGTTCAGCAAGTCTCTGGATACGGCAGTGTGTTGCTGGCTCGTTGTTCGGCTATGTTCAGCAAGTCTCTGGATACGGCAGTGTGTTGCTGGCTGGTTGTTCTTCCAAGTCCGCGTAGTGAAGTGGTGGCTGGTCAGGAGCTGGATGTTGACTGGTCTGCTGTTGTGTGTCGACGCTTGCTGCTGTGGGTCGACTGGTCTGGTGCTGTGTGTCGACGCTTGCTGTTGTGGGTCGACTCTTGCTGCTGTGGGTCGACTCTTGCTGCTGTGGGTCGACTGGCGTTGTTTGGGTTGTACCTCCTTTTATAGTGTTTTTGGAATGCTTGGTGGAAGTGGTTATTGACGCGTACGAAAGGAATTTTGTTTTCGTCGAGGCGTCGAATTTTCTGGAATGCTTGATGGAAGTGGTTATTGACGCGTACGAGAGGAATTTTGTTTTCGTCGAGGCGTCGAATTTTCTGGAATGCTTGGCGCCTTTCCGCTCGATGTATTTTAATGGTGGCGGCGTGTTTCGACCGTTTTGGTTCCACTCGACTGGTAGGGGCGTTCCGCCTGAGTTTAATATAATGACTGCAGGTGCATGTCGTCTGGGTTTCGGGAATGTAGTTTGTTGTTGCGGAATATTCTCGAAGGTTTCGATGACGATGACGACGACGAGATTCCTACATGGCTCTCCGGTGAGTGTTAACGATGTGTGTGATTTTGTGGGAATCTTGATGTGTTGGAGTCTATTGACTCGATGGCGTCGTTGTTTGTCCGGTTGTGCTGGAGAAAGTTGTCTCAACAGCGGGTCTTGTGTTGCATGCCGGTCCAAGTCTTGTTCTCTACCAGGTTGCTTATTTTGGGCGAGCTGCGTTGGTAGTGAAGGTTTGTGATGGCTTGGATGGTGCTGTTGTGCAGGCTGTTGTGTTCTGCGTGGAGTCATTCGCGTGACTGTTTTACTGGTTGTGCTGGAGTTAGTTGTCTCGGCAGCGGGTCTTGCGTGAAGAACGTTGGTTGACGAAGTGCGTTGAGTGCTGGTCTTCGTTGGTTGTGCTGGAGTTAGTTGTCTCGGCAGCGGGTCTTGCGTGAAGAACGTTGTTTGACGAAGTGCGTTGAGTGCTGGTCTTCGTTGGTTGTGCTGGAGTTAGTTGTCTCGACAGCGGATCTTGCGTGAAGAACGTTGGTTGACGAAGTGCGTTGAGTGCTGGTCTTCGTTGGTTGTGCTGGAGTTAGTTGTCTCGGCAGCGGCTGTGTTGTGTTGGAGCTAGTTGGCTCAGTGGCGATTTGTTTCGCCGGTTGTGCTGGAGTGGGTTGACTCAACAGCGGGTTGTGTTGGTAGCTGGTCCATATGTACTTTCACACCATGTTACTGTTGCGGTCGTTACAATGGTAGTGAAGGTTTGTGTCGGTCTGGACGGTGCTGTTGTGCAGGCGTTTTGCTGTTGCTTGAAGCTTGCGGTTGCGTGAAGCTTGTGGTTGCTCGAAGCTTGCGGTTGCGTGAAGGCTTCTGGCTGTTGCCTTGTCGTGGCGTTTGTTGGCTGCTTTGTAGGCTGCGCTGTGGGCTGCTATGTAGGCTGCGATGTGGGCTGCTATGTAGGCTGCGATGTGGGCTGCTATGTAGGCTGCGCTGTTGACTGCTGTCGTGGCGGCTGTTGGTTGTTGTGGAGGCTGCACTGTGGGCTGCCGTGTTGACTGCGCTGTTGACTGCTATGAAGGCTGCGTAGTTCAAAGATGGGGTCACCAATGTAGGCGGGGTACGATGTGTTGACCGTATCCCGGCCTAACGAAACACTGTTGTGTGGTTCAAAGATGGGGTCACCAATGTAGGCGGGGTAGCGATGTGTTGACAGCGCTGTTGGATGATCAGAAGGTTGCGTAGATCACGTCGGGGTCACCAGTTATGGGGATCTAGTCTTGTTGTGAAGGTCTTCTTCACCACCAGTCCGCCATGTATTATAGACAGGTTCGTCTGTGTTCGGTATTAAATACAGCTATGTTGAATATGGTATTTATTTGGTAGTAACACGTATACACAAGTATGATTAATTGTTGGCAAAAGTTTGTCGTTCAGCGGTCTCTGGATATGGTAGAGTGTCGCTGGCTCGGCATTCAGCTATGTTCGGCAAGTCGCTGGATATGGTAGAGTGTCGCTGGCTCGGCATTCGGCTATGTTCAGCAAGTCTCTGGATACGGCAGTGTGTTGCTGGCTCGTTGTTCGGCTATGTTCAGCAAGTCTCTGGATACGGCAGTGTGTTGCTGGCTGGTTGTTCTTCCAAGTCCGCGTAGTGAAGTGGTGGCTGGTCAGGAGCTGGATGTTGACTGGTATGCTGTTGTGTGTCGACGCTTGCTGCTGTGGGTCGACTGGTCTGGTGCTGTGTGTCGACGCTTGCTGTTGTGGGTCGACTCTTGCTGCTGTGGGTCGACTCTTGCTGCTGTGGGTCGACTGGCGTTGTTTGGGTTGTACCTCCTTTTATAGTGTTTTTGGAATGCTTGGTGGAAGTGGTTATTGACGCGTACGAAAGGAATTTTGTTTTCGTCGAGGCGTCGAATTTTCTGGAATGCTTGATGGAAGTGGTTATTGACGCGTACGAGAGGAATTTTGTTTTCGTCGAGGCGTCGAATTTTCTGGAATGCTTGGCGCCTTTCCGCTCGATGTATTTTAATGGTGGCGGCGTGTTTCGACCGTTTTGGTTCCACTCGACTGGTAGGGGCGTTCCGCCTGAGTTTAATATAATGACTGCAGGTGCATGTCGTCTGGGTTTCGGGAATGTAGTTTGTTGTTGCGGAATATTCTCGAAGGTTTCGATGACGATGACGACGACGAGATTCCTACAGACCTTTTCGTCGGAGAACGAGACGGTTGTTCATGAATATCGCACAAGAACAACCGCACATCACTGTTCTAATAAAAAAACCACACTGTACATAACCAAGTACAAAATTAACAACAACGCATGAACACATAAAGCGCGCATGCGGTAGGAAACAAAACCTGAGGTGTGCCGTGCGAATGCACGCACACCTCAAGTAAACATACATGTGCGCATGATTATGCGTGCATAAGCACGCATTCGTTCATCCCCCATAGTACAAATGCATGCTATTTTTACCGCCCATATGGGCTGCAGGGCTGCAGACCTCCCAGTATAGTACATAGGCATGCTATTTTTGCCTGCATTTGATCACCGGTATGGTTAACGAGCTATTACATCCCCATTAATCTCTGCAGCCCCTCCTCTATGAATTCTTACGAAGGAAGCTGAACGAGCTTCCTTCTTCTGTGGAGACGCTTATGGCTATTCTGCTAGGGGACGCGACAATTGGTTCAATTCCAAAAGGTTCAACGACACAATGTACCCGACAATTAGTGCACTGACAAAATGTACACGCGACAAAATGTCCACGAAAATAAGGTTCAAGCGACAAAATGTTCAAAAGTCCTCAATTTTCGTATTTTAATGGAAAAAGTAACTTTTTATTGTATTATATATATCTATCGCGGATTTCACATAATTATTTTATATGTCAGGGCAACTCAACCTGGGGCGACGGCTTCCGCCTAACGGCGGCAGCCGTTTAGGAGCGGCGGCGGCCGCAAGGGCGCGGTGGCCGGGATGTTTCAGTTCCGTATCCTTATTACTGTTTTAATTTCGAATCCCGATTTCTTTTTCAGTTCTAGATCATAATTACTTTTTCATTTCCGGTTTTGGATTCATTTCAGTTCTGGATACCGATCTCTGTTTCAGTTCCGATTCCCGATTTCTGTTTTAGTTCCGCTTCCGATTAATTATTACTATACGTATTGTCATTTTATTTTTAATCATGTATCAATTTGCGTCCGAAACCACTCGTTGAAATTTCAACGGGCATATGGGGATGAACGAATGAGACGACTGACATGTTGATGCACGTGCTTTATTTTTGACAGCTGAAGGCAGAGCGAGGTAGCTACTCTGAACACACGTCGAGTTGGTCCCCACTCGCAGGAAGGTGACCAAACTCGACCATGTCGTATAGCGAGCCGCCACAGGTATAAAACTAGTAATAAATAAATAAAACACAATTCTTCTAAAAATATCTTTATAAAGTTTCATAATAACATTTAATTCACAAAGAGATGTCATTAAAGAAAATCAACTACGAAATTCATCGAAAATGTACTACAATCACTTTATTGTCTTAAGACATGCTCTTTTATTCTTGACTTCTCGCTTGTTGGAAGCAAGCTAGAGAATAATGTTATTATGTGGAATCCACATGAGGCAAATTACTCTTTGATTGAGAAAGTGCAAAAAGCACTTCTTTGTTTCCTATATAGGAAAGAGTATGGGTATTATCTATGTATGTATGTATGTATATCTCTACGCCACTCTTTTTCTTGTAGGCATACAGGGGGTATAATTCTTTAGAACTTCAGAGAAACTTTTCATTAATTCGTTTTGTTCTCGTCATTGTCGATGGAACTTTGGAATTTATAAATGAAATCGTTGCTGCCATATCCGAATGTGATTTTTTTCAGTGAGAAATGTGATTATTACACTTATGTAATCCTTCATAGTAAATTAGATTTAGGTTTTAAATTTGGGAATACAATCAAATTACAAAAACATTTAGGGAGTAAAAAAATAGAAATAAAAAGCAAGAATTTATTTCCAAAACTATTTTTTGTATGGTGATTCATACATCTTAAAATTAATTATATTCTTAATACAGCCATGGTAACCAAACTTCAACAATCAGTCTCTTATCAATGTTTTAACAAAACGTTATATGGCATATTGACATAGATACAATACAATATATGTTTGTACACGTTTATTGAAAATTACGTTACTTAGTAATTTTATTGTTTTTCTTTTTTGGAGAACGACAGTACTAACCTCAAAATCACCTACTTCAATTTCTTTCAACGGCACTTGTAAAATAAGAATAACAAATGGGTGGACAGAATAAATTCATCAATGACGTTGTTCGCTTAATGCTTATTATTGTCATTTTTCAAATAACGGACAATATTTATCATATTCAAATGCAATAATTATTTTAAGATCAGTTTGCTTTTTTGTCAAATCCACTACTGCATTTCAAAACTTTACTACGAAAGCCATTGTGTGAAACTGATCTCTGTGCAACACTAAGCACACATGCAATTACGTTTTACAAAATATACATATACTACTAATGCTGTGTCAACAAAACAAATACGCTAAATTTGTCTGATAACAAACAAATTAAGTACAAATCATATATACATACATATTAACTACATAATTATAAATAGACTCAGATGTACAATAATGCGATTCCGTAAAACAAAATATGTTGAGAACTAAACCTGTATTTAGTTGAGATTTCTACTTATTTCAGTACCAAACGCCATTATCACAGATTTATTATCAGAATTTAAAATTAATTCCAAAATGCACTGATATCATAAACATTAAAAATTAATACAAATTATTAAAATACTAAATAAAAGTCATATGGAAGTACATATATGCAACATTCTGATTATTCGAAAAAGTCATAGTATAAAAAAATCATGATATTCAATTTTGTATGAATAAAATAAATTGTAACAATTAAAATTCTATCGAATTTATATATTTTTAGTAAAATATAAATTAATGGAAACATTTACATATAACAATTGGCGGCATTTTTGGATAATTATGTACTGATAAATGATGTTTTGGTGTGGCATTACAATTTTATAAGCTAGATAAAAAAAGATCAAAACTATCTTAACTAATTTTTCTTTTTATGTAGGAATATAATAGTTGTGCATATAAATATACAAAAAGCGTTTGAATAAACTCACCGCGCAAATAATTACAATACGCGAAATGTAAGTAAATTTAAATATAAAGCGGAAAGCATTGAAAAATATAAATAAAATATAAATACTCGATTTACTTGAAAACATATGATAATGCTGAAGCATACTAAATTTCAAACTTATTTATAGAAATAAACTATCTTGGCATATAAAAACTAAAATAATGTAGCCGTAAGGTGTTCGGAGTACATTGATGATTTTAAAATACAAAATGAAAATTATTGATTTTGTACATACATATGCAAACATAGACACGGACTTTTTTTTCAATCAATAATTATATTTCACTGCATATGTATATTTATAAATTGCGAAGTATGGAATTAAATGTTATAATAAAGGATTTATAAAATACAGACATTGCATTTGGATGTGAAGTAGTATTAGTTATAAAAATTAGGAATACCCATATCAACTTTATTATTGCTGTGCCTCTTTTGCCTTTAGCTGACTCTGTCTTTGTAACTGTTTCTTCAACTGTGCTTTTCGTAAGCTTTCGGCGATTTGTGTCGATTCATATAACCAACGACCCTAAAATAAAAAATAAATTACATTTTAAAATGTACGTCGTATGTATGTACATACTCTAATTTTTATACAAAAAAGAAAATTCAACATACCACCATAATCATACAGTTTAATAGAATGGGTATTGAAAATACCATAGATATGAAAAGACCTCTGCTATCAAAATATTGCTGTCGTGAAAGTGATGTCCAATTCTTTGATGCGTATTCGTTAATACTTTCAGAAAAAAATACCAGTAATACTGAAAGAAAAAAAGAACTTTAAATTCATCTGATATACATGTATAAAATACATGTATTGCACAACTGAAATATGTAATACTTACATAATATAAAAAATAAAAATATTTGGAAATTTCCATAATTTCTTGTGTTGAAACTAGTAAGTGTAATAATCACATGGAAAGATAAAAGCCATAAAAATAATGGATCTGCCCAATCAATCTGAAATGTATAACTTTTCATTAAAACAAAATATGTATATACATACATATGTATGTATGTAGTTTTGAAATCGATTATAAAAAGGTATCTATAAAATTTATTCACACACATATGTACATATGTACATACATACACAAAATATATCGGAGCATAGAGAATCATATTCGAATAAGTATCATTGAGACTATTAACCTTTGTTACAGGTCAATTTATTGATAGAAAAAGAATGCTTGTGATATGCACATACAATTGGGTGAAATTTGCTCGATTGAGGTAAATTAAAAGTATATTCATTTCTCAATAGAAATAACGACTATTTTTAACTTCTTAATTATAAAAAAACATTCAAAGCTTTGGAATCAAAGCGTGCGGCCGAATAAGGATATATGTTAAAATTTTACAAAACTGTTTTTTTATCGATTTAATACACGTTTACTGATCTGCATTCACAGTTTGTTTTAAAAGTAGGTGGAAAGGGTTCAAAATGCTTTGTTATTGGGTATGAAATTCTCAGTGGAATAAAGATATATGTCGTGCGTTGTTGTTTTACCGTTTATCACAGAGAGTATTAGTATTTTAGTTATTTCGCTTCGATTTTATCGAAGTTTAAATTTTGGGCTTTGCGTCATAGTCAACTTTTCCAACATATCGTTCCGAGAACGTCTGCTTTTGGAAACTCATCTCTTGTAGAGACTCTCCGGTTCCTTAACGTGATACAGGAGCATTTGGACTTGTTTGATTGTCGTGTTGATGAATTGGTCAGTTTCATGAGATACAACACAGTCTGCATGATAGTTTATTTATTTTTTGTAAGACTGCTATGACTTATTAGAAACGGGACTATGGCTATGACTCATTAGTATCGAAACGCATTGAGAAACGGGAATTGCATGAGTTATTGTACGATGGAACTTTCAGGATTTATTGTATGCATGTCCGGGGAGCTTAATGTGAAAAAAAATTACAACGCAATAATTTCAAATGTTTTCGCGTCGCGACATGCGTTGTTAGGGTAAAATAAACAAATAATTGAATAATTTAAAATGTGTTCGCTGCCTGCGTTTTTCCGACAAATGGTAACAGGAACGAGAACGGGAACGGGAATGGGAATGGCATGTGCTATTATGGCATTGCAACGCATGCCGGGTTCAGCTAGTATGTGATAAATACCAATAAAGCAGAACGACGACACGTAGTTGTTGAGAACATTCCAAACGGGTAACGATCCGGAACGCGAACGACATTCTTTGCACACAACCCCTAAGTGCAGCTGCACCACGTGACTCCCGGGCAAAGACTTTATTTGCACACGGGAGTTCAGCCAGCTCACTTCTCTGAAGTGAGCAACTAGCTCATCCGTACATACAATAACTCTTGTATAAACTGAACATAAAAAAAACAATCCTCTTCAAAACGCAAGCGTGTTTTAATAGGCCGGGATACGGTCAACACACCTTCCGTGCCCTATACTGAAAGCTGAACAATAGGCCTATATTGAAGGCTGAACGCTTCAATTATTTAACAAATCAATCAGATACAATGTAGTGCTATTCATATCATAAGAAAATTTCATGAATAATTAAAATGCGATTTAGAAAAATATATACATATTATGGAAATACTAGACAAGGTCAATGATAATATTATATGTACAAGTTTTGTAATCGGACATGTATTAGGAATGAAAAATAATAATATTCAATTTTTGAAACTGTATAATTTGTGCATATATAAAAATTGTCAATGTTGTAAATTTTTGCTACTATAAATTCATGAATATATTGATTGAAGCATAAATTGGCAATTTCCCATTACCGAATAAGATGGCGTGTCATTCTTACAAAAGGATTAATCTTGGCAGCAAGGATACTATGTGTAAGGAAACATGAAATCAAGCTTTAATTGTCATGTCGAAAGAAAGTCAACATCCGACATGAAAGTTGTTTCTTATATTGTTGGGTCATAGAATTGATGTTGATCAAATCGTACAAGGAGGAATTAGGCACAACCAAGAATACAACTACTCGCACAGGAACAACTATATGAGAGAAATCTGAACTGCAAACAGAAGATAGGAGGCAAAAGATCAATCGCCGAAAGCTTGTATACAAAGAGAAAGAATAATACCGGTAGAGAACTGCGGGTCGGCAAACCTAAGATGAAAATATATTAAAAGTAATTGGAATTGTAAATCGAAATTCACTATATTCCGTTTGCTTTAAAGTAATTTGCCATTCAAGAATGGCAATTCTCAGCCATCCTCAACTGATCTAAGCGAGTGCATCCAAATTACTTTCATCAAAACGGTAATAAAATGTTATTTAAAATATACATCTGACATTATTATAATGATTTTTTTTATTTGAATAATATTTATAGAAGGGGCGGCATTTTGAACTTTAGACACATAGTCTACGGACGTCATTGTAGTGACGTCTGAAACAATCAATTTAACTTTTGATATGCTATACTAAATCCACATCATCTACATATACATATTTGGGTGAACTTCATATAAATAACAATAATAAGTCACAGCAGAATCGCTGAAATTTATATTATGTACGTAGAAATAACAAACGTGGTATTGACAGAAATATTAATGCAAATGGTGTTTAGGAAGCGCAGATAATTATGCGCGAAGAAGTTGCTAATACTGGTCGTGAGTTAATTAAAATATAATTGATGGGTCACGGTGAAGGCCACCAGGTGAACTCACGCTGTGCAGATATGTTAGTAATCCATTAATATCGGTCACTTCTGCGAAATCAGACTCCATGTTGAATAGCATATCGCCAGAGAGCTCTCCGGTGATTTATCGTACTTTTCGACGAATATTCAAGAAGATTGTACCACAGACGATAAACAATCAACTCACGTCACTCTAGACTGTCAATGCCGAACTCTCAACTGTTCGAGGCCGGCTGTCATCAACAATGTTGCTATCGTGAATATTTTACATCAGGGTATTGCCAGTACAACTATAGGTGACACAATTCAGTTCGAAGGCTGACTGAATCATATAAACTTGTTTGTAGAGCTGTCAACGACAAAAATGTCTGTTTTTCGGAATTAAATCATGAGCTGCTTGGTTATCACATATCAGTGGCAATTGACAATTGTCATTTTTACGGTTCGGTAATTAATAAAACGATCTCACACGACACTAAAATCTTGATCGCGGAACATCTGGCACTAGAAAATTCCACCCATCGAGAAACAAAAATCCCACCCACTTTTACACGTTGTAATTTGTGGAATATTTATACAGTAATAAAAGCAAGATGGTTTTAAGCATTTTCAAACAATTAGCTTCAAACAATTGCTATCAAAATTGCGTAGAATAACCTGTAGGCGGGGTACATGTGTGTTGACCGTATCCCGGCCTAACGAAACACTGTTGTGCTAGTTTTATTGTTTGCCTATGGTTGTACAAAGGTATGGTATTTGTGGGCAAAAGTATGTCGTTCAGCGGTCTCTGGATATGGTAGAGTGTCGCTGGCTCGGCATTCAGCTATGTTCAGAAGGTCTCTGGATGCGGCAGTGTGTTGCTGGCTCGTTGTTCGGCTATGTTCGGAAGGTCTCTGGATACGGCAGTGTGTTGCTGGCTCGTCCGGCTGGTTGATCTTCCAAGTCCGCGTAGTGTAGTGGTGGCTGGTCAGGAGCTGTATGTTGACTGGTCTGCTGCTGTGTGTCGACGCTTGCTGCTGTGGGTCGACTGGTGTTGTTTGGGTTGTACCTCCTTTTATAGTGTTTCTGGAATCACCTGATCGATGGTGGTGGTTTGTTGATGCGTACGAGAGGAATTTGCTTTTGTCGAGGGGTAGAATTTTCTGGAATGCTTGATGGAAGTGGTTGTTGATGCGTAAGCGCATGTGGTTGTTGATGCGTAAACGAGGAATGCACTTTTGTCGAGGCGTAGAATTTTCTGGAATGATTGGCGCCGTTCCGCTCGATGTAGTTTAATGGTGGCGGCGTGTTTCGACCATTTTGGTTCCACTCGACTGGTAGGGGCGTTCCGCTTGAGTTTAATATAATGGTTGCAGGTGTGCGACGTCTGGTTTTCGGGAATGTATTCTGCGTCGCAGTAACTGCTTTGATGAATGTGAGTTCCGCAAGGAATGTGGTTTGTTGTTGCGGAATATTCTCGAATGTTTCGATGACGATGACTATGACGAGATTCCTACAAACCAAAAGTCAGGTTCACATTTTAACCAATTATTTTCGACCCAAATATTTATAAGTAAAATCAATGAAAATTTCAAGAACAGAGGGCGACCTCTGCACATGGCACGTCATTTATCTATGTACATTAGACCATGGATGACTTCAAATTAGATAAACGCACACCAGATGCAATAGTGCAGTTTACCATCAGTGGCGCATGATACATAGTCAATTCGGATCGTGATTTTAGTGCCGTCGATTTCAAAATAGTCTGGATACACTACTGATTATCACGACAACAACCTATTAAACTATCAATACGGATCTTGATACGTGTGAAACTGTTAATAATATTGATATTGTAGCATGCCCCAGTCAGTCGGTCTACCCAGACACGCAAGTGAAGTCGAGCAATCCATTCGCGCTATGCTCCTTTTCTAAACTTATACGTGTATGTACTATTCAATAATAAATAACTTCATTAAAATTCAGAGTTTATTATCGACAGCGGAACCTTTCCAGTCAGTGGCATGAGTTCGTTTCGATATTTCAAAACGTTTCTTTTTTTCGAAGCACATTCGATATCAATACCCATTGTACGCCATTTATTGGCAACTGGATTCCAATTGGAAACGGCATTCCTTGTTAGTGTCGATATTTCTCAATATTTAGCGGCAAAAGATGGCAGATAACGTTGTAAATTGTATGTAGGCGAATATTGAGAATTAGTTGGGTGGATAAATTGAGATTTAAAAATATTTAGAATGAGTAAAATTGCGCAACGGGCATGGTCATAAAAGTGGGTGTTGAGTGTATGTGTCAGCGTTGCGAGTGTGGAGTGTATGTGTGCAAAGGCGTAGTGGTAGAGGAGGTGTAGTGGTGGCCGTTCGCAGGTCGAGATCGCGAGGGTCCTCCAGAGCATGGGGGCGCCGGGGGCGGAGGCGTCGGCGGGGAGCGGCGTGGGGGTGGGGCTGGGGGGCGGCGGCGGCGGCGTGGTGCAGAGGGTGCGTCTGTACCGGCCGGTGAGCGCGCTGGCCCAGGGCGTAGTGATGCCCTTCGTGGTGGTGTATGTGGGCATTCTGTACGCGTGGCTCCACCACTTCGGCTACGACGACTACTACGAGCCGGGTCTGCTGGCTCTGGCTGCCACTGCCCTGCTCCAGGTCCTCACCTGTCTCTGCTGCTACTGGAGCGTGCACGTCCACTGCTTCCTCACCTGTCTGCCGGTCGGTATACACTTGACTTGACTGTCTCAATACTGTCAAAACCAACTTCCAACTTGTCATTTAGTATGTGTTTCATATGTTGTATATATTCATGTTTTAGGAGAGAGACCCGAGGAAAGCGAAGGTTGCCAAAGTAGTGCCTTCCGAGCATAACGGCTTTGCTGAGATTGTTAAACTTCATCATACAAAGGTAAGAATTTTTGTTCAATTATGATTCATTATTAAATGATATGCAGAAAATTTGCACATTTATCCATACTGTTATTATTTATGTAAGGCAACAATTTAAATGGTCAGTTTTTTCAATAAATGATTAGGAAATTTGAGAAAAATTAAGTCATAATAGTGTATCATATCTATATATCTATATATATATAAAAATGAATGTCTGTGTGTGTGTCTCGAATAGGCTCCTAAGCAACTGAAGCGATTACAATGGAACTTTCAGGATTTGTTGTATGCATGTCCGGGAAGATTACTGTGAAAAAAAAATGGAAAAAAACGGGAACTGAAACGGGAAAAACGGGAATGAGTGTCATTCGCTATAATTTCGAATGTTTTCGCATCGCGACCACGGTGTTCGCTGCCTGCGTTGTTCCGAAAAATGGGAACGGGAACGAAAACGAGAACGAGAACGGGAAAGGGAATGGGAATTGCATGCGCTATTGTGGCATTGCATGCATGCAGAGTTCAGCTAGTATGTAGATAAAAATGAACCAGTAAACTGCCAGTTTTAAGTATTTTTCTTGACAAAAAGACAATATTCAAGCAGTTTTGCCATTATACATTACACATTTCATCTGATTTTATGATATAATTAAAGATACTTTTCCTATTTCTAGAATATGGATTTTTTTATTCAGGATAGATGGACGAAAGAAGTGCTAGAATGGTACCCAAGAGAATGTAAAAGGGTGCAAGGAAAGCCATAGGGGAGATGGGTGGTTGAAATTAGTAAAATGTGTAGAATGAGATGGATGAGAGTTACGCAAAACCTTCATCCAACAATGGATGGAGAATGGCTGTGAATGATGATGATGATTCTGAAATTGAAAACTGAAAGCATGTTAATCTCACTTTTCAAATGAATGTTTTCGATTTTTTTAATATTTACAGACGGGTGATAGTGAACCAAATATTTGGTTCATATTTCAAAAGCTGAAATTTGTATACGATTGGGACAATAAATATTTCAAACTTATCGATTTTCCAATCAATAAGTTTGCAAGCGAGTATTTACATTCTAAAGGTTTACAAGAAGATCAAGATGTTACCCAAGCCGAATTTGATTTTGGAAAGAATCAACTTGATATGGTAATTCAATATAGATATCAACGTAAATATAAACATCTTGCTACATATTATTCAGTGTTCATGTTGCATTTTAGGATGTTCCAGAATTCATGGAGCTATTTAAAGAGAGAGCTACTGCGCCCTTTTTTGTTTTTCAAGTTTTCTGCGTTGCACTTTGGTGTATGGATAAATATTGGTACTACAGTTTATTCACCTTGGTCATGCTAGTCATATTCGAGTGCACATTAGTACAGCAACAGTTGCGAAACATGGCTGAGATTAGAAAAATGGGAAATAAGCCGTATCCTATATGTGTATATAGAAATCGAAGATGGCGTACAATAAGTAGTGACCAGTTGGTACCTGGAGATATCTTATCTCTGATTAGACCAACGAACGATTTATTGATTCCGTGCGATATAGTTTTGTTGAGAGGTTCTTGTATAGTAGACGAGTCGATGCTGACTGGAGAAAGTGTACCACAAATGAAGGAACCTTTGGAATTAGAATACGAAAAGAGTTCTGATTGGGAATTTGACGCCGATGGAGATGGAAAACTTCACCTTCTTTATGGCGGTACTAAAATTGTGCAACACTCGCCACCTAGTAAAGCCGTGAGTGCTGGACTCCGGTCTCCAGATAATGGGTGTATTGGCTATGTTATCAGAACTGGTTTTAATACTTCTCAAGGAAAGTTGTTACGCACTATACTTTTTGGAGTTAAACGAGTTACTGCAAATAATCTTGAAACGTTTGGCTTCATCTTGTTCTTATTAATTTTTGCGATTGCTGCTGCCTCCTATGTTTGGATCAAGGGGTGCGAAGATCCCGAAAGAAATAGATACAAGCTCTTTTTAGAATGTACCCTAATATTGACATCTGTGGTACCTCCTGAATTACCTATTGAATTATCTTTAGCGGTGAATACATCGCTGCTTTCACTTTCAAAGTTGGGTGTGTTTTGTACTGAACCGTTCAGAATACCGTTTGCTGGTAAAATTGAAATCTGTTGTTTTGATAAGACTGGTACTTTAACGAGTGATAATTTGGTAGTGGAAGGCATTGCTGGATTTGGAAATGCTAAGTTTTCTGAAGTTCTTCCACTTACAGAGGCTCCGACGGAAACTATGCAGGTCTTGGCAACTTGTCACTCTTTAGTACAGTTAGACGAGGGATTAGTGGGGGATCCTTTGGAAAAGGCAACATTGACGGCTGTCGAATGGAACTTAACTAAAGGGGATGCTGTCATTCCCAAAAAAGGCAAACACCTTGCTCTCAAAATATTCCAAAGGAATCATTTTTCAAGTGCTCTTAAAAGAATGTCAGTACTTGCCGGTTATCAACTAAATGAAATGGGTGCTCTCGAGACATATTATATAGGAACTGTCAAAGGTGCACCCGAAACTTTGAAATCTATGTTCGTTAATGTTCCTAGTTATTACGATGAGACATATTTATCGCTCTCAAGACGAGGTGCTAGAGTTTTAGCTCTGGGTCACCGAGAATTTGGTAAATTAAGCACTCAAGAGGTTCGTGACTTAAAACGAGAGGATGTTGAATCAAAATTGAAGTTCGTAGGTTTCGTTATTATATCGTGTCCCTTGAAAACCGATTCAAAGGACGCTATAGCTGAAATAATAAATGCGTCTCACTCTGTAGTTATGATAACCGGAGACAATCCACTGACCGCCTGCCATGTTGCAAAAGAATTGCAATTCACTAAAAACGATCAAACTTTGATACTGACTAATTATGAAGGTAAATGGAGATGGAAATCGATCGATGAGCGTCTGCAATTGCCCGTGGAACCAAGTAAAGATATTAAAGAATACACGTCCAATTATGATTTATGTATAACGGGTGAAGGCCTGTGCTACTTGCTCGAAAACCATAGTAAATTTTTATCAAAATTGTTACCTCACATTCGAGTGTTTGCAAGGTTTGATCCGAAGCAGAAAGAGTGTGTGATTTTAAAACTGAAAGAATTAGGATACAGTACTTTGATGTGTGGAGACGGCACCAATGATGTCGGAGCATTGAAACATGCCGAGGTAGTACTCGTACATATATTATCAATTAATTATTGTTATGTAGTAGTGCTAGCTAAACTTGATTCAAATTTTAGGTCGGAGTTGCGATTATATCCAATGCACCGGAAAGAATGCCGGAAAAGCGCGACAAATTAGTTAAAGAAAGTCTGAAGGAAGCTAGAGACAAAAGAAAGATTGCTGAAGTAGGCGAGCGATATCGAGATAGACCAAATAACGTCGCTAATCATCATCCGAATCGTGGATCTGCCAATAGTAGGGATATCAGGAGGAATAGAGTCGACGGAATGAATGAAACATCGCCCGATGTTTTGAATGTTAGAATTCAAAAATTGCTCAAGGAGATGGAAGAAATGGACAAATCGCAAGTAGTAAAATTGGGCGATGCCAGCATAGCAGCTCCGTTCACCAGTCGGCTGTCCAGCATCATGTGCATATGTCATATAATTAAACAGGGAAGGTGCACTTTGGTGACGACGCTCCAGATGTTTAAAATATTAGCATTGAACGCTCTGATTTTGGCGTACGGGCAATCAGTCTTGTATCTAGATGGAATCAAATTCAGTGACACACAAGCTACTTTACAAGGCCTTTTGCTCGCTTCGTGTTTCCTCTTTATATCTAGATCTAAGGTATTATTGACAAATGTTGTATGCATGTTTTTGTTTTTGCAGCGATTCCTAATGCGATTTTGATTTTTAGCCATTAAATAAGCTGTCAAAGCAAAGGCCGTTGCCGAATATTTTCAACGTGTACACGATAATGACCGTATTATTACAATTCGCTGTACATTTTTGTTGTTTGATATATTTAGTACAGGAAGCTACGGATCGATCTCCAGCTAGGTACGTTTGTTTTTTTAAATATGTTTTCAATATTTAAAATATATACATATACATAGTATCATTCAATTCTTGTCTTTGTTATTTAGAGATGGGAAACCAAAGTTGGCTTTAGATTTAGCTGATGATGAAGAAGAAGAATTTATTCCAGATTTACTTAATAGTACAGTTTATATTATTTCTATGGCCTTACAAATTTCTACATTCGCTATTAATTATCGGGTATGATATTTTTGTTTTGTATTAAAATTTTTCAATATTAAATTGCAAAAAGATAAAAAAATTAATATATTCTTTTAGGGTGAGCCATTTATGGAAAGTCTGACAGAAAATCGTCCTCTATTATACAGTATATTATTATCTGGGGGAGCCGTGTTTGCCTTAGCTCTTGGTCTACTACCTGAATTATCAACGCAATTTGAAATCGTTCGATTCCCAACAGAGGTAATTTTATTTTATCCATTTTGATCTAACTACAATATACATATGTATCTACCACTATATCTAAAAAATCATCAGTGCCACTAAACTACAGTAAATTTTTTCGACAAATAGCTAGTACTTTAGCTCGGTATTAGCGCTAATGCTAATGTCCGAGAGGTTTCGGGCTCGAGACCTGGTCTTACCTCAATTGAAAATAATTTATTCCGAGTATTTCTGCAGTGCTGCTGGTCAGATTCGGATATTTGTGGCTCCAAGTCGATCGTTTCATATTAGAGTTTGTCAATTTATGTAATTTCATTGTTGAAACGATTCCTCACCAAATTGCCAACCTACCTATGTACTATTTATTGGTCACCAATATTTGAATATGATTTCAAATTCATAATCTATAAAGTTATATACGTACAAATTAAAATAAAAAACACCGTAGGTATCACTTTGGGGTTATCTACATATATAATGGTACCATGGTAAAAATTTAAAAAAAAGTTTGACACTGCGCTGAGAGTTGATCTTGGATAAGAATTTACTTATACATATTGTAGCGTGAATGTATAGAAGGGTTTCCGAGATCAGAGGGAGAGACGCAGCGAATAGTGGTAGAGGTATTGTTCTTGATCCGTCGACGAGCCCGCTCCAAATCAAGCACGTAATAGATCCGCTGAATATTCATATGCATCTTGTACTCTCAGCACAGATAGATCATTGGTTGATGGATTGCAAGACCTTATTGGTTGTTGTATACGATTTATTCATACAGCAAGGCCTTTTTGGCGCGAACGTGAGATCAGGTGATCAGTGCTAGTAAACCAGTGGTCAATGAGTACCAATTACCCAATCTCTACGTTACAATATTATAGTTTGTGCTTTTTTCTATATGTAATGGTGGATCTTTGTATATATACATATCATTTATAGCATTTTTCTAATGTATTTTGTTGTGTTTCTTTTCAGTTTAAAGTGATATTGGTGCAGGTGCTGATAGCAGATATGGTGTTCGCATATTTAGTGGATAGGAGTTGTCTTTGGTTATTCGGTGAAGGAAAATTAAGGACTCCATGATTTTCGTTTGCCCTCACTTTTTAGTCAAATTTAAAACCAGCGATCAAGTATTTCATCCGTTATTGACGAGAACTGTATCTCGGTGCTGTTTGTTACACTAATATTACACTAAAAATATGTGAACATTCTTAATAATAAATGTTGAAGTGAACATTTTAAATAAACGCGAGTGAGTGATCTTATACACATATGTATTTATTGTTCTATTATGAATAGGTAATTTTTGTTATAAATGGCATCTATGATGTCAACAATACATTGTTTTAATGATTTATTTATTTTTCTTTGATCAGTCAGTGGAATCCTCGTGATTTAAATTTATCAAAATTTACTACATACATACATATGTATATTATATGATCAATGTTACTGTTGTAAATGGCCAATACGGACCATGAATTGAATGCCTTCTTGATTGATATACACATTTTCATTCCCTTATCCAAGTCTTGTAGATCCACCTTTCCTTAGTATCACACTCTTTGGGTTATTCGCGATCTCGTTTCGTTCATAATTATTGGGTCATTTGTAGTACATAGTATAAATAGAGTAAAATTTGGGTTGTGTGATATTTCTTAGTTAGCTCACAACTAAATGTAATTAATTTTGTATGCAATGCAGTGAATTTAATTTTGAAATAATTGATATTATTTTTTATCTTAATATATTTTTGAAGCTTATTTCTAAACTACATATAAAATATACTATTTATTTGTATTTGTCTAAACATTCCCTTTATACACAATATTTCAAAATATAATACTTGCTCTACATACTTATTGTATTGTTATCGGTGTTGATTTTTCTTAGACAAATCCCACGTTTGTTGAAATTTGTCGTATTTTATTTTATTTTATTTTTTAATCTATACAGTTTTTGTTATTGAGTGATTAAAGTGCAATAAAAGTCAGATCATTGCTAAAAAAAAATGATTACGATCAGAATTTTACATTTCTGGTTTTATTTTAAACGCTATTCGTGTTTTTACTTGTTTCATAGATGTGATTTTTAACAAGTTTTTGAATTATATATTGTAATATAATTGTGAGAAAATCTTGGGAAGATGGTTCCAAAAATAAAATTTATATCTGTGTATTGTCTTATGACTTATTCTGTGGACCAAAATTCAAGCATTATCAGCGAGTATGTTAATTGTTTGCTTTAATTTTATCTTCAAATACATTTACAAGTGCTTTTAAACTGCGAATGTGCCAAAATTTCTAACTTTTTGGATGAAGTCTTCGTTTATTTAATTTTTATTTTAAACAAATGTATTATATTATGATGGAAATCGTTCAATAAATATTTATATTTAGTTAATTTATGTATATTTTTTTGGGAAAGATTTTATATACATATGTAGTTTTGTTTTGTTTTTTATTTTTTTTTTGAAAATCTTGAAATGGGAAGGGTACATACGTAAGTTAAGCTGAATTGTTGTTTTTATAATTACTTTATTTTTATGAATTTTGCCCATATTGGGTGTTTGGCTTTATATGATATAAAAAAGGGATTTAGAACATTTTTGTATGTTCCAATTTGAATCAATTTGCTTTAATGTCGTTCTGTATTTAGGATATTTTTTTTTTGATATTAATGTTTTACTACATATTTCATACATTAATGGAGCTTATAAGCTAATAAAGTTATCCGTAAAAGAAATATATAATTAAATGAATACTGTATATTTGAAGAATACATTATTTATGAAAAGTTATCATTATTATTATTATTACAATCCCTGCAAATATGCCCACAATTATAATGAATGTAGAGAAATGCCCCTCTGAGATAATTTTTGAAACGATTGATTATACATATAAGTGTACTTCGGCGACTGAGACCGTCTACTTTTGTTTCAACGATTGTGGTTTACCTCCCCTTTCAGAGATAGGGGTAGCCGGGAGACCAAACCACGCCATCGTTGAAATTAGTTCAATAAGAAATAGTCCACGCGTATCTATCGCTCCAGTTTCGGTTGGTAGCACTGTCTCGCAACTGGTACATCATTATCGTTTGTTTATTGGCAACGTCTCGATAATGATATACGAATACCTTTGCATACTACTTTTTACTTTCTTCGCAACTGTAACCGAACCAAACTATGTTTTCCTCGTATATTATTCGACTGATTTCTTTTTATAAGTTTTTCAGCATACATCATCACACTCAGGTTGTTTTTTTTTCATAGTCCTTCTATTTCTCATTGAATAGTGCTTATAAACAATCGACAGTACATATATACCTCCCATTGTTTGCTATTGAATGAATTTTACAATGATTTCCTTTCGCCGACTCTTATAGCGCCATTTTGTTAACCTACCTTCATATATTACATTATGGGTGACCGTCACTGCACCGAATGTTAAAAAGTCGAAAATGTTCGTTTACCATGCATACATATGAAAAACGGTTAGTATATATATATATATATATATATATATATATATATATATATATATATATATATATATCAGTGGCGTGCGGTGAAACTCTCTCCCCCCGTCGTACATTCTCACTTAATTTGCGCGAGCAGGATACAACAGGAACAAGAGGAACAGGCTTTTCCTCCCGTATCCTGCGCACGCATATTAAACAAGGCTGTATGACAAAAAGAGAGATAATTTCACTGCATGCCACTCATAAATATATTATGGGTGCACCTCACGGGATCGAATTAGAAATGCACGAAAATCCAAATATCGGAAGGCAAAGATCTTAAGTCGAAAGATCAAAAAAAAAAAATGGTCCATGGTAAACGGTACATACTCACTTAATTTGCGCGAGCAGGATACAACAGGAACAAGAGGAACAGGCTTTTCCTCCCGTATTCTGCGCGCGCACATTAATAAGAGATCTTTCGATCTTAAGATCTTTCGATTTTCGATCTTTGCCTTCCGATATTTGCTTTTTCGGGTTTTTCACTTTCGGTCCCGTGAGGTAGACCCATTACATTATATGTTACAGTCGAAGTGTATTTTCAGTTGTTATATATTCCAACTGGCGTTTTAGGTCATTCATATTCGAATACAATTCAACTAGTAAATTATATCTCAACAAGCGCAAATACACTTTGAATAATGTGCGCCAGTTATAATATAACAGTTGAGTTTTGACAGCTGTGATGTTTTTACGAATGCTTTAGAATTCAATAATGCGTTAATATTTGCTGGGTATTACGAATAAAGATAATGAGTATCATATTACGATAACTCTAAGAATGTGTTCAAAACAAACATATATGACTTTCCAACTTAATTTACTAATTGAGTGATGTTTTCTCGAAAACCTAACCAACCTCTCCATCTAACTTGGTACCAACTTATAGTTGAATTGTATTTTAAGTTGTAATATATTTTAACCAGTTGGAATGTAATTCGCCATATGAATCAACTTAATGGGGATTAGACGGAATATATTCCAACTAGTCAAATATATTACAATTGGAAGACACACTTCAACTGTAACACATAGACTTTTCACTTACCGAAATATTACAGTATGTAGTGTTTTCATGTCACGACTTCTAAATGTACTATTAACCAGGTGCACTTGATAAAAAATTAACACCGTTTAAAAAAAATCGCATTGTTATGACCAAAAGGCTAATAATAATTAGGGCAATCCCAAATAACAATACACGTTCCTACAGTGCTGAAAAAAAAGTTTTCTACTAAGGTAACGATAGCCATAATCAGTGGCGCCCCGAGACTGTTTGAAGTTCAAAATGCCGACTTCTCTAAAAGTGTAATACAAACGAAAAAAAAACATTATTATAATATTCAATTTATATACAATTACAATTTATTTTTTTTATATTTTTTCTTCTTTGGTTTGCCGCCCCTCAAAACGTGCCGCCTCTAGGCGTTGTCTTACTTGCCTATACCTGCGAAACGTTCCTGGCCATAACAGCCTCAAAGCATTTTGTCCTAATGAGTAAAGAGCGGACCTAGAGCGCGCTGTTCATTGTTCACATGTTTCAAATGCATTGTTTAAGGTTTGCCGAACCTTTTTTACAATAATGGAACAATAGACGGCGCTCTTCCGGTCCTACCTCTACTAATGAGCAGAGACTGGCGTTGGATGGATGCTTTCCATTGGCTTCCTTTGGTCGATGCTTTTTGCACAAAAAATGCTTCACTATTGCTAATTACTATTAATGCACTACTATTGCCACCATGCTTTTTTGCTCTCTTAATTTGTAAACGAATGGAGCGGTCTATTATTATTTGACAAATACACGCCGAAGACTAGCTATTACTAGATTTAGGCTACTTGTCAAGGCAATTGCAAATAACAATAGACCGTTTCAACGGTGTTCAAAGCAAGAGAGCAAAAAACTTGTAAAAACATGCTTTTTCTAAGAAATTAACGATAGTGCCCCAATCCCTAGCCTAAGTCTAGTTATGATTAGACTTTGGGTATTCGTCGGGGCAATGGAACTTTGGTCCATTCCATCAGTGCTCAAAGCAAAAAAGTTCGTAAAAACATATTTTTTCTAAGAAATGAACAATAGTGCCCCGGCCTGTCTAGTTATGACTAGACACCGGACCCAGAAGGTGCCGCGTATTGTTCAAAGGTTGTAAATGCATTGTTAATGGTTTGCCGAACCTTTTTTTACAAAGGATTTACAACAATGGAACACTGGATAGCACTGTGACCATCCGGTGTCTAGTTATGACACGTTTGATGTTAGTTGACAGACTGCTCACGCGCATTGTAATTGTAACATGTACGAACAATTGTTAGTGTGACGAAATAAGCGTTTTATAAAACGCGTATGTTGAAACTATTAGTGATCAATATTTGTAAAAATCTTAATTAATACTATGGGGGTGAAAGGATTGAAATGACGATGTACCTTAATGTACGATCATTTAATGTGAAGACTGGGAAGTAAGTAAAGTAGTAGCCACCAACATGGTCGAATCGGCCTCAACTCAAAGGATGGCGACCAAAACTCGACCATGTCGTAGAGCCCCTAATATAAAATATTTGATATATTGGTTTATACTTTTTTCAGGACGAAAATACATTTCTCTTATTAGTGTCAAAAATGAAATACAGGTATTCCTCGACTTACGACGGAGATACGTTCCTGAACCTCGGTCGTAAGTCGAGGAATATATACATATATATATATATATATATATATATATATATATATTTATTTATTTATTTATTTTTTTTGGTGATTTTACTTACTTTTATTAATACAGTAATTCAAATGAATTCATATTTAAATTAAAAAAAAATTAAACATCTACATCATCCGTACTTATTAATTATAAATTATACATCCTCATCACTTATCACATAAGTACAATCCATTTCTTCCTCTGCAGTTTGAGATACAGTCGTATGAGTTGTTTTGAAAAATGTGTTTAATTTTGTTTGAACAGTATCCTGTGTTTTTTCTCTATATATTTCTTGGTAGCATGCGAGATTTTTTTGAATCCTGCGGTTCACATTTGAAAATATTTCACTGTCTGAGTCCATCATTTCAAACTTTTGTATTCCTTGATTAATTAAATTAAAAGCAGCAGCCATTTCTTTCAATACAATTTTTTCAGCGGTTCCGCAGATGTGATTGATTCGTTTTCATCAATAGCCTCTTCTGCAACCATTTGAGTTTCAAGATCTAATAATTCTGTATTGGTTAGATCTTCTGAATCATTTTCAAGAAGTTGGTTGATGTCTTCGATATCTACGTCAAATTGTAGACGTTCACTAAATTGTACGATTAGGCTAGTAATATCCTCGACATTTTTTTCTTTTTCGTATATGCAAAGAGAAACGGGTTCAAATCGATTGGTGAGTTTTTTCCATATTCCATACATACATGCTGAAGTAACTTCTTAAGCCGTTAAAGGGTCCATCCCTTATCTATATTTCTTATAGCATGAAGGATATTATAATTTTTCCAAAATTCTTGAAAAGTTTTTCCTTCTTCTATTGGTTCAAAGCCTTGCGCAAATGTAATTTTTAAATAATGAGCTTTAAGAGACGCAATGGAATTCGCTTTTCAATCTTGTCATTGATCCAAATCACTAGTAATTTTTCCATTTGTTGAATGGGTCCGAGTCTTCTTTTATTTTTTATTTTAGATTTGATTGACAAGGACCCTTTAACGGCTTTACGATTTTTTTCTTTATCTTTTAAAATAGTGGAGACCGTTGAATGTGACAATTTCAGATTATTTGCGAAGTCCATCACTTTTTTACCACTATCATATTGTTTTATCACTTCAAGTTTCATTTCTAAGTCTGTCACCTTTCTCTTTTTTTTAAAAAGAGTTTCTTTATCAGTCATTATCACGTTTCTTTATCACAAATTATAAATGTTCTTATAAATAAAAATTTGAGCACTGATCTACACGAAATTGAGAAAATAAACATCTTAAAACAATAATGAACAGTTATGTAACAAACAGTAACGACCGTATGAGTTTGTTACCGTCGTGCGACTGGTGACGAATCCCAAAAGAATCCCTCATAACTTAATTTTTAAAACTACTGCGATGTTTCATTTCTTCCGAAAGAGAATTCCCCGTTTTCATAACTCACATCCGCTTGAGATTTATCAATACAATTTTGAAAAATAATTAATTAATAAAAAAAAATTTTCCGGTCGTAAGTGCGAACCGTCGTTAGTCGAACCGTCGTAATTCGAGGACTACCTGTACACTATTAGATACAAATGTACGAGTATATATACCAAAGTTCAAAATCGACGATCTAAATAGAATCAAACAAAAGTATAAAAAGGTCATACACTAATATTAACGTCAAAAATGTGCTATAAAATCTTCCTGTCCGTCAAATCATCGAAGCCTTCTGTGTGTCAACATCAGACAATCATCATCAACTATAATCATACATATGTATGTATGTGAATGTCGGCCCAATGCAATTATGATCCTTGTATCTGTATTTCTTATGTACATACAATACGTTATCTTGGGTACCATTCTAGCATATTCCATATCTATCTTCTGTCCAATCTTCTAATGAAAATGCACCCTGAAGGCGAAACGACTAAAATTTGGTTTAATAGTTCAAAGCCATAATCTTTATGAAATATAAAGCGAGGCATCATTGCCGTAGCTGGGAATTTTGGGCCCTCAAGCAATTTTTTTGTATTTATTTATTCAAAGGCTTCTCGCACTCGCCCTTCTCCGCAATTTAAAGTTTGCAAAATTTTGTGACGATTTTTATGGATATATTTCCAATAAAGTATTTTTTAATAATGGCGTTACGTGATTAATTATGAAATGGTATTTTATGGTTTAATAAGCCGAAATAGTTTGTTGCATGACCTTTTCACATTTGTGCGTCGTAAAAAAAAGGTGAAGCAAAATAAGTGTATGACTCGAGTCATTTTTATTACTTTCGATATTTTTAAGTTGGATAATGTTAAATTATATTGAGTGTACCTACATACATACATATATATAAATTTGGACCCCCTGTCAAGCTAGGCTCTCATGCTTTGCAAGAGTTTGCTATGAGGTCACTGCGAGACATTGAATAAGTTCTCGTCTTTTTACGATAGATCCACTAAATATTCAGATAATTTATTCAAACGTCGTAGTTATACTCGAATTTAAGTATAAATATATATACGCAGGGGCGTCATTTCAGCGTTTCCCATACAAAATAATCTGAAAATCTTTTAAAGCGAGACAAACAACAAAACGAAATATATAATATTTGGGAGTTAACATTATTTTTTTCTGGGAAAAATCGACGTGTTTATTATACCTGACAGTGTTCTAAAGAATTTCAATATTCGATTTTTTTTTGGTTGGTTTCGTATTTTAATTAAAATTCATAATAATACATTAAACAACGTGGATTGTCCGCTTCAAATTTAGGGGGGGGGGGGGCAACTGCCCACCCCAGCCCCCCCCAAATGACGCCTCCGACTACACGTGTGCATATGTTCGTATGCATGTATATCGCAAGATAAATTCAATTTAAGCATTTAGGAGGTATCTTGATGAATCTGTACGTGCAGTTCTGTTTTTGTTTGTTTGTGTCTGTTGATCATTATCGCCATTGTCCCGCGCATAAATTCGCGGAGGAGGGTCATCAGGAGGACGTCGGCGCGCCAAAAAGGAAGACGTCACCGGAGGTTTTGCCAATTAAATTGGCGGCGATCGCACGCAAAAAGTAGACCCTCGGCGGGGAACACCATTGTGGTAGCGCCTCGTTACCGACCTATTTCTGCGAACGCGACCCATTAAATCACTCGGCAACCGAGCCAGATTGACGTGGATCGCAGCAGACGACAAAAGCGCGCGGAAATATTGCAAAGACACACCACCGATTGGGCATTAGTTATGAACGACGAGATGGAACCAGATACCGTTACTTCAAAGCTCATACGAATCCTCAACTAAAGCTGTTGCCGTGTACACTGTTTCTGTCTCACGAAGGCGTATTATTGTCACGGTTCGCACTAGTAAGAGGGATGTATATATATTCTCCCCTCGAAAAAATCTCCATAAATATACCTATATTTTATTTTATATAGAAATATGTATACCAGGAAGGCTTGACAAAGAAGAAGGCTTGAGGAAGACCCCAATGCGCCTTCCTGGCAAGTTAATTATAAACAATGTAGCATTTTTATTACACAAGCCAATAAGTTACAAGAAACTGAAAACTCGAAATTAAGGAGACATCTATGAACTGTACATAAATTTTATTGTACATTAATCATACTCAAATAGTGGTGAAATAACTGTAGGAAGGCTTTTAGCCAATTTAATCGGGAACCGTTTCAACAATGAAATCAGAGAAATTGGCAAAGTCTGATAGGAAACGATCGACCTGGATATTACATATTATTGTTATTATTTTTACCTCTGTAGTACATATACGTATGTACAACTTTGGCCATAGGTGTCGCCTTGAGGAAACCTGTAATGGTACTATGGTAAATATATAAAAAATATATTTTTACATTTAAAACATGCCCAATAGAATTTAAAAAAAAATTAGGGATGCTCATAAATGTGTCAGATGGGAAGCTTCGACTCACCGTATGCATGGATGGTGAGAGCGGACGGGAGGGGTGAGGGGATAAATTTACATGACCAGTGCTATTTGAAGGGCCTTCATTCCAGAGAAAATCATAATAAGAATATATTTAAAAAAAATAGTTAAAACTGACGAATTCCCACTCGCTGTGTATTCCAAATTGAAATAAAAAAATTAACTTTCTTTAAAAAAATTTTTCTGCAGGCACAGCTTAAAAGTATTTAGATAGTGTTGATTTTGAGATTGAAATGTTATGTACATCAAAGCGGCAGACACACACCCAGAGAGGTATGCGTGTTTTTTTTTTTTAAATAGTTTTAGATTGCACATCTAAAAAAAACGCTAGCACACTCGAACTATACACTTGTATTGACAAAATGATCGATAACGGTGGTTCCCGTATTTGAAGAAATGTAGGAGGAACTCCTTAAAAAAACCCCTGCGGTGCGAGACATGATTTTTCACCACAGGAGGCCGAGAACGTGTCCGTATCGTACGATTCAGTGTGTTTGCGCCACAAGATTATTAAGGGCGCCTTAAGGGAATCGAAAAAAAATAATATTCAACCAATCGAAATGTCGTCATCGAAACTTTGACTTGTTTTCGATGTTCCCAACCAAAAATACTTACATACATACAAAGTCTCTTTCGAAGTTATATACAGTACCGGTCAATGAAAGGTTTCCAGTCACTGAAACGGTGCAAAAGCAGGTTTAAAACCGGTTATGCGTCTGGAACACTTGTGCAAACAAACTTTTACGATGAAATGGGACCCCTTTATTTCATTTTTGTCTCAGTTGACCGTGGATTTCTGAAGCTTTAGCATCGTTTGAAGTGATTTCGCAAACAACATGCCGAACGCGAAACAATTGACGAAATCTAAAAAATCACTTATTTTAACTTTGGTAGCAGAAAAGTTTAGTTCTCGTTATATCACGGGAAAAATAGGATGCAGTCATACCTGTGTACTCAATTTTATTAAGAAATTTGGAAGTTCAGCGTGCCTAGAAAGAAAACAAGGGTCAGGAAAGGCCAGACAGACAAACTCGTCTGAGGATCGATTTTTAAAACGACTTTGTCTACAAGACCGATTTAAAAGTGCTGTGAAAATTAGATCGGAGTTCATTGAAGCCACTGGAACAGAAATCAGCGTCGAAACTGTACGACGTCCGCTTCGAGAATTTGGTTTATTCTCGAGGATACCAGCGAAAAAACCATATTTGACGAAAAAAGCACGTCTGCAACGACTTAATTGGGCCAAAAAGTATATCAATTGGACGGAATCGGACTGGAGACGTGTCATCTTCTCGGATTAAAGTAAATTTAATATGTTCGGGTCCGATGGGATCCACTTCGTTAGACGAAGATTAGGTGAACGTTTGAATGTCGACTGTATTCAGTCGACGGTCAAACATCCTCCAGGCCAAATGGTATGGGGGTGTTTTTCTTTCCATGGGATCGGTTCATTAGCCATTATTGATGGAACAGTGAACGCAGAAACGTATAAAAATATTTTGGAACAACACTTGTTTCCATCAATGGAAATGCACTACGCATGGGAATCCGAATGCATTTTCCAAGACGATTCTGCTCCGTGTCACCGTTCCAAAACTGTGAGTAATATTTTTTTCTATTTCCAAGTATTCTAATTTAGAAATTAAATTAAAAATATATCATTATATTTGTTGGTAAAATTTTAGGTGAAGAATTTTATAGCGGAAAGTGGCATTACGCCCTTGGAATGGCTGGGTAACAGCCCAGATTTAAACCCAATTGAGAACCTGTGGGCTATAATGGGCTCTAAAATCAAAAATAAAAAGCCTTCTAATAAATTAGAATTGGTTAATACATTGAAAAATGTTTGGGATAATGAAATAACGGATGAGTTATTGCAAAATTTAATAAAATCGATGCCACGAAGGGTTAAGGCAGTATTAAAAAATAGGGGATGGCCAATCAAGTATTAATTTAATTGCAATTTGTAGCTATTATTAAACTCAACAAAATGTGATTTTCAGTTTTTTAATTAATAAGTTAGTTTTACGAAAAAAATTTTTTTCATTACCCTACCAAATCTTCCCATATATTACTGATTCCTAATAATTTGAATAGCACCTTAGTTTAATTTAAATTTCATTGTTTTGCTACTTAAATATGTGTCAAACATTATAAACTTCATTTTAATATACAAAAAAAAATATATAAAAACATATATATAACATCTTAAAAAAGGAAATATTGATATTTTCAATCTGGAAACCTTTCATTGACCGGTACTGTATGTATTCTAGTACGTAAAACACGTTCGACCGTGCGCATGCATCGCGCCATGTTTCGTAGCTGGCATAGCTCCACGATATGCGAAACGCGCTTTTATTTCAATTATAAAAATAATTAATAATTAATGTTTGCTAAAAAAATCCGCGCCCCTTTTTAGTATTGTAAATATGCCTCGGTGAGATAAAAGCATTAATTGATTTTATTTAACGATTTTTTATTTTTTTTAGTAAAAGTGATAAAATATGGAATTGCTGCTAGCTCCAACGACTTGGATTCAAATGACGATCAACATATTACTTACCATGTGGACTATGGGCGCAGCCAGTAGTAGCAAAGGTGCTTCAAACTCTTCATGTGTACTATGAAATCAATAATATATCGGAGTGCAATGGTTTTTTTAAAGGTTAGCAATTTGTTTTATACCTCATGTTGCGTAACTGAGTACAATTTTGCCTGGTCGATTTTTGGTATACATAAAGTGGAACGTTGGGTTTACGAACGGTATATGATTGAAATCGATGCGACGAAGTCAACAACGAACATATCATCATACATATAATGATGGTCGTGATTCATTAACATCGACCGTGGCTCATTAATACGAGCCCTCAGGCTCCGGTTTCTCATCCCTCCCGGTTCGAGGGCTCGAGGGTGCTTCGCCAATGCGTTCCTTTCTAGTGCTTTCTTTCCGCGCTCGTTAGGTGTTTCTTTTCGTGGCGGAATCAAGTGCTGTTGCTTTGATTGCGATTGCTTTCGTCTGAAAAAGTGTCATTGTCGATACGAATGTTTGCGTGTCGTCGATCGCGATCAAATACTGCGAGTGTCAT
The DNA here is from genome assembly GCF_051622035.1 of Arctopsyche grandis. NCBI lineage: Eukaryota > Metazoa > Arthropoda > Insecta > Trichoptera > Hydropsychidae > Arctopsyche > Arctopsyche grandis. Next base: position 10,499,961 of record NC_135358.1, on the reverse strand, counting down.
CTCAATTCATCAATGATTGTGTTGTAAATTTTGTTCACCTACTTAAAAAAAATGTATCCCTTGATTTTTTATACCTATACTTCATTCGATGAGTGATGAGATTGTTCCGTACAAATTTGAAAATTATCGGCTGAACAGTTTTATTTAGATTTATCTATGTATTTGGTTCATGAGCCGATCTTCTTTAAATTTTGCACATACATATGTAAATATGTTTATTGATGTTAATTCAAGATTCTAGCTATTTAGCTAGAATCTTGAATTAACTATTTAGTATCGGGCTCGAGATTTGAATCAGTGCTATTGACCAGACTTGGGTTATATGTGACTTTAGATCGATGGTTTTGATCAGATTTTGCGAATTTATCTGATTTCATTGTCGAAACTGTTCCAAGTTGGACAACTACCCTCATTTTCACTATTATTTGAATTTCACATTTATGATAATATTATAATATGATAATATTATAATATAATAATATTATAATATGATAATATTATAATATGATAATATTATAATATGATAATATTATAATATGATAATATTATTATAATATGATAATATTATAATATGATAATATTATAATATGATAATATTATAATATGATAATATTATACATACTAGCAACATATGTACATACATAAATTAGCGTTAAATGCTTTCGATTGTGTGGTCACGTCTTCTATCCCTGGCTTTGTTGCTGGCCAGACCGTCGATATTTATTTATATTATTTATTTTTTTACATATATACCAGGAAGGCCTTACAGGTAAACCCCAATGCGCCTTCCTGGCCAATTACAAATTATAATTCCAATGCAGCATTTTTTATATAAGTCACTGAATTACGAGACACTGAAAAACTCGCAATCAATGAGACATCTATCAAATTGTACACTAACTTATTTATTGCACATTAATCAATTACAAATTATAGGTGACATTATTTTATGGGAAGGATATTTAGCCAATTTTTTCCGGGCACCGTTTCAACAATGAAATCAGAGAAAATTGGGAAACTCTGATGGAAACGATCAACCTGAAGTCACAAATCCAGGTCTGACCAACAGCATACTCTGAAAAATTCATTTTCACTCGAGGCCCGGCCCTGGGATCGAACCTGGCGCCTCTCGACGCTAAGCAGAAGCTTAACGACCGAGCTACGCTGCTGGCTAATATGTGATATGTGACTCCAAGGTCCATCGTTTCCTTTCAGAGTTTGTCAATTTATCTGATTTCATTGTTGAAACGGTTTCAACGAATTGGTAATCCTGTCCTAATTGAATTGGCAATCAAGTCCTGTCTCTCGCAAAATTTGAGTTTACATCATCTCAGAAATTTGTTGATATTTAAAAATGCTGCAATTTTTTTCCATAGATGTCTCCATGATGATTGTAATTGGCCTTGAATAATACTTGTATATAATGTTGACAATATACATATGTATGTCGTGTTAGTAAAAATGTGTGTATACCTGTATAAAAATAAAATAAATAAATTTATATAAAGTAAATATATATGTATGTACAAAGTTGGCCATGTTGGCCATGGCCATATTTTTTAACCATGGTAAAAAAATAAATAAAAAATGTCATCAATTGAGATTTTGTATTTTGCGTTTAGATTAAAAAACGGTACATTCCTTATATTCCTTAATTATTATTTGCTGCATTTTCACAAAATGTGATGATTTTCGGCTCATGAATATATTAATAATGAAGAATATGTCTTTTCAAAAAAATAGTTAGATTAAAATCTGGTTGCTGTGTTAGTCTAGTAGGCACGTTTAATCGATTTAATCAATGTCATTCATTAAATTCAATATGTTAACAGATTGCATTAATTAATTTTAGCAAATAAACAATTAGTGAGAACTCTTAACGGCCAAATTTGTTGTGAAATGAATCGCATGATCAGTGTCAATTTCAGTTGCGCGCGGCTGACATATCGTAATATCGCGGTATCCTAATTAACTCGCATTATAATAAAAAGTTCGACACTTGTGTGTGTAGTTTTGAATTATTTTGATTAATTAAAATTATATATATGTAATGCCGGATTTATATATGTATTGTACGTTCGTATAAAAAAGGCATTGGAAATGTTCGCGTCTGATAATCTTGTGCATCTGCGATACGTGATGATATCGGACGTATATATCTCCATTATTTATAGTAATGATCGAACGTTGGCCGCCTAAAAAGTGTCAAGAACAACCCGATTTGGGAAAGGAATTGCCATTGTATCCTTCTTGCTATCCTCCTAAAGCGGGACAAATGCACGCGTCGGTATTTTATCGGGATTTTTCGCCGCCCATTAGCGCTCGACGACGATGCACTTTTTGCGCGCCGAGTGAAATTTCGTCGATATCTCGACTTTTAGAGCATTTATTAACGTCGGGATTTTGAAAGCCGTGTCTGTCTACCTTGCGTAAGGGTTGCCAGGTGTAAAAAATGCGAATGAAAAACATCGGTGGGCTTGGATTGAATCGTGTAATAAAAATGCTGCATTGTTTGTAATTGGCCAGGAAGCCGCATTGGGGTTTACCTGTAAGGCCTTCCTGGTATAAAATGTATTTAAAAAAAAAATATTTATAGAAAACATAATATGAAAAAAATCTTATAATGTAAATATGAATGGTCACTAAAAATCTAGGTCAGCTGTCTCCTGTTAGAGTTAGCCAATTTATCTAACTGCTTGTTGTGACAGTTTTTATAAAATCAGCATCTCCTCCCACTCTCACGAATTCGGCTAGTATGATTTTGATGATTGTTGCAAGCATTATAAGCTTGCCGTTGGTTCTTCAGAAAAATATTTGAATTCCTACATTAGTATTATGTGTTTTGGATATGTACATATACATACTTGTGTACTCGGTAAGTCATACTGTCGATTTAGAGTGACTTGATTTCAAAAATTAAAAAAGATATAAAGTTCGATATTGACACATTGTAATGGTTATATGATTTCTTTTTATATTTACTTTCATTATTTTCCTTTCTATCTATACTAATCTCCATAATATACTATCGTCCCGTCCTGTCATTTTCGTAAAATTGTTTGATTTGTCCCACAGATGAATTTTAATATACATACATACATTTATTTCCATATTTTTCCGAATCAATTTGTTTATAAAAAAAAATATTATTTAATATGAATATAGATTTGGAAATTACATATATGCAAAATACATATATTCATTTTAAAGTAATATTTAAATATTTACAAAATTGCTTTGTTCTATTATTTTTATCATATTATAATTATTTTTAAATAGCTGCAAAATACAATATTATATCATATTAAATTTTTTTGTCTTGTTTCTTTTTCTTTTAAAGTAATGTACGAATATCTTTTTGAACAATTTGTAGCTTTTTTATTTGCTAATTTTACACGTTTAAGAAAAAAATCATCGTTTCGTTTTGTCTTGTACATAATAATTGTACATTTTGAAAATAAAAATATAATTCCTAGAAAATATTAATGGTTATTTAAAGGAAAAATTAAAAAAAAATTGGACGTACAATGCCTTTTTCATATAGGACAATTTTTTTGCGTAGCGTTTCATTTTGAGGCTTTGAAAAAGTGGTGAAATATGGAAAATATGGTGAAATATCTATGACTCGCTTCTAATTATCTATAGATACAATTTTTTGTTACCAAAATTATTTTTTAATAATATGTGTATGTGCATATATAAAAATCATTCTATAATGAAATACATTGTCTTTTATGTAACCAGTCAATATTGAATCAATTTGAAATGGAGGATTTGTTTTTTTAAATAGGATGGAAGACATATTTTTAGGTTGAGAAGGAGGTCCTTCATGCCCCCATTTTGGATATCATGTGGTGAGCCTAACTATGGGGGACATTTTCGGTCGGGAGATCGAACGCATTCGCGTGCTCCATTAACGGATTAATTATCGAGCCCGCAATTCTTAGTTGAAGTGGGATGGGTCCCCATTGGGACGGGGACTGGATGGGGTATGGTGGGTGCAGGCCCCGCGCTGCAGGGAGACCGTTCTGCGAATTAATTAGTAAAAACACTGTTATGATCGATTAATGGCAAATCTGCTTAATTGGAGCTCGCCTGGCAACGGGGGAGGGGCGGTCCCCATTGTTCGCGTCCGCGGGGTTATTTTCGTGTTGTACGGGGGCCCCCGTTCGAACAATGGCGCGATTGTGCTGTCGGTAATTAGCGCAGGTAATGCCTCTCGCGTCACGCTCGTAAGCCACCATAATTTTTTGTATAGAAGCGCCGATCGCTTGCTTGTTAATCAGCCTATCCTACTCCGACATGCATATTGGTCGATGACGTTCGAATTGGACGAAATGACCCGGGAAATTGTGGAAAACGCGCGTCAGTGGATTTTGTCATATTCCACGAATGAAAACGATATAGCCCTGTGTAAACTATCATGTCGCATGTTGGCTTTTAATCTATCTCTCATTCCCTCTCTCCCTCTGGATTCATTTTATATGACTCATTCATTGAAGATTGAGTGAATTCACAAACGGTTTCTCAGATATCTTTATATTAAATTGTATGGTTATTATCCTTGGCTATATACTAGTGCATTCCTATTATGCTGCGTACGGACCAAACCAATGACGATTTTGGGCCAACGTTTTAACCAGCAGGATAAAACCAGTAGCGTACAAAATATCGAAATAGAAATTAAATTTAAAAATTGAAATTAAATATCAAAATTAAAACTATTATTATTATATTAAAATTAAATTCAAATATCAAAATAAAATTATAATCAATATATTAAAATTAAAATAAAATATTGAAAGTTAAAACAGAACATGCCCAATTTAAATAAATTTTCGAGATTGACCTAAAACTACATAGATCACATACAGGTAATCCTCGACTTTTGTTTGTCGAAGATGTTTTGACTTACGAAGATACGCACTAAGATCGAAAAAAAATCAAAGAATTATTATTTTTACTTCCCCGTAATGCACAGTTACTGAGAATATATCATGTATTAGTATGGGTGATCGAGCGATCGTCGCAATCCGGTGCGTTGTCGGTACATCAATCAAAATTTTTTAGTCTTCAATTGTTACTCTCGTCGAAATAAATCAATTAATTAAATCATTTCAGAGGTAAAATTTATCGGATAATGTCTTCAATTGTTTCTCTCGTCGAAATAAATCAAATAATTAAATCCATCTCAGAGGTAAAATTTATCGGATAATGTGTGATTATTAATTTTATTTCGACGAAAGAAAAAAAAAAACCCTTTGACAAATCACCGACATCCGACACTGACGTTTTTTTTGTTAAATATTCCATCGACGGCCGAATAACAGTAGTATATCGTGACGACTTTTAAGAAATAATAACCAGGTTTTTTTTTCGCTCGTAATCAGAGAAATTATAATATTTCTCTGGTTGTAATGCGTATCGTCGTAATTCAAAACATTGTTGTAATTCAAAACATCAACGATGATCTAATTTTAGCTCAATCTCGCTCTTTAGCTTAATTTTGATATTGAATTTCAATTTTTTAATTTAATTTTTATTCCGATATTTTGTACGCTACTGGTTTTAAAAGTTGGCCCAAAATCGTCGTTGGTTTGGTCCGTACGCAGCATTAGGGGCGTTAAGCTTCAACTCATTGGAGTCTCGTCGTGTTATGTTTCTGGGAAAGCATTTTTTAAGCTATTAAATGGGATAGTACACAATCCTCAGGTTCTTAATGAATTTAAGTTTTATGCACTCAATAAGGCTCCTTTGGCTCGCACAAATCTCGCATGTTGGCAACGTCTTCAATATCTAGAGCGATATATCTGCTCAACCGGGTTGCTGGTGAAATTGACCTCTTCAATGTAAATTGTGCTGAACTGGTTGAGTTGTTGTTGAGAAACGCCAACGGTTGATTTTATCAATTATAAATGTCAATGATGTTTCGATTAAACTTTTGTTAAACAGGTTGTTATTATTATGATTAAGGCTATTAGTATGACGATGTTATGGTTTTATGACTAGCCACAGTGACGCGTTAGAGCTCTATGTAATGTCACTGTGGCTGATATGTTGAAAAAAAAATAATTTTTGGTTACCGTTCTCCTACCGTACTACCGTACTCCTACTTCGACCCGACAGCCCTGTGCAAAACATTATATTTTGCGTCAAAATGTGATATTCTGATGACGTAATTTTTTGTATTCATATTAAAAGACCAAGATAACTTTTAACAAATTTTATTTTCAAAATAATCAAGCAAACATGAAAAAAATGACGATTTTCTGAAAAGAACGCTTCGTTGTTGTGAACGTGGCGCGCTTTGTATAGGAATATCTGATAAAACGGTGACTTAATCAGTCAAAACTCATCATAATCGATCTAATCCAACTCTGATTAGACATTAAATATTGAGCGTTTATTTTTTTTTAAATAGTAAAAAATAGAAATATGAAACAAAATCCACTTTTTTTAAATTTTCGTCGAGATAAATCGAAATGGTCGAAGGCACAGGATATTGTTTAAAATCGATTTTTCTATTTCTATTCTCTTGATACGATGCAAGTTTTCCACTAGGCCCATCGATGGAAATTCAAAATACGTGTTTTTCACTCCTGTCTAATTTAAAATGTGTGTAAGTATACTCTGTATATGAAAATTAAATGTATAAAGTTGGAATCCCCATGGAAAGTCGCTTCAAAGTAGAATCCTCCAATTATTTTAATTATTATGTACAAATGTGGAGCGATTTATCGTGTTTGGTGTCGTGGAGGGAAAAAGAAGAAGAGGCAGTCGGCCAATCTGGACAGATCAGATCAGACCATCCTATCGTTTTGTGATAGGATGTATTCTTGAGGTTGTTTTATTGATACGATTGGGGAATTGTGGAGGCATCGTAGAAGATACGTTTCTAGAGATAGGCATAGATGCTTTTGAATATTTATAACATTTGAAAGATGTGCTAGTAGATTCTATACAAGAATTTTTAATGCTTAATTTTCGGTTTATATTATTTAAAATATGATAAAAAAAATGAAAATTAGAATGTCTGTTTTTTCGGATGATACACAGCATTTCGTTGGTACATATGTATGTATCTGAAAATATATAATTGAGAAAAACTTAAATTGTGTCTTAAAAAACAGGATTATTTGATTTTTGGCCTTGTAAATTCGTTTGAGAAATTGGAAATGATGCGATCAAATTATCGTCGGATAATTTGTCTTCCTCCTTATTCTCTGGTGGTGGGATGGTCTTCATGTTCACAAAGCTTTCTCAGTCGTTTCCGACACGTTGAACCTTCAGGGTCATTAAAAGGACGTCCCCGTCGAATCGAATCGAATAAACGACACAAATGATTTGTAAAATTCGGTGTTTACATGAAAAACCTCACCGCGAGGATCCGCAGCGTTCGCAAAAAGCGGTCTGGTTCGTCGGCAAGAACACGCCTAAGAAGGAGGCTTTGTTCTGCACTGGGCTGATTTTTTTCCCGTTTTGTTGTTGTTGTTGCTGTTTGTTTGTTTTTGTTTTGTTTGTGTTGTGTTTGTGCGTCCGTTTTAATAGCCGTCGGTGGCCGAATACAAAGTGGATTTGGGCAGTCGGTAGCGCTAATCAAAACCGGGCCCTAACGAGCACAAGGAGCCAGCCCTTCCTCGCCAACCCAAAGATTGTCAAATTTTTCCAAATGTAAACCCACCAACCGATGGATATCTTCGCAAGGATCCAAATTCCGACCGACTTACTAAGAAGTGTTCAGTTGGTTGTTGGTTGAAAAAATTCAAACTGGAATGTACATAATTAGTGATGTATGTATGTAAGTGTGTGGTGATTGCGGATATCGTTGCAGTATTTATTGCTTAAATTTTGAGGTTCGCTTTCAGTTCAAAAGCTTAAAGCTCGTGGTTTCGCCGGTCCCCGTTTGGGGACAAGACACTAAGCTCGTGGTCGAGACAAAAGCTCAAACGGCAAAAGTTAATGGACAGCTTTGTACCTTTGCGGTGCTTAATGAACTCTCTACCCAGTCAGTGGTCATCGATAAGTCAAAGCCGCATTAAGACTCGGCATTTGTATATTTGCCATTATAGGCACGAGCAAGTGAACTTTAGAATGGCTTTGATCTTTCGCGCGGTCTTTTATATATACTACCTACCCCCACAATAGGAAAATTCTAAAATAGAAAATATATTTTGGCATAGAAAATATGTTTCGGTATGAATTCGCATTAGTGGGTAGATATGTATGTATGTATATTAAAATGAATCGGGTACTTGTTGAATGGTTGACGCATGTATAACAGTTGTGGGTGCATGTATAATTGGCAATTTTCGGAAAAAGGTGGACTCATTATGTGGGCCTCGCGGTCCTAACGATACACGTTGACGCACAATCAGTGATAACAGACGTCGACAACCTGTTGATATTTTCATTTTAATTCTAGAATGAATCGACTTTGAACAGGTTCCAGTCAGAGAAATGTTATAATACTGATGCTATATTCTTCTTTAAGCTCATAAATGGTTTCCTTGATTGTTCTGATTTACCGAATAAGGTTAATTTCAGAATCCCAGTTCGGTACTCTAGACGCGTTGCACTCTTTTCACTTGATCCTTTCAATACTAATTCCCAAAAATATTTTTATCTGCAGCGCGTTTATCGTTTGTTTAACGGAGAGCTGAATGAAGTTGATCTATTTGGTATTTCCCTACATCAATTCAGGTCTAACATCAAGAGAATCTTGACCGATTGATTCATTTCTTCTCCTATTCTATTTTTCCAATATTTCCAATATTTTTATACTTTAGTTTAGTTATGTAATGTGCTATTTAATCATATTATAGCTTTCATTCTTTTCCTTTTCATTTGTTTATTTTGTATTTACCTTTTTCATTTGTTTTATATTTGTAAATTTCAATTTCTTCTTATATTCTATTTTATAACCTTTTCCAAATATTTTAATACTATAGTTTAATTATGCAATGTTCTACATATTTTGTCATGCCTTTATTCTTTACTTTTTAATTTGTTTTCCTCATATTTATCTTTTTCATTTATGTAAAAATCTATTATTGGACTCGGATGTTACATATATTATTTATTTACTATTTGTTTTTTTTATACATATCTATGTACATCCTGTCTGTTGATTTTTCAATTAATAAAATAAAATAAATAAAATAAAATAATAATAGAAGGGCCCTTACGAATAAATACATTGTGTCTATATTGCGCGGTACGTCTCAATAAATACGCTACAACGCACGGAATACAATCAGATCAGTTTACTATGGGATATAAAAATGTATCCCATGTTGTTTATTGTGTGTTTTTGAATGCATTGTGCAATTTTTAACAACGCTTGCCCATCTTGCGAGTAATATAAACAAACGGAGAAGTTTTTATCGGACATACTTCGAGCACCAAGTATCAAATACGACTGATGTTAAAATTATTTAGGAATGTCTGTGGACAATCGTCACTTGACAACAATATAACGCCTAAAGCCACTTCTATTATTATAATATTTCTCTGGTTCCAGTCGAACGGATGGATTTTTGACACTGTTGCCTATTCTTCGTCACTTTTGACTAGGGAATCCAATCCCGAGACATAATTTTCAAACCGGATTTCGGGATCACAATTACGATGATCCAAAAGACCAGTCCTGGGATTGTGATTATTATCAATAGAATTTACATTGATAAATTTGGTCAAAATGGACTAATATAATTTAGTCCAGATGACATTTACTTTTATTTTATTTTATTTTTATTTTTATTCATTCAATCAATCAATCAATCATTCAATCTATGTACACTGGTCATTACAGATCGATCCAATGCGTCGAGTGTACTATACAGATCAATAAATACACCAAATTATATATTAATACAAATTATTACATAATTCGAAATTATACATGATATCTATGGTCAAACATGGCAAAGTGAATTGCAAACATCGTATGCAATACGATCAACAAACATTTATACAACAATACGAATTTTTATACAAAAATCATCCACAGAGACATCTAATATATATATAACATAATAACTCAAGATTTTGCGCGAGAAATGGGGAGGGAAAGCCAATTTTGCAGGAATCGTTTCAATTGAAATCAGAAAAATTGGCAAACTCAAACAAAAACAAACCAAGGTCTGATCAGCAGCAACCAATGTGACTCGAACTCATAACCACGCTGACCATAGCAATATATGCTAATTACTAGTCCATGCTGCTGGTTTAATATGATGTGTGTATAATCTTAGAAATAATAATAGATAATAATGTGAAAGTGAAAGAATTTTATTTATTTATTTAAGAAAAGACAAAAATACAATACAAAAATAAAAAAATAGGTAAAAAATAATTTGGCGGATCTTTTTAAATATTATTTTGAAAATATGCCCGTATATTAAAATATATATCATCATCATCATTATCTACAGCCGCTCACCATCCACTGCTGGATGAAGGCCTCTCCAACACGCGTCCACTCGTCTTTATTTTGCGCAACTCTCATCCAACTGACTTCACACATTTTCCTAATTTCGTCTACCCATCTTCCCTGCGATATTCCTTTTACCCTTATGTATTCTCTCGGGTACCATCTTGCAGTTTTTTTGTACACCTTTCGTCCATTGCTCTAGCCACGTGTCCCGCACATTGCCATTTCAATCTCTTCACTCTATCTATTATTTCTACAACCCTTGTCATACGTCTCACCCACGTATTCCAAAGTAATATTAAAGCATCGAGTATTTCGTCAATTAGTCTAGATCTGTTTTAGTCACTAAATTAAATTTAATGATTGCATAAGTTTTTAACAGTGCATTACACTTCCCTGTAGCTCCATCCACCATATTTTTCATGAATTTGAAATTGCAGTTGCTTGTCGATTTCTAAGCGTCAAAAATATTTTAGTAAAATATAAATCAATCGGTGCTTATTAAGTTCGAAAGACTATAGGCGAAAACACACACCAAGGAACGTGACATATGTTTTTTTTAGATTTTAAATAAGCGATATATGGCATGCCCAGCACATAATCATGGAATGCAAGCACACACCGTTCCAAAATCACCCACTTGGAGTGTCTTCGGTAAAATTGTATCCTTGTATTTATCCTTGCTTGACAGTGATCAACAACGGTGTATACCATATTTGAAGAAATGTTGGAGACCCCCCCACAGTGGGGAGTCAAGCACACGACGTGCCGTTCTTCCCTGTGCGATTTCGACCTGTAACTTGAAATAACAGGATTTTTCTCCTGTTAAACAAACTGATAGCGCCGAGCAACAAAAAAATCCGGAACGGAAACTAATCAATCTTTACTAAGTTTGACCCACTGAATTCGAATATGGCTTATTCTCATTTAAGAGATACGAGCATTTGGAAAACGGGAAAATGTTCATATGCAAGTCGAATTAAATTTGTGATATCAGATTGTTTCGATCTGGAATCGATTTAAAATCACCGAATCAGTCATCAGTGGTTACATGTATATACACATGTGAACCCTCTGTGATGACTATGAATAAAAAGGTTGACGACTCGTTCCATTGACGTAATAATGACCGCGGCACACGAATCCGCCGTTCATTACGAGTCGCTCTTAATTGGCCAAACAAGTTTTGCGGATACTTTTGGCCCAATTAATTTCAGCAAATGCAGCATAGCGCCGTCGTATAAATTGTTTTCCAAAGACGTCTTTTTTCTCTCCTCCTCATCCGTCCGTCTGTCCGTCCGTTCGTCCGTCTCTCGCTCGCGGTATACACATTAATTACGAGCCAAAGCTTCGGCATTAATAAGACAACAATAATGAGCAATAAGCGAACGTCCGCGTGGGAACTCAGCGGACCCCACTACGCTTTTTAATTAACTCTGCGGATGTCTCTCGAAACCCTAAATTTATATACATATGTAATATGTAAGTATATATAAAAGGCACATCCAAATGCAGTCTGAAATTTCACTTAATTTTTTTTACGTACATATATATATATATATATATATATATATATATATATATATATATATATATATATATATATATATATATATATATATATATATATATATATATATGTATATATTTGCATTAGTGGCAACATTCAAGAAAAAGTCTCACCTTATAATTGTTATAAATTTAAAAAAAAAATAATACTAATAAATTAAGTGAAAGAATGATGCTTTGTTAAATCAATAATAAGTTGAGTGGTGACTTACAGTCAACCCGTATTATTGCGCCAAAATATGCGGAAAATGTATGAACTTTTGTATGAATCAGGACTATGAAGTCGTGGAGACGAAACATTTCAAGCGGAGTCAATGTCGGCGTCGTAAAAAACCAACTGACTCGAACTCATTATTTTTATTATTTTCTTTAATTAATACTATTACGGTATGTGTCAACTCCAATTTTAAATCCACTAATAAATTTAAATTTAATAATATCTTTATATGTAAAAATCATGAATTTTAATTACATTATAAATAAAATCGTTGAATTGCACGTATTTTGATGCGTTCTGGCCAAAACCGATGTGTCCTCCGTCTCATACTTTTTTTTAATTCTCATTTTTTTTATTAAACTGATTTGTCTATAAAATGCATGTAGGTACTATGAATGTACTTATTTTATATTTGTAACTATTTCATTACCAATAATTCAATAAATTGGGTTACATGCCATTTTCTAGTGATTTTTTATATTTTGAAAATCCCTTTTATTTGTATTAGTAATAATTTTGTACGTTGACAAGAAAAGTCCATCTTACTAAAAAAGTTGGAGTCGGAGTAGGAGTAGAATAAAAAAAATATAATTGCGGATTCCGAGTCGGTAAATTTTGATCCGACTCCACAGCCCTGGTATGAAGTCCTGTAAATAAGTACATATGTTTCAATGATTTTTACAAAGTAAATGTACAAGATTTATATGCAAATTTGAAATTACATTTAATCAGACAGTGGTGTTAAATAAAATGTGGGTAATTTGTGAGGTTTCAGCAAATAAAATGGTAAGCTTTGATAGGAAAGGATCGACTTGAAATCAAATGTCCAAATTTGACCAGCAGCACCGCATAAATATTTAAAATCATACAACGTACATATGATCCTTTTCAATCGAAGTCTAACCAGGGCTTGAGCTTGGGACCTTTCAGTCGCTAGTAGCACATGTTAACTATTAAGTAGGATAATGATTTTTATTTTAGAATTTCAAATAAGGGCGTATTCACGTTATGCCTGATAATTTTGTAATTTATTGATCCTAATTACAATTCGAGATTTATGTTTTGAAATAACGAATCTGATAACGTTGAGGATATAATATAGCGGATGATTATTGACTCGCTCTCGCATGTTCAGGAAACGTACTGCTCTCAAATTAGTGAGAGTTTTCCGGCTCCACTCGACGCGGACAACTTTTTTGATTAGCCCCACCGAATATGTGGAAAAAAATCATCATGCAATTATATTTGCGTACAGTTTTTTTTTGTGAAAAGCGAGCGAGATTTGCCTTATTGACCATCGAGGGATGGGGTGGGGGGTCCGAGGAGGGGTTGCGTCGGAGCCCCCGGGCCCTGCGCCCCCCAACGCCGAGAGCCCAATTAGAGGCGCACTTGTTTATGGGTCAAGAGTGAGCTATGAAATATAATAACTAGCGACAATGCCGTGAGCTCGTTAAAGCAACCCCCATACACGTTTTAACTTTTCAAAAGATCGTAATGATCAATTTAGTTTTATTTTATTTTTTTAATGTGGATTTTTAATTTATTTGAATAAGCAACGAAGAACACACGTCTATATTTTTTTGTGAAAGATTACATCGAAATTTTCTCCATTTTCACATATACTATATTGCCTTGACAGGGCAATTTATAGATACCTACTATCGGAATATATATGTAATATTCTCTCCAAACTAATATTTTAAAAATTACTCAAATTTTTTCCAGACCCTGGAACTGAAATGTATTTTATGAGTTTTAATAATTGTGAAAAAGCATTATTGCAAGTTGTTGGCAGGTTCGAAATGAACAGAATTTTAGGATTATTTTTGTTACTAAGCCAAGCTTAAGGTGGCACGTATTTTTTTAGGTAGTTTTACACATGCGAAAAAAAAACTAGCACGCCTAATATACATATGTCATCGCGATCCTTGGCAAAACTCACCCCCTGGAGTTTTTTTGGTGATATTTTGTTCTTGTATTGACATATGTAGGCTTGACATTGATCGATAATGGTGATTCCCATATATGAAGAAATTTTAAGATTTTCACTGATTCGAACTCAAAATCGATTACTGATCTCGTTTTCATATATCTAGAAAAAATTGTGTGTGTCTGTGTATTTTAGGGGTTGTTTGAACACCATTAGTCCTATCGAACTGAAACTTGGAATCGGTTACTGAAATGCTTATCAATACGACGTAATTTTTTTTCAATTTTTTAAGTTGACCGGAAGTGGTACCTTCTCTTATAGGTGTCCCCCCTTTTTAAAGTTTTTGGATTCAGTTATCTCCCAAACCGCTCAATAAATCAGAAGGAATCTTTTTACAAGTAATAGAAATTATAAATTTCATACACTTATATTTTTTAAATATTTTTATGTCAACCAGAAGAAGTACATACTTTTACCCGAGAAAATCGAGGTTTTTTTTTATCTTTTTATCAGAAACCTTTTGGTGTATTTAATTGAAATTTCATATCTTTTAAATTATATTTAAAATTTGATGAGCACCCGTAAACCGGAAGTGGCAGTTTACTTTTTTTCGATTTTTTCGACTCTTTAAATATGTGTGCTCTTCACAAGACAATTCGTGTATAATCCTTGTGTAAATGTGATAAAAATAACAAAAAATCATTACATTTTCTTTAAACCTTTCAGTGTATTAAACTAAAATTTCATATCACCACCTACATACTAAGAAACTTTTGTTAAGACTATTTTATAATATTGATAATAAAATATTTTTAATGAATAAAATAATCCAACTTACTTAAAATATTTATTAAAACAAACTTTGTCGTAAAAAATGATTTTTTTTCCGTATAGGTCAACGTTGTTTAGCGAGCGTTGAAGATTACGTCTACTAAAAGTTGAGTTCATTACGATATGATTGAGTAGTTTAGAAACTGAAATGCCCAACAAAAAAGCACACACACACACACACACACTCATACACACGGAATTGCAAACGAGTTTCTAATCACGATACTAAAAGTTCTATTAGCCTCGATTTTTGCCAAGTTTGATAGGCGTACACGCGAATACGCCATAGAGAAGGACTTTTAACACGTCAACCGCAGCTTAAATTTTTTCCACATAATTGCAAACGGTGAAAAAAAAGTTTTGATCGGACATAGGATCGTACATACATACATAAATAATTCAATACACACATCGCAACACTGCAGATTCGAATAAGCCAAGCCGCGGCTTTGCGTTCAATTATACTGTCACAGCGGCATAATTGCAGGGAGCGGGTCTATTAATGACAATAAGTGTCATATGGCGCAAGTGCCGTATTCGAACGGTGTCAAAGATAATTGGTAACATCCATTTGTACGTTTTGGCAATTGCGGTATCAATTGAGTTCATTTGCCGCAATAATGCATTAGCGGGTCGGTTGCGGCCCGGCCGCATACGCGTACCTGCACTTCCGCGTGTCAATTATAACACCGACCCCTTCACCCTCCCTAGAGGGGTTGTTTATGCCAAATTTTGGCATATTTTTGTAATGGCGCGTTTTTCGAGACGGTTACACGGGTCGGGTTTATCCGATTATGTTTTATTTTTCGCATATTTCGAATCGCCCGCTTGGAAAATTCGGACAAAGTTAACTTTTCGCCGAAAAAATAATACGACCAATCCCCGATCTCTCTCTCTCGCTGGTTGAAATTCGCAAACGCAGATGTGCGGTGTGTGTTCGTCCACGTTTTGGCCTCTCAGGGACGTAGTCGTCGTCGGCCTTTGGTGGTGCTCAATGGCCCCGGGCGATTCGCTTTGTTTTAATACGCGCATTTCCAATAGAACCATTTCGCAGAACGTACAACTCTCCTTTGAATAATGAATAAAAAGCGGAACGTGTGTCTGTGAGTTTTTGTGCCCAATTCAATTTTTTTTTTGGACGAAAAAAATATTTTGCTGTTCTAATCAATACTGCATGCGTATGAAGCGTTGATTTTCAAAGTGGTGGAAATTTTATTTTTAATATTATTTTCAGAATACGATTTTTTCATTGGGTATTCGGTTTGATTAATAATATTTATTACATTATAATAGATATGTTTAAATTAAATTGTTCAATTTTCTTTTGAGAATGAAAAACAGTTGAGCGAATTAATTTGTAATCACTGGAGACTATTTTTCAAATTTTAGTATTTTTATGGTTCGTTTTAGCAATATATGTAATTTATGTAATTTTAAAGAAGAAATCAATTTCAACACATGTAAAACAATTTATTAAATGTATATGATGTAAAAGCTTGTATAACAATTAAAATTACAATTTTCAGGTAATAGTAGTGTAAGATAATAGAAAAATCCATTTATTTATTTTATACAGGTAATTTAAGATTTTAGATTAATTTAAAACCCATTTCAATATTGGGATCTTTTGGCATCTATCGTAAAATGCTAAAATTAGTTTTTCTAGAATATATGTATTTTTTTTATTATTTTTTAAATTTATATTAACCATGATGCCATTACCGGTTACCTCAAGCTTACACCTATGTCCCGATTTATACACTATACATATATAAGTTATTATTATTATTATAAATTTGAAATTAAGTTCAAGTAATGGGAACAAATACAAGGATAAAATTTCACCGAAAACACTCCAGGGGGTGATTTTTGTGACTGTGTGCCATGTATATGGGATGGGGTTGCTGCGTTTTTTACACATGTTTAAAAGTATATTTAAAAGTACCGGTTCAATTTAAAAGCATGCGTATTATTTATTTATTTATTTTTTACGTATATACCAGGAAGGCTTTACAGGTAACCCCAATGCGCCTTCCTGGCCAATTACGAACATTGCAGCATTTTTTTTTTATTATACAATTCACTGAATTACAAGACACTGGAAAACTCGCAAATTAACGAGACATTATGAATTGTACATTAGTCAATCTCAAATAGTGGTGACATAGTAGGTAGGAAGGATATTTAGCCAATTTTACCGGGAACCGTTTCAATAATGAAATCAGAGAAAATTGGCAAACTCTGATAGGAAACGATCGACCTGGAGTCACAAATATCCAGGTCTGACCAGCAGCACTACAGATATATCATGAGATCGAACCCGGCGCCTTTCAACGCTAAGCTTCAGAAGCTTTAACGACCGAGCTATGCTGCTGGCTAATATGAATTTATATTTATTTATTTATGAATTTTATTGAATGGTCTTCGTTGACAGTTAATAAAAATTAAATTAATACACTACAAATTTACAAATAGAATTAATCTCTGTTGTCACAATTACAATATTTAGCATATCGATTCGTATTAAGTGAGTAAAATTTTATAAGAAAAATAATATTTAATCAACGAAAAACTGCACAATATTGGAAAAAAATATCCATCAAATATCAACACATACGATTTATAGTATTGTTTTAGTTTCATACTTTTTCGATTAGAGTAATATTATCTGTGTATATATAATTTTTTTAATAACAAGTCGGAAGTTTGGATGTCATTGATTTATTTTGTATGGTAAATATTTTTAATTATTAAACTGGAATTACATACATCCGTTGATTGAATCGATATGTGAATTTGGGAAGCGAAGTCTAGGCTTTGACAAAAAGAGAACGTTCGAGGCCGGAAAATTTTTCAGCACAGAACCATTCTTTGGTTTTCCCGAATATGCATTACGCATACCTGGAGTGGTTGCACCATTGTGCATCTCTTCTCTACTGCTATTGCTGTGAGTGTGTGTGTGTGAGACTAATTGCACATTCAATCGAAATGGACGATCGGACCACGAAAAAAAATACTACGGTTAAAAAAAGAAAAAAGAGACCGCGGGAAAAAAGTCCTCTTTAAAAAGGCGCCCGAAAAATTTGCAGGTAATGGTCGCTAATTGCGTCACGACCGTCAAAGGCCAACACGTGCCCAACGAATACTTTAAATTCTTATGGATCAATTAAAAACCTTTTTTTTATTTTATAAAAATTATATTGGCGGTTAGGATGATTCGTGGCGCCTAGTGTGACATTTTTTCACGTTGAAATTTAAAAATGGTCCGCATTTTTTACAATCCCCAAAATAAAGCCACAGCAGAGCTTATTTTAATTAAGAGCTGAAAATTTTTGCTATAATACTTGAATCGGTTTAAAATTTCGGTTTAAAAATATATTCTTTTAAAGTTATAGAAATTCTATGAGCGGTTAGCAATATTTGAAAAAATATGAGTTCAGGTAAAATAAAAAATAAAAGTTCCAGCTTTCTAGCAGGGTTCAAGTCCAAAAGTATAATTTTCTGATTATAATCATAAATGATTTATAATCATTTTTCCGCTTTTTTCTTAAAGGAAAATGAATATTGTAGAGCATGTGATTTATTTATATAATTATATTGCATTATTAATCATTACTTTATTTTATTATTTGAACAGAATGTGTCTTTTGAATACATTGAATTGAAATTGAATACATACATATGTACATACATATGTATGTATATAATATTTAAAAGCTAAACCATGATTTCTCCGCAACAACTCTTCAAAGCAAGGAGCATGCAAAAATGTATTTACTTTTTTTTTTAAACTCTCTGTTCGGTATTCGCGCTATATAGAAGAACTCGACAAGTTATTTTGTAATTAAGAAAGTAATTATTTAAAAATGAATTCAAGTATATGTAATTGATTGAAATAATAAATTATCAACCGGCAGTTAACCTAAAATTAATTAATTAATATTTTATTGATAATTAATTAAATTTGACTGCCCTAATTTCTTAAATAAATCAATACCCATTAATACCGATACTACCGGTAACAAGATTTATTTTCAGTAGGTAATGCTGTCTGTAGTGGCAAATTCCGGTATTTTTAGAATTTTCATTATGCATGTATGTATGTATATCACTAAAATATTTTTAAATATTAAGAAACAATGTCTAAATCTGCTTCACCCGAGCGTCAGAAAACGAACTTCACGAGACGTCATTTACAACTTTCTTAGAGCTCTTCGAAGAATCTCGGTCCATGTGCGCGCATCACATCTAAGCACATTCCAAACAATTTAATATGTCGACAATTTACACATTATAAAGAAGCGCATTTGTGAGCCGAAAGGAGATTTTACGTATCGCTATTTCTTTTTTGTATCCACTGGTTTGTTTTACAGTTGGGTTCTGCGGCGGCTTTGAGGGCGCTATTTCAGGAGAGCTTTCCCTGAATCGGTTCGTTCGTAACCAAGAACTGCTCTGTCGGACAAGCTTTATGCTTTTGAAAGAGAGCTTTTTTATTTGGAAATGGGCACACTGTGGGTGTTCTGTTAAAAAAAAAAAAAAAAAACACTCGACATACGTCCACTGTTAGTCGGTACATACATATTTGACACGTTGTCGCGGCAATTATAACCGCTTCGAGAACGCATCGGCAAATGCGTGTTTTTCATTGGCGAAATTGCAATGAAATATATATAATGCACGTCCGAAATGCCAATTGAATGTGTGCGTGTACGGTCATGTGCACAATTTCATGAAAACTTTAGTGTGCGCGAATTTTCACGTGCATTTTTTCTCAAATGTATTCAATCTACGTATTTGCATTCGCCTGTCCGGTCGATTAAGCTCCGCGCATTTGTAATTTTCACGAGGAATTCTCAGGTGAAAAAAAATCAACGATTGTAACGCGTATGATTAATTTATATCTTTTAACGTTACATCTCGTATCGTATCGTGGAAAAACATTATAAAATGTTTCAATTATTATATGAGTCTAATGCAGCTTATTGTGCGTTGCATTTTCGATATGGATTCCGTTCTGGGCCATTATATGTACATATGTATGTATGTATGTACATCTAGTGCATTATTGATGAATGCATTACCGACAACAATGATCTGATTAAAAACCAGTAACTTTGAAGCAGTGGTTTCAAACTATACATATCTAAAAATTTGTATGAACTATATTAATTTTTTTTAATACAATATTGAAACTAACGCATTCTATATATGTACATCCATGTACATGTTTCATTTGGTTTTTTCCTTGACTTTTCTTCTTTTTATAATTGTGAAACTTGCAATTTTGCAATTGAAATTATGTATATACATTTTTTAAATAGGTTTACCTTAGGTTCGCCACCTGTGTTGTTAGGGTAAAATAAATAAACAATTGAATATTTTCAAATGTTTATTTATTTTAAATGTTTTTCCGACAAATTATCATTACTGTAATTTAATTTGATTATTAAGTATTAATTTGAAACTGAAACATTCACTTATCGAAACACATCGAGAAACGGGAACGGAAACAGGAACGGGAATGGAAACGAGAATTGCATGCGTTATTGTGGCATTGCAATGCATGCCGGGTTCAGCCAGTTTTCTTATAAAAAGAGTTGTTATTTTACTTAATAAGTGTTATTTGTGTTCAAATAACACTTATTAATGGCAATAAAAACGTTAGCACGTCTAATTTATGCCATTGCGATCCTTGGACAACCTCACCTCTGGAGTGTTTTCGGTGATATTTTATCCTTGTATTGACATTAGCTTGATAGTGATCGATAACGGTGATATTTGAAGAAATGTAGTAAAAACTTATTCGAAATAATAAGATCGTACTCGAAGTAATAAGATCGTACGAATTAATAATGACACGAAGAAACGCCTATCACAGCTGAAACCTATCTATGTAGGTGTGTTGTGCCGTAGGTTTGCGAGTTTTGATTTATCATAACGACATTATACAATCGAAATAGGGGTCATATTATATTATTTATTTATTACATTTTATACCAGGAAGGCCTTACAGGTAAACCCCAATGCGCCTTCCTGGCCAATTACAAACAATGCAGATTTTTACTAAACAAATCGCTGAATTACATACATTAAATAGTCGTTAATGTATGTATGTGCATATATCGAAATCAGAGTTTTTTCTTTTAATTATTCCACAGTCCTGATCTTTTATAATATCACTAGTGTTTTTACCCGGTATTTGTAATATAAACCGCTTAAACATGGCCAATCTAATAGTAAACATTTTATTAGATTTATTTGAATAATTTTATTTTATTTAAATTTATTTGAATATTCATTCATTAAATTTATTTGAATATTCGTTTGCTTTTTTATTAAATTGAACGTCACCGATTCATTGAACCAAACAAACAAACATACATACATACAAAGTCTCTTTCGAAATTATATATTAGATATATAAAAATCATATTTTATTTAATCGGATCTTTTTATGAAATTTTACATGTCTTTAATATTATTTATTTGCTTTTGGAATCACTGATTTTGTGATATTTCACTGGTGCATGGAATATGAGAGAAAAGCGTGCATACGAAGTGTTAAATCATGAGTATGATTACAATTCAATTATTGTTATTATCATTTTATGAAAATTACAACAGCATAAGCGGCTTTTTGTATAATTATGGACTTGGTCGTTTGAAGGCGAGAAATTCCACATATTGAAATCCACATTTGACTAACCCGAAATTGTAATTAACAGACAAAAGCACTTTTTATCGTATTCCGCGAAACAAGGTTTTCGATATTGACACCGGACATACAGTTTCACGTGTCACCCTACCATGAAAATGGCAGCTCTCACTTGTCACGATCGATTCTCTCGAAAATTAAAAGCTCCGACTGTGAAATGCGTGCGACGGGTTAAAAGCTCATAATGAACCCCCAAACTGCCTCGCGAAAAAAATAAATAAAAATGCAAGGCTTGCGATCGCTCTAACGAACCGTTTACATGCACTCCAAATGAGTGACTGTGCATCGAGTGCTTTTATGCATCGATTCATGAAAAATAAACAATAAACAAAAAACAGCATCGCATTTCACTGAAAGGAATTTTCAAGTTACAAGTGGCATCGTGTAGCGTGCATGTTTGTCAGAAATGATTATCAGTGGAATATTTGAGCGTCGATCGTGGTGGGGTGCGAATAGTGATCCGCAAACATCGGTTGCAATTTGGCCGAAATGCATTTTGATCTAACGATATACTCTTACCGGTCGTTACCAATAATCAAAGGCGAACATTGCAAAAGCCGGACATTCGCAAAAGGCCACTGCATTTGTGCTAGCTGCCCGCTAATGGATGTGCAGCACTCTGGTGCATATTGTTGCAGCAGTTCCGCGCCAGGTGCATCGCGAAAGCCCCCTCACGTCCCTTTCCAATACATATTCCAATGCTGCACGCATTCAGTAGCAATTAGAAACGCGACAAATCACGTGGTATTTAAAATAATCATCTCTTCATTAAGTCTTAATGATTCGCGGATAATATGCAATTTGTATATACATACATACAGTGGTGTAGTCAGGCCAGGTTGGGGCAGGTCGCCGCCCTGGTACTTTGATTAATATGAAAATGTTTTATGAGTACAATTAAAAAATATTTTGGCTAATATTTCATATAAAATTTTGTATACAAATATTGTGAGACTCTTGTTATAACATTTGGTGACCACAACAAGTAATCTGAGCATGTTCAAAACTTATGTGCTTTTTTATCAAAATCCACACAAAACATTCTTTATACTATTGACCATACATATGCACTTGAAGATAGATAAAATAAGGGAAATAAAACAAAAACAAAAAATAAAACACACAAACACGAGTTTGCAAAATCAAATATGTTGAAGAGGATGCAGTATGGATTTTTTTATAGAATATAAAAAAAACATCATAATTTCAACAAGTAAGAATATTAGTTAATTAGCATTTGATTTTTTTTATAAATATTTGAACCACCAATATTAGGATACATATTTTTTAAGTACCGAAAAAAGTAAGGATGGGGGGGGGGTTGTAAGAATTAAACACCGCCCTGGTACTTTTTTTATTTAGCACTACACCACTGCATACATACATAAATACATACATTGTAGGTAGGTATGTATAAAATTTGAATATTTTGGGTATAATTGTGCAGTTTTCAACAGTTGGGGGTTTGTTTGCCATTTTCGGTTCAACAATGGCTGTCGTTGCCGGTTTTTCTGGCCAATAATTCAAACAATCGGTGCAAAAAACGATACGAAAAACTTTCGTAAAAGCAGTCAAACGGACGGGAAAATTCGACGTACGAATTTTCAATTATTCAATGAGGCGCATGCATGTGCGTCGTACTGCAGGCTTGAATTTTTCACGGGAAAAACTCTACAAAACGCCCGAAAAGTAATGCCGCTATGTTTGAGCTAATTAATCATTAAATTGGTGATTTAAATGTTTGCTATTATGTACATACATATGTAAAAGTGAAGAAGGACTCGGGAATTATCATATATTCATTCAGTGTTAGAAATGTCTATGTCATTTAATGTAAAGCAAATTTAATATGTGCGTATGGTATATGTGATAATATTTCGCAGGTATTTCTTAAATAAAGGTCCAGATATAGAAAATGGTCTATATTATTAAGCGGTAACTTATTCAGATATTATAGTAAGTGATAAGTAAGATAAGATTAGTCGGCAATATCAGGTCGGTAAGAAATTATAATAAATAGTCAGTTACATACATATATGTACATTCATGTATGTATGTATGGTACAGTGATTTCATACCAGCAATAAAAGTTTTGCTGGTAAGAATAAAAACACTGGCGTTATAATTTACATCTACTTCTGATACTTCTATTAATATTGTGTCTTCTTCTTCTACCTTCAACAAAAGTTTTTCAACAGAAGTATAAGTCTTTAATGACATCAGAGAGAAAAAAAAAATGATGATGTTAGAGTAACTTTTGCAGTTGGTCCAAATGAAACTTCATATGGGGACCGTTTGATTTCTGAATGGCCTATTGCCTAAAATGCCTAAATGGCCTAAATGTCCTATTTTGTCATACATTGGAAAGTCCTCAGTCCTTTCTTCCAATCGTTGATGTTATGATTTAGCATCCAAGATGACAGCATGTTTCCAATGTCGTGATTTGTATGATATAAAGACTGAGTTGGCGAAAGTTTACTTCTGCAGAATCACTGTAACATATATTATATATCGACTGTAAGTTGGTGAGTACTTGAATTATATAATCGGTTTATTTTGACTGGCTGAAATTTCACATGAAGATCTATTGTTATATTTTTTTTATTTAAAAAAAAATCTGAAAAAAGATTATTAATAACAATAAAAGCAAAAACAAAGAAGAAAATTATCGAGTAGTGGTAGATATGGGATATATTTATTATTAAGAAAATGATCAAACAAAAGAAATTTAAAGCAAGAAAATCAACAAAATAAATCAATATTAGGGGGAATATTGTAAAAAGAAGAGCAAGGTCTATATAAAAAGGAATACAGGAATATTTAGAGGAATTTGATTGGACATTGGAATAGGATTTTACTTAATAAATAAGGTATTAATTATATAATTCAAAAGATTAAACAAAAAACATAAATCATAAATTTTCCTCTTAAAATTGTAAGGAGTCAAAATGATCATTGTGAAGAAATTGCAGTAGGAAAGGAATTTTTTTATTTATGCATTCTAAATATTATTAACATATACATACTCGATAGAAAGGATTCCAAAGAGTAATTACATATAATAATAATTATAATAAGCAAATTCCAGATGATTTCTTACAAATTAATTGAAAGGCAATGCAACAGTACTATGGGATTTAAAGGGCTTGGATTTTCTAAAACATGTGAGTTTTGTTCTAATTATGGAAAGAAAATATGTATTTCTATTTTCAACTATTATCTAGAAAATGGGGCTGTTTTTACTTTATCTATGTACCTACGTAATAGTAATAATTGAAGATGAGATTTTGACTGGTTTGAACTTGAATTTTGAGTCAATCACTGATCACATTTTCATGGTTTACAAAAATGTTTTAGTTTATGTGTCTGTGTATTTTGGAGTTAATTCGAATACCGTTTTTTTATCACAATGAAACTGAAATCAGCTACTGAAATGTTTATCGTTACAATGTAGTTTTTTTTACATACGCCAACATGTCAAAACATCTAGAAATGTTTATGGAGTTTTGCTGTTTTAAATTAAAAATTTCTACATATGTACATGTGTAAATATGTAGTTGTGTCAGTCAAAAAGCGAATCCCACGTGAAGTGAATCTCGTTTGCAGAAGCGTCCATGTTTCAATTTCGACACGAGCAGCAAAGCAGTAATTATTGGATGTAGTCCATTTTAGAAATACGTTCGAGTGTGTGGTGTTACATATTGAAAGCGTGTGTATACATACATCAAATTAAATCGATTACAGTGTTATATCGGTGAGTTTGAGGTAATTAAATAACGTGTCGGAGTACTAGGTGATTGTCGCCGGTCGCACACAATCAATGGCAATCGTTTTAGCGGCGAAAGGGTTATACGTTTTATATATGTAACTTTTTTTTCAGTGTGTAAAATGCGCGAACAAACGGGATTTTCCGAAAGCGATTCATCACACGATGAAAGGATTGCCCAACGTGTTTATGTCGCTCGACGGTGTAATCTGCCCCGAAAGCATTATCAAATAACGCTTTTGGACGGTACGGTACATCGAAAAGTATCGACGACGATTATTTGAGTCGCCTAGTATTTTGGAAAATTTCCGAATATTAACTTTTTTTCATTCGATGCATAAAATGATGTAAGTCGACTTGAATAAATATTTGATTTTTAGGTATTTTCTGTTTGTATTGATTTTTTTTGAGTGTTTTTAGGGTTAGTCTCGATGCTTTTTGATCGGAATCGCTTTCCCCGCTCACCGGCAAAGCGTTATTCATTTCTTTAATGTAATGTTGACAAAGTGGGGCGTAAACAAATAAATCACATGACGATATTATATTAAATCAATCAGACTGATGGACATGAGCTGTACGAATGCGGAACGAGTGCTATTCAAGTATGTATCCGTGGTTCAATTTTCATCAGCCGTCATGTGCACGTTTTCAGTAACGTTCAAACACTTTCAAGCCAACTTTTCAATACAGTATGCATTTGGAAAAATCACAATTTCATAGCGCTTTAAAAAAATCAAATCAATTACTTACAAATGAATCTGTATATCGGGCTTCGTGCCTATGTATATGTACATAAGTGTTGTTGAACGTCTGGTCTGGCGACATGGGTTACTTCATTAATTATGGAAAATTAATAAAATTGAAAATGGGCTCATCTCATGCGACGCACTAATTGAATTTCCTCTCCGTGGCGACTGATGATGCAGAGTACACTTTTCAAGATGCAATTAATATGAAAGGAAGCCGCCATTGTCGACGAGACAATGAGATTTGTGGTCTCAGGTCTCGTTGTTGGCTTTACTCAAATTGAATTTGTCTTTGAAATATTTAAATTTTTTTTTCGTCTACACTATGTAAAGTCTCGTTGCACTATACATATGTACATTTTTATTATTATTATTATTATTATTGGGTGGGTGGTGGGTGTAGACGCCCTAATTCTTGTCGTGCCCTCTGTCCGGCTTCCTGCCTTCCATCATCCCGCACTGGTGGAGAGATGTGTAATACAAATTGGCAATTTGGGAATGGATAGTGCTCGATGCTGGACCGGTTTAGCTTAATTGCATCCTTATACTCCGAACGTGCATCTAGCTAGTGCACTACGTTCGTTTTGCCGTCGTATATAAAATACGAATTTTATGTTAAAATTTTGAAAAAATAACAATAAACTCGTACTAACGATATCTGGCGAAGCGTTCCATGTTATATGCTTGTTACGTGTTCTTTGCTTTTGACAACATATTCGTAATCATTTTTTTATTACGAATAATAAGTTTTGGCTGTAATACATACACGCAATTTAATAAAGCATTATTATCTTTATATTTAACTTTCACTCACCTTAACAATCTCTGGCTATCCAACTATAGTCGATCTAAATGAGACTTACGAGAACCGAGGATGCTGTCGCATTCATGCAATGTGTTGTAACATTGAAAGGACGTAAAATACTTATGTATGTTTTTAAACTATTTCTTATGTAACTACTAGCTGAACCCGCCATGCGTTGTAATTCCCGTTCCCGTTTTCGTTCCTGTTCCCGTTCCCGTTTTCGTTCCCGTTCCCGTTCCCGTTCCCGTTCCCGTTTTCATTCTCGTTCCCGTTTCAATTTATCGGAAAAACGTAGGCAGCGAACACATTTGAAATGATTGCGTTGCAATGACACTCATTCCCGTTTTTCCCGTTTCCGTTCCCGTTTTTATTTTCACAGTAATCATCCCGGACATATATACAACAAATCTTGAAAGTTACATTGTAATCGGTTCAGTGGTTTAGGAGCCTATTCGAGACACACAGACCGACAGACAGACATTCATTTATATATATATATATATATATATATATATATATATATATATATATATCTATATATATATATATATATATACAATATTTGTATAAAAATTTTTTATTTACTTATTTTTATCATGGTGTTACCATTTCGGAATTTGCCGAAAGGCGATATCTATGGCCAACTTTGTACATACATATGTACTATATACATACATCAGATAAATCAGATAAATTGGCAAAGTGATAAGAAGCGATCGACCTGGATATATCCAGGGACTGGCTAGCAACACTGGATCAGGGCTCAAACTTATGACCCCTCAGTTATTAGAACTATATGCTAACCACTGCGTTATGTTGCTGGTTATAAGTGTTACTCTCTAATTTATCTATCAAATTAATTAGCAACCTAAACCTTTTAAAAAGTAAACTTGATGATTTCCTTAAAATAAATGGATTTTTGTAATCCTTACTTTTTATCTTTTAGTTTATCTTTTGTATTTTCTCTTGTTTGTTTTATTTTCCTCTATTTTAAGTTATTTATATATTTTTCGGTTTTCTTTGCTGATATTTGTATTTTGTACAACTTTATGTATTAACAAACTTCTTGAATCCATCGGCTTTGCCGTCTTTTCCACGTATTCTTCAATACATAAATAAGTTAACTTATTATATACAGTAATTTATACATATTTTATAACAAAAATATATACGCATACATTTGAATTTAGTTATAATTCATATAATACGCGTTGTATAGTTAATTAATTTATGAAGTTGTCTAAGCAGTTAGGTCTAAATTAGTGTACAAGAAAAGTTCGTTATATAAAACTTAAAAGTTTATCATTTATTATATATGTAAGTGGTTGAAATTTCTTCTGGAATTATTTCGCCCTCTTTCTGAATAATAATAATTTTAGTACATTTATGTATAACTAGATGTTTATTCATGTATGCCAAAATGTTTATAAATTTCATAGAAAAACACTCACAAAACGAATGAAGTATGAAAATTACATTCGAATATCGAATACATATCTGTGAATTTTTCCAAATAAATTTCGGATTTTCATACTTGCTATTATTGATAATTGAAATTTCTATGAAGCGTACACCCAAAACAGGGCACTCGTATTTGTTAGCACATGTACATACATATGTATGTGGCATGTGCGAAACAATAATTAAGTAGAGCGATTTTCTTAGTAGTCATTATTTTCGGATTAAGCCACTTGGCCGCAAGTTAATCTCATACGAAGTGTGCCGCATTGAAATTAATTGGCACGACCATAGGTACAAAGCAATCGAGTGTGTGGGTGAGGGGGGGGGGGGGCGATCAAGAATTTCAATTATGTCGTGGCGTGTCCGACCGAGAAAAGTTTTGTGATCGGGAGGTATTTTATTGAGCTGTGAGCGAAGTCTGAAGGACGAAAATTTGAGCCAGAGGATATTGTTACAGCAGCAACCAATTTTCCAGTAACCAAATTCGAAAAATGTAAGCCTATATATTTATGTATTGTTGAATTGGGTCGTTGGTTAGTTATACGTACGTTCTTGTATTATTTTCGATTTCGAATGGAGCGATTTTGATTGAATTGAAAGGACAAATGGGCGGAATCTCGAAGTGAGTAGGTTGTGGAACTGCCAGTTGTGCCCAGTTAATTGCTGAATTTGTACAGTTCAATTATTCGAGACTCGCTTTGTGGAGCTGGAGGAAGAGCTATTCATATATAGAGCGGTCGAAACAGCGGACGTCAAATCTGGGAATTCGAATCTCGATCCAAATTAATTTTGCTGTATAAACTACTAGTGAGTGCTTCGATTTTTATGATTTTCAAATCTAGAATGTTTGAATTTTGAATCGTTTCATATTCTTAAATATATATTTGTTCTTCTATGTAGTTGTATTCTTTGTTTGAGGATTGCGAGATTGCGATTGAGAATTAATATGTTGAGTACAGCATGTCGCAGAATGAGTCGGTTCCTTTTCCTTTTCTTTTTACATCATCAATTAAGTAATTAAAATTTTAGTTGTATTATATAACTTGTTTAGAGTTTACAATTAGAATAGAATATGGTTTAAGAATACAGGTTTTGGAATACAAATCTTAACAGATGATCAATTTATTCAAGAGAAAATGTGCAATTATACCTATATAATCGTACTCTTGATGGTCTATTTATAATTATATTATCCAGCACCGAACTTCAACATTTTTTTATTTTATTTTACATATATATATATAAACCAGGAAGGCCTAACAGGTAAACTCCAATTGGCCTACCTGGCCAATTACAAACATCGATATAAAATTTATAGAATATTTTTTAATCAAAGCATCATAAAGACATCTATGACAAATAAATTTTTGAAAAACTTACATTTTTGGAGCATTTTTTTTTATATAAATCGTCAAATTTCGAGATGCTTAGAAACTCAAAATTTTCGAGACATTTATGAATAAATTTGCAGCATTTTTATACGAATCAGCGAAATTCGAGATGCTGAAAATTAAAAGGGGTAAAGGTTGCCAATTTGTTGGAACCGTGTCAGTGAAAATCTGACCACAAATCAAGGTCAGCAGCAGCCAGTGGTACTCGAACCTGTTACCACTGTGTTCGTAAGCATATATGTACATATATGCTAACTACTAGTCCACGCTACTGGTGTAACATCGGCATAACACTGTACGGTAAAAACTTCTTCTATTGATACTATACAGCACCACCCGTTTTTGACACGTTCATAGTTGTTTTGGACGAGTGCAAAATCGGCTCATATATACATTGACGTCACTATATGACGTTTCCGAAAATATTAATATGTGCATGACAACACTTTCGCTAGTACGGGTACACTCGCCACTATTGTCACGTCATGCGCGAATATTTCCACAGTGGCCAAAGAAAACCGGTTTTTCTTAATACGTTACGATAACATGTACTGCTGTATAATATAAATAGATCATGTCGGTTCATGCTGGATACACTGCGTATATATTGTATTATGGAACATATGAATGCGTGCTGTGCTAGTTAAAATTATTTAATTTTTTAATTGATTAATTATGTAGTATGATTTTAATTGCTAAAGTTATTTTCATTTCAACGACAATTTGACAAATTCGTTTGCTTACGCAATGTTTATTTTTTAATTTTGTCGATCCAAATTTAAAGGGTTCCTGCGCGAACGAAAAAATAATTATAATTTCTTTTTTTTTCGGCCAATTCGTTCCCGCTTGTTCTTACAATAAAGCGCAACCTTATTAGTGTAACGGAGCTGGAGAGAGAGTTGAACGAATAGGAGCGTGGGTAGGGGTTAAAGGAGATGAGGGGGGAGGTCGAAAAGGGGTGAGAGGAAGGGGGAGGGGTTCCAGTCGGGGTAGAAAGGGTTAAGCCCCAGACAAAATGGCACTGGAGGGCCTCTTCGACGACTCTTCTTCGACGAAAACATAAAACGCTAAACCAAGGACTGATTAGTACCCCATCCCCTTGTGAAGATATAAATTTATAATAATAATGAATCAGTTCATGTAATTTTATATGAAAGCTTAGAAAGCCACGTGACAATAGTTTTATGGTGTTAATTTCACGTAAGAAAAATAATAATTATATTTGCATTTTCAAGATTGACATTGGCGAGTTGGTTATATCGCGCCAGTATTTATTTACGGGGTTGGGTGGTCTATGGGGGGGGGGGGTGCATGGGGTTTCTCTCGGGCTCTGTGGGGTGTGGGCGCTTTCCCCACCCACTCCCACCCCTAGCATGAGCGTACCGACAGTTAGATTATTACGGCATTCATTAGAGTTCGCTAATTACTCCTTGCTTTAATGAATAAGCTTTAATGAACCACTTTCTGTTAATTAAAGGCAGTGCCCATGACTATGGCGCCGCCAACGTCCGTGAGTTCTCTCTTTTTCTTAAATATAAATTTTAAATTAGAATATCTTATTGTCCTAATATATACCTAAGTACGTTGCGATTAATGTGCAAAAAAATTAAAACAATTATGTTATTGTTTAGTTCAGTTTCACTTTAAATTTTTTTGAAGATTTGAATGAGAATTGTGTACTTTGTTTCTAATAAAAAATATTTTTTAGCTTTATATGTGTGTTTGATACACTTCTGGAAAATGAATTAACGACACAGGAAAACGTTGAAACAAATGAGCAGGGCAGGAAAGGATAGAGTGAGAGAGGAAGAGGGAGAAGAGGGTAGGGAACGGGTGAAGGGGTAGGGGTGAAAATGAAAAGCGGAGTTAATTATAGCGCGTAGCTCACGAGCGTTTACATGATTAGGTATTTAATTAAAAAGTTTCTTTTATGAAGAGCATAAAAAAGGGGCAGCGAGAATAATACGGCAGAGTAAAATATGAGTCATGGCGGGAGAGTGGCCTGCCCCGTTGTTTATCAGCGTTTGTTAATTGTAAAACACTAGATCACTTGACCACTAGACTGCTTTTAATTTTAATTGAATTTAAATTCTATTACGATATGAAATATCAAAAATTTATTTATTTACTTGAAGTTTGGACCATTGTAGCATTACAGGAATTCCTAATGCGCCACAATGGTCAAAAATATAACAGAAAAGAAAAGAAACAAAAAAATAACTAAAGAAATTAGACATACCAAAAACAAAACATATATATGTACATACAAACAACTAATAATAATAATAATAATAATAATACAAATTATAAAAAACAACAAAGAAGGGAATGTATTATAAAAGAAAAGAGAGTATAATAAAGAGTAAATGTATTATAAAAATTATCTCACGTATCCATAATCTGTTAAAAACAGTAGGATTCGTAACAAAAATCTGAGGCAAGATATACGGGTTCGAGACCCAGTAGCGGCTGCTGACAAGATCTTGGTTTGTGACTTCAGGTCGATCGTTCCCTATCATAGTTTGCCAATTTTCTGTCATTTGTCAAAATCTGACTTTCTTTGAAACGGTTCCTGTAAAATTGGCATGTCCTTTCCTATCTCTATTGCAAATATCAAGTTATTCAGTGTCTTGATGTTCGCCGATTTGTATAATAAAACGCTGCAAAAATTTCTCCATAGATGTCTCTGTGGATAATGTTTATATAAATTCGCATTGTATAAATGCTTGAATTGAATGTATTGAATAAATTATATTTGACCGTAGATGTCGTATATAATGTAAAAATATATAATAATAATTATGTATTTATATAACATATAATTTAGTGTTTCTTGATCAGTATTAATACATTCGTCACTTGGAGCGATCTGTAAAGACGATTATACATGTTCGATTGAATAAATAAAAATATGGTTTTCTCCAAATGAAAGGCCAAAGTCGCTTCACAGCATTTATTCAACGATCCCAGAGATCCGCACGGAACCACCGCTCACTCCAGAATGATCTGATCTACAGTGTTTACCTCCTTATACAGGACTAGTTGCACAGCACAGCTTCCCCGATCCATTAATGTGTCTATTGTCTAGGCATGAAAAGGTCTACCGTGGCGAGCCTATTGCTAACGCACACACTCACCTAGATCTGTGAGAACTCTAGCGTATCCTTTGTTCGGGCACTTTTGAGTCCCGTTAGTCTAATCCGGGGTCTCTATTGTTCATCCACGAATGCACTTAGACGGTGGATACTCTCTCTCATGTTCCCACGCTACTACATATATGTATCTCAGCGAAGTTAAAATTTAGACAATTGAGACGTCAATTTGATTAGTACTCAAGAATACAACTAGGAAGAAGAAACGGTAATCAAAGTACAAATATTTATACGTACTGTATTTTAGTTGCTTGAAGGATATAAAAAAGTATACGTTATACAACTATTTTGCAGAATTTCAACCATGAGACAGAAGAGTGATCGAAGAAGTTTCTTTTAACCATTTGAATTTCAACAAAGATATAATCGTTGAATTTTAGTAACATTCGGAACAGTGTAGAGCTATCATTACGAATATTGAAAATACCTTCGAGTCGTTACTATTTTGAACTTTGTTTTGTTTGACGTGGTGCAGACTGTACCGGACCAATTATCCATCACGGGAGATGAACACGTGTGTGCACAAATTTTGATGCATGCACGCATTCGTCACTGCTCGTATAAATAAATGGAGAACGCTTCTCTCTCGGCCAGGTAGTTCGTGTCCAGTTCAGATGGAGATGTATGGTGCTTGGGGGAGGCAGGGAGAGGACCCTAATAAGGCATTACTACAAGGTATACTCTGCACGCCGCTACCACCACCTCTTATCGACCCCAACGACAATGGGGTGGAACAGAATAAATTTCAGTTTTAAATTTTCAAAAAATTTATATTCAGATTTAAATTGATCGAATTCATACAATTGGATTGTAACAAATAAGTCACGCACTGCTGAAATCATTTGGCAATATATCAAACTTAGTTCCATTTGTTTAGTTACCAAAAAACAAACATTGGAAGGACTTTTATTTTAATTGAAAACCTGTCAAAAAGATCTCAAGCTATTGGAATGCATTATTATTTAATTTAAATGCTATTTATTATTTACAAATTATATTCATAATACATCTTATGTCTATTCAAGTGATCATTTTTCTAGTTAGTATTTTCTAGTTTCTATCAGTTTCCATAGATCAAAGTGGAAGACGCAGTGTGTAGTTGTAGAGGTAATTTATTGTTGATCCGTCGATCAGCCAGCTCCAAATAAAGCACGGAACAAATTCGCCTAAACTGCGTGTTCGTTCAGCACAGAGATATCATTGGTCGATGAGGCGTGAGATCTTATTGATTATTATGGTATGCTGAGGCCTACTTGGCCCGAACGCACGATCAAGCGATCATTGATAGTCAACCAGTGGTCGATATATACCAGGAAGGCCTAACAGGTAAATCCTAATGCACCTTCCTGCCAATTACAAACATTTGTAATTTTACAGAGCATAATAGATATGGACACCTATGGATTAATTTAGACAAATTTTGATAAATTTACATTTATGCAGCATTCTATACATTTAGAATTTTGTGATAAACAGGACAGGATTGCCAATTTATTGCAACCGTTTCAATGAAATCAGATAAATTGGCAAACTCTGATAAGAAACGATCGACCTGGAGTTATAGATCCAAGGTCGGATCAACATCAACCGGATAGATTGAACCTGTGACCACATGATTCGAAAGCATTACATGATAACCACTAATCTATGCTGCTAGTTAGTTATGGAATTTTGCGATACACAGGACAGGATTGCCAATTTGTTGGGACCGTTTCAATGAAATCAGATAAATTGGCAGACTCTGATGGGAAACGATCGAATTTGGAGTCACACACAGTCTGGCTAGCAGCACAGCCAGGAATTGAACCCGTGACCACATAATTGAAAGCATTACACGCTCACCATCGATCTATGCTGTCGTTTAGAACATGAAATAATGAAACATTTTAAAATAGCAACTTCTATGTTTACATTTCCTCAAGAAATCCTAATTTCAATCATTAAATTTTGAAATTTCCATTCATTAAAGCGTGCTTATAAAGTGTTATATTCATAATGAGAATAACACTTTTATCATATGAGAAAATTCATATATTTATATTGTAATTAAGCCAAAGTTGAAACTAGCAGTACATTGTGTAGTGTGCATTTGAAGGAAGCATGGACTTTTGTTCTGGCTGTATGTGCCGGCAGTTCTGTCCCAGGAAAACTGTAAGTCTCCCTCTTCGGTAGCTATATTTAAGCATAGAGAGTATTGTCCAATAAAATATTCACATCATAATTGGATCTGCAATGTAGCTTTAGAGGTAGCCGCTGGGCAAGAGCGGGAGTTGGGGTGTACGAACCACCGGCAGAAGGGCGCTAAGGGGGGTTCCAGAAGAGACAGTCAAGCATGGGGGCGGAATGTAGTCATATACGAGAGATCATTAGAGGAAAAACAAGATACAATCAAATAAGCAAAACGAACGGACGCAGTTTAACCGAGATACAAGCAACCACGAGGCATTGGAATTCGAGATAGACCAAATTGGAACATTGACACGTTGCATATTCACAGGCAGTGCATCTAGGCACATTTTCAGCCATGCGTTGATCGACAGGTGACCGAAGCACTACCATTTTGGACTCGTCTAACTGTCATTTACACCCATTTAGGATATTCGGCATTTACTAATTGCTCGGATACAGCAAAGCCCGAATATATCTATAGAAACAAATGCTGGAATTATGTATTTTACGAAAAATTCAAGTTCGATACCTGGCTCGGAAGGCACGAGAAGCCTATTATATATAAAGTACACGTAAATTCAAAGCTTTGGGTCGACGTATAATGTATGTATGTATGTACTTACATACGAACATACGTTGTTGCTTGAATTTACAACAACTTCGTGAAATATAAAAACCCTTTGGCTATAGTGACCATGTTATGTTATTTTGTCTACGTTGTGTCCGACGACTACGTTTTTTTTGCCCCTATTCGTAATGATATCCTTTATGTATTCAAATTTTCTTTTTCGCTGAAAATGAAATTCGATATGAAAATATGTATTTTTCTTGGAAGTATCTACGTAAGTAAATAATAATAATATTTTGTTTGTAAGGCTTTTACAAAATTATTCAGACATAATTTGAAATGATCAAAGAATATACATATTCGTACATATGTATGTACCTACATATATGTACATACACTAGGCTGGAGCGAAAAACGCTAATTTTGGATTTCCATTAGCGGACCTATGTAGGTTATGGGATGATGATTTACTATTTGATGTCTATTATTTAAGTATGATTGAAGCTACTTTAAAACTATACCGTTTATTCCTAACTTATATAACTTTTGTAATAAAATATTCCTATCTACTGTCTCAAATGCTCGTTCAAAGTCTAGAAAAACTGCTTCAACAACCATGCTAGATTCATTCATCGTCTCCATCCAATCAGAAACCACCAACTGGATAGCGGTTTCTGTAGAATTTTTATCCTTATATATATTTTATCCTTATATATCCTTTATATCTTAAGTAGGTTTCTGTAGAAATCCAGGCTGTTCCACAAACAAACAATCATTTATACTAATGAACTCTTTCAACTGAATCATCACGACGGATCCCACTTCTAAAGATTTGTTTATTAATTTCAGTAATTGAGGTCCAATAATGTCCCAAGTGTTCATTAAAATATCCAGAGTCAATCCATCCATACTAGAAACCGATTTCATGTCCTTCAATATGCCATTCGATCCCCCCATTTCCACTAATTTAAACCTTTCAAACTTATTTAAACCCGTACTAATATCGGCATTCACACTATTATGCCTCGTTTGTATTGAATTAACTATATCATTCACGCTATTGATGTGAAACTCATTAAATCTTTCAACATTAACCTCTTTATCACTATATACTACCCCCTCGACTTCTAATTCATTCAAAGAGAGATTTTTTTCCCCCGGAAATAAGTTTTAATTATACGCCACATTTTTGTGGGATCTTTTTTTGCACTATCAATATTTATTTAATGCCATTCCCTCTTCGCATTACGCAGTACATTCACATATCTGTTCCTCTTTCTTTTATACTCTAACCAAGCATAATCAGCACTAGTTCCGTCAATTGCTTTAAGAGTCTTGCATATATTTTAACTACGATTTTTTTCAGCTAAACTCTGTTTTACTTCTCTAGTGAACCAGGGCTTTAGTGTATAATTATACTTGATTCTCTTGGTTTGCACACACTTATTTTTAGTATCCATTATATTACTAATAATTCTGTTCCACATTAAATCTACACTACTACTATCATTCTCCCATTCACATTTTTGTAACAGTTCATTTACAAAATCCATGGATCCAGGATCCAGGATGTTCAAATTAAATTCCTCCCTCTTTTCCTTGTCTCACATTTATTGTACTTTAAAATACACTTTCCTTGATTGCTCCATAAGTTGCGTGCCGACGACTGCCGTGTTTATGAGTGGGTCTCGAGTGACTGATTTCACGTGTCTAACTTCCGAACTGCTCAGTGATGTGAACAGTTCGTCTAAGATAAGTGTCTCGGTTAACCACTTCTACATGTCTCTAACGTGTCTATCAGACTGTGCGTGAGCATTGCAAATTATAGAGCATTACAGTGAATGGAAGGGGAAATAGGCCATAACAGTTATAAACACAAGTCTGTCCACCTACATATGTAGGTACATACATTTTTATTTTATTTTTATTTTACAAAATCAATTAATCAAGCACACTCGTCTAACAGATTGCTCCAAAGCGACGAGTGTGCTAAAAAGATTAAGAAGTACAAAAGGAAAAAATACAAGTTAAATAAACAAATTATATATACAAATTAAATAAGGAAAGGATAACTAAATAAAACATGAAATCATAATAAAATCATAATTAAAAACACTAATTCCTGCATAACTTAGGAAGTGGTGCAGAGAATGAAGAGAGACGTGACAAATGTCAATGGCACCATCCAGTGAATTTAAGAAAATGCCACAGTTCTAGCCAAAGGAGTGTGAAAAATGGGACGATGGCGGGTCCATATCACACTCTCTGGAGCATGAAGGCCCAACTCAGCCAGGATAGACGGACAGGAGATACAGCCTCTAAATATGGAAAACAAGAACTTGATGAGGGCAACACTCCTCCTGTGGTCAAGAGAAGTGTAACCGACCATACCCATGACGAATTTTGAAGGAAATAAGTAAGGGTAAATCCCATATTGCTCCTTATAAAGCAGTCTGAGAAATCGTCTTTGGACAAGTTCAAGCTTCACAGATAGAGACTTAGTGTAAGGATTCCAGATCATAGAGGCGTATTCCAAGATACTCCTAACTAGAGCATTGTACAGAAATCTCAAAACAGAGGGATTATGGTAGTGTCGAGAATTACGAACGACAAACCCAAGCATTCGTGAGGCAGAGGAACACACAGAGTCGATATGAACAGAGAAATTTAGGTCACTCTGGAATGCAACCCCAAGATCAACAGTTGAATCGATCCAGTTCAATAAAAAGTTACCAACAAGATATGGAAAGGTACGATCGGGGGTGGATCTGGATCTGGAGTAACACATAACCTTGCACTTGGAGACATTAAGAGGCAAACAGTTGGTTAACGACCAATCATGAAGAGCATTAAGATCATCTTGTAAAAGCTCACAAGAACATTCAGAATCGAGACTCAAATAGAGCTTTAAATCATCAGCGTAAAGTGAGAAACTACAATTGACCAGTTTAATACTAATATCATTTACAAATAAATTGAATAACAAGGGCCCTATACATATGTTTCATTATCGAACTTTGTTTTATATATGTACATCTTATATTCCTCAAATACATACGTAGATAAAGTCGTGGCCCACGACTCGTGGATTTGTCACATCCATTTTTTTTCATGTTTTCATGATTACTTTAAAATAAAAGTCGTTTAGAGCTTCCTTGGATATATACCTTTAATCTGAACTATCCGTAAAATTCGTCTGTAGTTGATAGTACGTACTACATAGTATAATAAAAATGTTTTATTTAGGTTTTTGTCAATTCGGTTCAATGATTACAATGTCGAGACCGTTTCAGTTTCCACGTCACCTCCCAAGGGTGTATCTTGGACTCCTTACGAAACAATAAGCGGCAAAAATTGGCGTAAACTCAGTGCAGTCGCGTGGAAATACGTATGTAAATATTGGGCGTCTACGGATGGTTGAGGCTCACGCTCGGACAAACCGAGTCAAATGGACAACAGGGTTTGTCCTGGCTGCTCATTCGTCAAGAAACTCTCCCATGGGAACTAAAGGACGCTACGAAATATTACAATCCCTATCCTCATTGTGAGCTACTTAAAAGACACCACTCTTGCATGTGATATTCTTCTTCGCATCTTCGTAAAAACGTACATACTCGTACATATGTACATATGTATGTATGTACAGCATGTTAGCAAAAAGCGAATTTTATATGATCACGATATTTTTAGAACCGTTTTCGTCATACTTTTTATTTTTATATAATCTTTTTTGAGTGCTTTCCACTCTCTTTATATTGAATTGTATTTATGTATACGTAAATGTGTAAAAAAATAATAAAAGTTTGATCGACGTTTTTGAGAATTTTTTAGGACGTATAATTTTATACAGTTGTGCGAATATAAATCGTAATTCTTTCTATTTGCATAATATATGCATGTGTGTTATTTTTAATCCATTATATTTTATCAGTCTGTCATTGATAAATTTCTATACAAATTCTTCATTCATTTTACTTGACTTGTATTTAGTATGTATATCTTGATTTATTTTGGATTGTTTTGATATGTTTCAAATATTTTTCCATAAATAACTAGCAGCATAGATTATCTTATCAGAGTTTGCCAATTAATCTGATTTTCGTTGAAACCGTTCCAACAAATCGGCAAATTTTACCTATTTCTCGCAAAGTTTTTCAGCATCTCGAATTTTACTGATTTGTAAAATTGCAAATTTATCAAAAAAATGTCATATTTATCCATAGATGTCTATATGTAAAGCCCGCTTTAAAGGTCAAGGAATTTGACCCTTAAAGCCCTCAACACGAGGCCACCACCCCCCCCCCCCCAACGAATACAGTCTAAGAGACCCTTTCGTCGGAGAACGAGACGGTTGTTCATGAATATCGCACAAGAACAACCGCACATCACTGCTTAATAAAAAAACCTGATGTCTACATATACATATGTATATGATACGATAGATGTCTATATGATACTTTGTAAATAATACTCTATAAATTGTAATTCAATTGTTTATAATTGGTCAGGAAGGCACATTGGGGTTCACTTGAGAGGCCTGCCTGGTATACGTACATACATATTGTACATATGTATGTAACATAAAAAAAATCATTTTAATAGTTTGCTTTTGGTCTAAAATTCTACAATTAAAAATTAACTTTTTTATTAAAATGGTTAACCCGTAAGAAAAATATTCGATCGTAGTCAATTATCCGGAAGAAAATTAAATTTAAATTAGTCAAATGGTATGGAAATTCATAAAGTAAATCCAATATCATAATATTAACATACATACGTACATATGTATGCATATAAAGTAAATGTACGTGTACGAATCTTGCGATGATCATTCGAGATGTGAGACACGATCATAAAATAGGCTTTCGAAAGCCGACTTTTTAATGAGATTCTACCGTCGATTCGAGCGTATATGAAAATTCCCAAACTTTTTACACACCCCCATATATGTATGTAATTTATCAGCGCGAGTAAAATTTGCGATGCGCTAATTGCGGTCGTGAGGGGGAGTATGGGGACGGGGGGCATATAAAATCCACCCCAGCGATAAATACCGATCTGATAAGCGTCTCAATAACCGCGTCTTCCCTGCGCCCGTCCACCCCCTCGGAAAAGCGCGAAAGCAATTAAACAAATGTCCAAATAGAAAATATTTCCCCGTGGGGCTTGCGAAACCCCCCTCGTTCGGGGTTGCAGCCCTTCTTCCCTCTCCTCCCCGTCCCGGTGAAGTATTGCCGAAGCAATATAACGTGGCTGGGGCATCAAGTTTTTAACGAGTTTGCAATGTTTTCAATGGCCCAAGTAACGGGCTACATAATGCGCGAGTGGCGCAAACCACGTACGTTCACGTGCTTTATGGGAGAAGTCCAACAGGATACCGGGAACAACCCTAAACCGATTCCTACTTGGTTGATTCTACGGCGCAATACAATTGGTGAGATTTCGGGATCAAGTCAGGCTACTTACCCCTTTATCAGTTTCAAATTTTTATTTTTAAGCTTAACAAAACTAAAATTGAAATTGTAAATATATGTGATGTCTCATCTAATACACTTGTCAGACTCAATATCATCATTTACAGCCATTCATCATCCATTGTTAAATGAAAGCCTCTCTAAAAGTCTAAACACGCTTCCTCTTAATTTCCATGCATCAGTGAAATATCACAAATTCAGTGATTCTAAAAGCTAATAAATAATTTTAAAGACATAGGAATTCCCATAAAAAGACCCGATTAAATAAAATATAATTTTTATATTAAAGATCAGGGGTGTGGAATAATAAAAAAAATTCCGATTTCAATCTACGTATGTATGTATGTATGTACCAGTGGCGTGCGGTTTTTTTTTACTAATCAGTTTATTTTTTTAAATTTTATTTTATTCTTCCCAACATTGTCATATTTATATTTATTAAAATGTCTTTGATATCTTTTCGCTTTTTATTGAATGAATATTCAATATTGGCGTGGGTTTTTGGCTCTTAAGAGGGCTGTACACCCGAAACCTTAATTTTGTTACCTTTCCTTTCTTCGATATATATATTGAGTGTATGTATATATTGAGTGAATGCGACAATATATATCAATATATATATTGAGTGAATGCGACAGTTGCGCTTCAACCAGATAAAACGAATTTTAAATTGACAAAATCGAGGTTTCGTATTCTACTATTTTCTCCTCCAAAACTGGACCAATTTTTAAAAAAATTTCATCATCGGTATGAGAAAGATACTTTCTGTGCATCTATCGGCGTATTTTTTTTTAAATCGACCTTTATATAAGCACGCTGGACTCGTTTCGTGGGTGTAAAAAAAGGACACCAGCGCCTTGTCCATACAAACGTACTATTTATTTATTTATTTATTTAATAGTTTTGGACCATTGTGGCATTACAGGAAGAACCTAATGCGCCACAATGGCCTACATTTGAAAAATATATAAAAACATGATATAAAAACAAGTAAACTGTAAATAAAGGAAAAAAGCAAAAGCAGAAAACATGGTAAAATAAAATTACAAAAAAAAGTAACAAAAGGAAAATAATACATCATTCAGAGAGAAAAAAAAAAATAACAAAAGTGTAAAAATTAAAAATAAAATCCATAAATCCCATTCTTTGTTTACACTGATCAAAATTAAAATAGTATATAAAAATGTACAAAAGAGAAAGAAAAAATAAAATAAAATAAAACAAAATATGAATAAAAAATAAAATCACAGCGAGGCCCAAATGGAAGAGAGTAGATTAAGATTCCACTCATTCATCACATTCAAATTAAGAAAGTAATGATGAGCGCAGGTTACCAGATAAATATGTTAAGATAATATCCGACAATCTACGCTCCCCAAGGTGGAAAATATCACATTCAGGGACAGCAGCAACGATTTCATTGAGAAGTCGAATAGCTCTTGGAATAGGAGCCATTCGAAAAAGAACTGTGCGAGCAGCAGGTACAACCATTAAATGATGATGTCTACCACGCACATAATTATTAGGGACATAAAGTCCCAACTGTTCCAGCAACAACGGGCATGACGTATTACCACGCAATAGCTGGAGAACGAAACGAATTAACGAGAAGTTTCTCCGAAGTTCAAGGGAATTATACCCAAGCATGCCCAAAAGGAAAGGAGTAGGATAGAGATATGGGTAGTACCCATACTCTTTCTTATAAAGAAAACGAAGAAATGCTTTTTGCACTTTTTCTATAATAAGAGAGTAGTTTGCTTCGTGCGGATTCCACACAATTGCATTATACTCTAGCTTACTTCTAACAAGCGAGTTGAAAAGCAAGCGAGAAGACAAGGGGTTGGAGAATAATCTAGCATATCTCAAGACAAATCCAAGTCGACGAAAGGAAACGTCAGCGATTGTCTTGATGTGGTTGTGAAAGGTGAATTGAGGATCAAAAGTGATACCCAAGTCGACCATTGATTCCACGCGCTTCAACAATACGGATCCAATGGAATATCCGTGACAATAGAGCGAATTCGCACGTCCATAACTCATAATAGCACATTTACTAGTATTCAGTTCAAGCCCTAAACTGGAACTGAACTCTAAAACAGCGTTAATATCAGCTTGAAGGAGAGAGGCTTGCCTCTCATCCTTAACAGCAAAGAATAGTTTAACGTCGTCAGCAAACAAGAGACATGAAGCATTGCGTAGTACTTTTGGGAGGTTATTAATGACTATTGTAAATAGTAAAGGGCCTAAGGTGGACCCCTGAGTTACACCAGATCGCGTAAAAAATGAAGGAGATTCATAAATACCATATCTAACAAATTGCTTCCTATCACTAAGATAAGAAGCAAAGAGTTTAAGAAGACGTGGAGAAAAGCCCACTT
The DNA here is from genome assembly GCF_051622035.1 of Arctopsyche grandis. Lineage (NCBI taxonomy): Eukaryota > Metazoa > Arthropoda > Insecta > Trichoptera > Hydropsychidae > Arctopsyche > Arctopsyche grandis. Next base: position 10,456,357 of record NC_135358.1, on the reverse strand, counting down.
CAGCTAATCTGATCATAAGAGCGTCATTGTTGACAAGATCAAATGCTTTTCGAAAGTCAAAGTAGGCTACATCAACTTGTTGTCCACGGTCAACTTTAGACATGGTATAATATGAAAAGCAGGCAAGATTAGTGGTAGTGGAACGACATGGTGAAAAACCATGCTGCTCATCACACAACAATCTTTTGAACTGCAAAAGAATCAAACGGTGAAGGATATTATCGAAAATTTTGGGAATAGCCGAGATGATAGCAATAGGTCTGTAATTTTCAACCTCATTTTTAGAGCCACTTTTATGAATGGGAATGACTCTAGATAATTTCCATTTATCAGGATAATTACCAGAATCCAGAATAAGGTTAAAAATAAACTGAAGAGGCTCTAAGAGCGAATTACAGCATGCCTTTAATACGTCAGGGGGCACACCGTCAGGCCCAACAGACCCTTTCAGCTTCAAAATTGCTATCCTAACATCTCCAAGCGAGACCCGCGGAATGTCTATAATAACACCTTCAGTACCAATTTGGGAAGCCAAATTAGCATCAAGGGATGGTGATCTCTGATCAAATACAGAGCTAAAAAAACTAGCAAAAGCTTTAGCGATCTCAGGACCGACACAACTTTTATTATTAAATGAGAACGAATGCTCAAGGCCATGTGAAATATGCTTACTCTTAATAAATCTGAAAAAGTGGTGAGGATTACTAGCGATAGCACTCTCCATCTCTTTGAGAAAGAGGGTATAACGCTCACTCACACCACGTTTCACGATCTTCCTAAGAATCCGAAATTTCTCATAGTCACGAAATGATTGGCTACGTTTCCATCTTCTATGAGACAACCATTTTGCACGAACATCAGTTATAAGTTTGGACCCAAACCACGGTGGAAAAACCCGACGATGTAGTTCTAAATTAGGATAACTGATGAACCGAGGAACATAACTGTCAAAAATATTATATAGTGTGTTATACAAAAATTCAACAGCATCACCAGTATTCATGAGGTACATTTGGCGCCAGTCCATAGAACGAACCTCATTATAAACCAATTCAGAATCAACGCGAGCAAAATTCCACCGTGATGAAGGAATCCCAACAGATGAACAAGCTGAAACAGGTCTCACAGAAGACAAAAACAGAAGCTCAATTTGTAATGCATCATGATATAGGTCCTCAGGGATGATCGCAGTTCCTTTTGGGCATAGGATCATCGTTGCTGACACATTGGATTCATTCACCAACATAATATCAAGCTTACTTGGACTAATGGGTGAACCAACCTGTACTAGGTCGCAATAGGAAGTGCATATACATATACAGCTATACATCTCCCTTCCTCAATTATGGCACCAGAGAAATTATTTTTTAATATGCTATGGATATCCACCATTGGGGTGCATCTATCGTTTTATTTTTTTGATTAATTATTTTTTATAGGAGCTAGGAGCCGCCAAACATTTATAAAATCGCTTCTTTTTTATACCCACGAAAAGAGTCCAGCGTGCTTATTTAACGGTCGATTTAAAAAAAAAAAATACGCCAATAGATACACAGAAAATATCTTTCTCATACCGATGATGAATTTTTTTTAAAAATTGGTCCAGTTTTGGAGGAGAAAATAGGAGAATACGAAACCTCGATTTTGTCGATTTAAAATACGTATTATCTGGTGGAAGCGCAACTGTCGCATTCACTCAATATATATATATCGAAGAAAGGAACGGCAACAAAATTAAGATTTCAGGTGTACAGCCCTCTTAAAGACTTGTTTTGGAAAAATAGGTTCTTATTGGATTTTTTTAAAAGGACTTACTTGTATGTATGTATGTATATATATGGGTATAAAAAGTTCAACCTTTAATATACGAAACGTGCTCATATGCGAGCTGCAGAATTAGATTGAGCTCCTAGTGTGTCCGTGTTAGTCTGTGAGCGCTTTGAGTGTCCGTGTTTTTTCGTGAGCGTTGAGTCCCAATTTGGATGGGCCATCATGTACTTTCATCGAATAAGAAGTTAAATTCGTTTATCTGAATCCATTCATAAATGTATGAATAATCAACCGGTTTTTGAATAACAACGGTTGAACGTTTAAAAAAACTATTCAAATTCACTGTACCTATTTGTATTGGGACGATTTCACGGATTGGGAGATGTTGTTTATTGTGTGCAGTTTGGGCTTGTTTTAAATATTTTAATATCGAAAGGGGTTAAGGTGGAGGACAAGAACAATATATTGGGGGGTGGAACTGGTTCGCTGAAGATGTTGTGGCTCGCCGGCCCGGAAAATTCCGCATGTGCAGGCCGCGTTTTATGGGTGAAAACTCGTTTGGAAAACGCGAAACTTGTAATGGGATTTTTTCCATTACCCGCACACAGTCGGTTCGTGCACGTCATAATGTCTGTTTGTCTGTGGACCGTTTATCGCGGACCATTTGCACCGACAACTAGCCGAATCGTCTACTACTCTGTACCGTTATATACATACCTATACTAAGTTCCAGTAGTTGTAAGCACAAACTTGCATATTTCTTATTAGAGTTATTCGAATCATATGTAGTTTTCATACTATGCGTAGCAGTGATTTGTAGTAATTCAAAGTATTTGAACTTTAATAAAAATGGTCAAAACCATTAATTTATTATTTTATTGATAATTTCTTAATATAACCTATACATATGAACATATAATTGATTACACTACCTCCTTTTAAAAAAAAAATCATCCTCATATTTTAAATATAAAATCAAATAATTAAAATGTATAAAAAAATTATACTTCTTAGTGGATCTATATATGTATACGTAGTGCACTGGTATAGCTATTGCATACCAGTAGAGAGGTTGTGGGTTCAATTCCCGGTCAAATACGCTGCTGGCAAGATCTTGTGGTTATTAAAAAACACAGATCGACCGTTTTCCGATTTTTCTAGCTGAATTGTTGTGACGGATCCAATAAATCGATATCCTCCACACCTTTCAGCTTCTCGCAAATTCAAGTTGTAAGCATCTCGAATTTGTTGAATCTTATAAAATGCTACCTACATAATTTATTTCTCACAAATTTGCTGTGTATTAAAAATTTTGTTGTTTGTCCATAGATGTCTTCATGTCCTGCTATGTTTGAATAATAGCTAGTTCTTATGTACAAAAATGATCTAATCAATCGTATGTGTCGCCTTGGGGTAATTTCTATTTCAAAAATAAAAATAAATAATTACTATTTCTTATTATATTTAAATTTATAAGACAGATGTTTCGTCAACCTTTCTTAAATTCTCACCTTTCTAAAGTTGTACTGTGAAGACTCTCTGCATCATTTTAAGAGGAAAGGAAGATTGTCATTGAATTTTATGTGGACTGAGAACTGATACAGGTATTATAAATTCATGTATTTATTATATGTTATGTATAATCATGCTCTGTGCATTCATTATCCATTTTGTGACGAATTTGATTTTGTCTACATACTTACATTATTCTGCTTTTCCGAGATTCCGGACATATCAAATTAAAATAAGTGGTAACAATTTGAAAATTAAGTCAAATAGAAATAGTGTTTTTGGGACTGAAAATTGGACTTCGGCCACTTTCAAATATAACAACTCATATATTGCTATTCATACGCGATTGAAACTAATATCCTTCATACTTGCGAGAATTTAAAAGTATGGAAATTTTTACGCAGTGCGGTTCTCAAAGTGTTCAAAAACTATTGCGATTATGTTACGGGACTATAATATTTTTATTAAAAAGTTAAAAGGGGCTACTTTTAATAAGTGCGCAAACTTCGGAGAGACTCGAAACTTTGCTTTCAGCAGAGGTATGATTGCGCCCCGTCTATAGAAAGACTAAATCATGAATGTATACTTACCGTGTTTAGAAGTGCCTTGGATTTTAAGACTTTCCCTTCAATTTACGTCCCTACTTTGCACTCTCACCGACGGAGTCCTCCAACGTCTTGAATATTACACATTCTGATTCGACAATAGTGATTTTTTGAACTATCACATTGACCCCCTGAGTTACAGTATCGGTGTTGGGGTAGGGCTTTTGTGGGTGGCTCTAAGGGGTGATTGGGTATTTTGCGGGGGAGGATGGAAGAGAGATCGAACCCTAATGGTGGCTCTCCGGATCTGTTACTGACGCCTAATTGGCACTTTAAAAGATCTCTGGCTATTGTCTCCGTTGTTTTCTTTGCAAGAGGTTTTCACTCTTTGTTATTAGAATGCGATGATTGACGAAAATCCTAATAAATATTTTGTATGGCTTTACAATACATAGTAATATATATATATATATATACTTATACACCATAACGGTATATACGGCAACAGTAAGAATAGATGAGTTTCTTTCGGAAATATTTCAAGTCCAAAAATTCGTCCGACAGGGATGCATACTATCTCCTGATCTTTTTAATATATATGGGGAATACATAATGAGAGTATTCGATGGATGAGAAGGCAGAAAGATTTCTATCATAAGATTCACAGACGACAGGACGTTAATGGCCAGCAATGAGGATGAAATGGCTGAACTACTTCGTAGAATAGATATAGACTAGATATAAACAAAAATACCATTCTTTGGCAGATTTGAGACTCTCATTAAGTCAAACGCTCTAAAAGACTAGATGCTTTGATCTTAAGGGAAGGAGGATGCAAATCAGAAATCCGCAGAAGAGTAGGAATGGCGAAAACGGCGATGGTCAGTCTTGTAAAAATATGGGAGAACCACTCTATTATCAAAATAACGAAAATCTGTCGGGTGCGATTTCTGGTGTTTCCAATTGCATCGTATGGAGTCAAGACATGGACCCTGAAAACGAGAGAAATTCTATGTAGATGCATTCATAATATGGTGTTGGAGATGGATGTTGCGCATAGTATGGAACGCATGGACTCAAAGAACTGGCAGTCTCAGAGAGACTCTCCACAATAATTGACACAATCAAGTAGATATGTATGTATACATATATGCATGCAAATAGCATAAAACTTTATTGGATTAGAAAATAATTGGCCCAATGTGATGTGGCCCAATCAGATGTAGGATTTTCATAGATGATCTACATATATGTATAATGGATAAAATTAAGTGAATGTGTACATATGTATACATATGTATATGCCAACAGCACAAACTCTATGAGACTAGAAAGGGAGGAAGAAGAGAAAAAATAATAATTGAATAAAGTTGATACCTCCTCAGAAGATGTGAGATATGTACATATATCTTTTTATAAATCACTTCTGCGAAAAGCTGTCGAGTGAAGTTTGACTGTCATCGATAGAATATTTAAAAGATTAGGCCCATGTTGGAGCTGGAATTGATACGAACATGTCTATCCTCAAAGAGCTGGCAGTTTCAGAGAGACTCTCTACAATATATAGGAAAAGGGTTACTTCCTACTTTGGCCATATGGCCAGGAAGAATGTGGAGAGAATTTGTAGTCACCGGAACGCTGGATGGAGAAGGCGAGCGAGAGGACGGTCTTCCAAGGATGGTTTGACCAAAGAACTGATTGGATCGTCCCTTAACGCTACCTTTATCTTGGCACAGAACTAGGGGGGGGGGCGGATCGTCCATCAAATTCAAGATTACATCAATGACCACGACGCTCAGCATTAAGCAAACGAGACAGAAGAAGAATACACCATAATATAATTTTGTAACAGCAGCTTAATCTGTAGTCATTCAATATCCACTGGTGGATGAAGGCCTCTTCAACACCTTTGAATCCGTTTCTGTTCTTAGATATCTCTTAACCATCACCTAACATCCAACATTTTATTATTATTTTATCCACTCATCTCATCTTGTGCCCTTTTAGGTACATTTTGTTCAACTTTTCTTATTCTTCTATGCTTGTATGTATATCTTTACTTGCTCCACTTTATTTAAAGCATTACTTAATAAACAAGAAAGTCAGTGTTTAGTTCGTGTAAAGATTTTCGTAATTTAAACCGAATTGTATTATACATATAAATATCTCTGGTTCTGACATATATGTTTTATACTCGTAATATACATTCTTGAATCAATCGTTTTGTCTATTTTATTTTTGGTTAGAGTTCGATCGCACAGCTCGCAAATGATTCGCGCCGACTGCGCCCACATTCTATAATGATCCATTTAAAATACACGATCCTGTCATATAAGCGAGATTTGTTTGATGTTCAAAACGGAAATAATAGTGCCAATAAGGCATGCACCAGCCGGAGCAAGAGAGAGAGACGACCCGCTTTGTAGTCGACTCTTTTCCATGGATAATATTATATAAAAAGTGCGTTTTATATTATATTATATACCTACATACATATAAATATATATATATATATATATATATATATATATATATATATATATATATATATATATGTATATATATACGGAGTTCGGTCTTTCGTGTCATGTGAGGAGGACGTGCTTCTGCGTTCCTCCCGCTATTACTCGCTTAAACCCGGCTATTGCACGAAATTTAACTTAACCATCTAATCACTTATTTTACTAATTGCATCCTAGTATAATTTAAGTGTAAAAATAAACAGCAAATCGGTCGTAAAAAGCGGTTTTATATCAGTTATTTCGAAAAATTTTGTGCTAATTTTTGTGTCAAATCGGTGTCAAACGAGATACATCTCCCTACCTGAATACAAAAAAAGGGTCCTTCGCCAGCCAAGTCGGTCCCACAGAAGCAATAAATCTTCCACATAATTGCTTCCAGCCAAAAATCTTTAACGAACTTTACTTAATAGAATAATAGCAAACAGAAACGGTGTTTCCCAACTGTCTATCAGTTCTTTTTCATATTTAAATTATATTAAAGTAATTCGTGTAATTTTATATACTTTACTAAAGTTATTATTAAAATATTAAATTGCAAACCGCACTCACATATATAAATCCGTTGTCTCCAAAGAGGCGTCTCACGATAAAGATCTGTAAAAAAGTAGTATAACAATTGCTAATCTATTATTATCATAACTAACTACTTTCACTTACAAAGTAACCCTGTTAAATGGCATGTAATAACTCATAAGTGATCCAAGTGATACCTAGGATGACTATATGTCAAAGCTGACCACAGAGAAGAGTTTATGGCGGTAAGAACTCACTCCTTGAATGGAAATCTCTCTCAAGTACCGCCTTTTTCTCAACACATCTTGGATAAATGCGAGAAAAATAATATCCAAACCTCCAACAAGGTAAGAGTGACGATGGATGATAGCTTAGCTAATAGAAACCTGTATTTAGCCACGTACAATGTAAGAACGTTATCGAGTGAAGGAAGTGTGCTTGCATTAGAGAATGAACTAGAAAGTATCAAATGGGATTTAGTAGGACTTAGCGAAGTAAGACGAAAACAGGAAAACCAAATAATCCTAAAAAGTGGTAACTGTCTCTACTGGAGAGGGCTACCAAATGGTAGAATAGGAGGAGTAGGGTTTCTTATCAATAAGAGAATAGAAAGAAATATTATAGAAATAAACGACATATCGGAACGTATATGCTATGTAGTATTAAGAATCTCGAGCAGGTACACTTGTCAAATCTTCCAAGTGTACGCCCCCACATCTAGCCACCCAGACGAGGAAATAGAAGACTTCTACGAAAAACTACAGGGCGCATACGATAATAGCCGCCACCACTTTAAAATAATCATGGGCGACTTTAACGCAAAAATAGGACAAAAGGCAAACACAGAAAGAGCAGTAGGCAATTTTGGTACCGGCCAAAGAAACGACAGAGGCGATCGCCTCATAGAATTCGCAGAACACAACAGGCTCTTCATCACTAATTCATTTTTCAGGAAAAACACCAACAATAAGTGGACTTGGGAGAGTCCTAAAGGAGACAGAAACGAGATCGATTTCATCCTAACAAATGCCCTGCACTCCGTTAAAGACGTTAGTGTTTTAAGTAAAGTAGATATAGGCAGCGATCACAGATTAGTCCGTGCCAAGATGGCCATTAATATAAATTGCGAACGTAGGAAATTAATAAAAGGATGCAGTAACTCTCCAGATTTCGCTCAACTAAGGTCTAGGAAAAAGGAATTCGAACTCGAACTTGGAAATCGATACGGGAAATTAAACCCAGAAGCAGACATCGAGGAATTGAACACTGTAATTAGTTCGGTTCTAACCTCAACAGGTAAGAAATTAGGTGGTTTCAGGAAACAGATTAAATTAAGCAAAATTTCAGCGGAAACAAAAAACCTAATTAAGCATAAAAGGAATTTAGATAGGGATAATAATAAGCAAGAATACAATCTAGTAAATAAGGAAATTAAGAAGAGAATAGTCAGGGATGTCAGGGATTTTAACAGCAAGCTAATAGAAAATACCATTAAGAATAACCGTAGCCTGAAAAAGTGCAAACAGGATCTTTTCTTAGGCAAAAACCAAATGATCGCAATCAGATCAGAGAGCGGAGTAATAATTAGGAATAGAGAAGAAATCATAGACAGAGTTTACACGTTCTATGCAAAACTATACGAGAACGACAACGGCCAATTCCCCACTCTGGAATCGACACACGGCCAAAGGGTTCCTGCAGTATTGCCTAGCGAAGTAGAGGCCGCGCTAAAAACTGCAAAGAATGGTAAAACCCCAGGGGAAGATAATATTCCCATCGACTTACTAAAATGTGGCGGCCCCCCCCTAATTAATATCTTAGCTAGGCTTTTCAGCAAATGCATCCAGAACCAAGCTATACCAGAAGGATGGAATAACGCAACTATCATTTTAATACACAAAAAAGGCGACAAAAGCGATATCAAGAACTACCGACCCATTAGTCTACTTTCAGCGGTCTACAAGCTCTTCACGAAGGTTATTACAGAAAGGCTGAAGAATATCCTCGACGAGAACCAACCTATAGAGCAGGCAGGGTTTAGGGCAAATTTCAGCACAATGGACCACCTCCAAGTAGTTGGCGAACTAATCGAGCGCGCCAACGAATATCAACGGCCACTGTGCCTAGGTTTCGTCGATTATGAGAAAGCCTTCGATACAGTTAGTCATAATGCAGTACTTAACGCTCTAAAAACACAGGGAGTGCCGGAACCCTATGTGGGACTGTTAGCTACAATATATAAGAATGCCACAGCTTCAGTTAAAATTTTTTCAGGTACAGATAGATTTAGCATAGGAAAAGGAGTAAGACAAGGAGATACAATCTCGCCCAAGTTATTCAATGCGGTGCTTGAGGGAGTTTTCAGGAAATTGGATTGGGATACAGCCGGAGTAAGCATCAATGGTCGCTTTTTGAGTCACCTTCGGTTCGCAGACGATATAGTTTTAGTAGCTCGTGATTCAGCTGACCTACTTATCAGACTAACACAGCTGGACAGGGAAAGTAGAAAAGTAGGATTAAAAATTAACGTAGATAAGACTAAACTAATGTTCAATAGTTATTGCATGCCTGATAGCATCCCCTTAGATGATAAACCAGTAGAAGTAGTAAATAATTATTTATATTTAGGTCAAATAATTGACATGTCTGGTAGTAAAAATGAAGAGATAAAGAGACGTATGAAATTGGGGTGGAGTGCATTTGGACGGATGAATGCTGTTTTTAAATCAAAAATGCCACTCTGCCTGAAGAAAAGGATCTTTGATCAATGCGTTTTGCCAGTGATGACGTATGGATGTGAAACTTGGACACTGAACGCCAAGATGCAAAATAAAATCCAATGCACTCAAAGAAGTATGGAACGCTGTATGCTTGGCATAACGAGGAAAGACAGGAAGCGGAACACGTGGGTGAGAAATATGACAAGGGTAGTGGACATAGTGGATAGAGTGAAGAGATTGAAATGGCAATGGGCGGGTCACGTAGCTAGGAGGATGGACGAAAGGTGGACAAAAGAAGTGCTTGAATGGTACCCGAGAGAAGGCAAAAGAGTAAAAGGAAGACCGCAAGGAAGATGGGTGAACGAAATTAGGAAAATGTGCGGAATGAGATGGATGAGTGTTGCGCAAAACAGAGACGAGTGGAAGCGTGTTGGAGAGGCCTTCATCCAGCAGTGGATGGCGAATGGCTGTAAATGATGATGATGATATATATACATATATATATACACCGGCAGTCACATAAAACGGAACGCTTGTGAATTTTACGACTTCGAGGCCATTAAAGGATTATCCCTTTATGTGTAGGGTTTTTAACAACCAAATATTCTAAATATGATTGTTTTCTAAGATTTGAGTTTAGTTTAGTGTGGGTTTTTGAGGAGAAAGCATCAAATTCGAATTTTAACACGTCAACATGAAAAAACGAGCTCAGTTATCATTGCAGAAGAGTGTAAAAATCGCACCATTGGCGAGTTCAGGATTTTACTTTCGGTCAATTTCCAAGAAAATGGGATGTTCTATATCGACTGTTTCGAGATTACTGGAAAAAAAAAAGAGAATCTGGAAGTTTTGATCGTAAGAAGGGGACCGGACTGAAAAGATGCACATCTGAGAGGCAAGACCGTGTAATAACCAGATTATCTTTACAGCAGCGATTCAAAACTGCTGTAGAAATAAGAACAGATGTATCTTCACAATTTTCCATGGAAATCAGCGACTCAACAGTAAGAAGGCGACTCAGAGAAGCTGGACTGTACGGTCGGAAAGCTGCAAAAAACCCATTACTAACCAAGAGAATGAAAAACAATCGATTGGAATGGGCGAAAGCACATGAAAATTGGAGTCCATCAGATTGGCAACGAGTGATACTTTCCGACGAATCAAAGTTTAACCTCTATAGTCCTGATAGTTTTCCGTATGTCCGAAGGAAAGTTGGCGAAAGGTATAGTGAAAATTGTACCCTTAAAACTGTTAAGGATCCTCCAAGTCAAATGGTCTGGGGATGCTTTTCGTATCATAACATTGGACAATTGGAGTTTCTACAAGGTGCCATCGATGGAAAAAAATATAAAAAAATTTTAGAAGAAAGCTTTGTCCCATCGATGAAAAACCACCTTTCATATTCCGATGATATAATTTTTCAAGATGACTCTGCCCCTTGTCATCGAGCTAAATTAGTGAGTATTCATTTTATTTGATAGCATTGAATATAAATTATAAAATTTCAATCAAAAAACTGAATTTTTTTTTTTACTTTTTTTTAGGTTCGGGACTATTTACAAGAAATGGGTGTAAAGACACTACCATGGCCTGGCAATAGTCCCGATTTAAATCCAATCGAAAATTTATGGATGTGTATCAAGTACAGGATAAGGAAGAACAATGTTACTACTCTTAAATCGTTGAAAGAAATAATAGAAAATATATGGTACGAAGACCTCCGAATCGAAAATTTAAAAACTTTAGTAGATTCTATGCCAAACCGAATAAAAGAAGTTATAAAATCGAAAGGAGCCGCTACAAAATATTAATTTCTTTTTTATAAGTTGTAAATAATAATATGTGACTGTAATAAAATTATAAATGTATATGTATAGTGCTATTTTCATTTCAAATTTCATTTAACCGTGCAGTCAACGCACGTTCGTAAAATCTGCCCTCCATTAAATTTCTCCCCAACTCATCTTTATCACCTTTTTTTTTCCACGTTTGGTGTTACACGAACGCACTATGGTACAACCTATCATTTAAATGACTTTCGGTTTTGGTTTTATATAAGATTACCGAAATTTCACGCAAAAACATGTTTCGCTTAAGCGTTCCGTTTTATGTGACTGCTGCTGTATATACGGGAAGGGGAAGAAATAAATAGATGCGTTCGTAACAACGCCTTTGCATTGCAGAATCAAACAAAATTTGTATCGAATGTCGACAGTCTCATCTGAGACAGTGGTCGTTCATTCTGAATTCGAAAGGGTTGAGTTTTTATTAATTTTAAGCCCATTGTTTTACGGATGAAGACCGCACTTACTTATTAATATTTAGAGGGAGAAAACCCTCGAGAACTTTCCTCGGGGGAAATCGCACCCTATTGTGATTTGTTTATCTATGTAGTACGATGAAATTGTAGCAAGATGGCTTTTTCGCATATTGATTGTTTTCGGAGGGGTTGTAAATAATCAATATTTATTATATTATATGTATATATGTATGTGTATCAGTTATATGTTGCAGTCCAAGTGTTCACTCCGGTTTTTTCATGAACATGCTAGTTTGTTCATATACGAACTATTGGTATATTGCGGTTTTTTAAATAGAACAGTGATTTGTGCTTGTATTAGAGCAATATTGCTGGACAACGCTTATGTTTAGTGTAAGTGCTAACAGTCAAAAGCTATCTCAAACTAGACTCGGCAGGTCTCACATTTAATTGTCAAAACATCAAGTATTCACTCCGGTTCGTCCATGAACATACTAGTTTGTTCATACACGAACTATTGGTTTTAGTATAAGTACTGACAGTCAAAACTTACCAGTTGTCGTATGAAAAACTTACCTGTCAAAATGTTTGAGATGTCAAAATGCCGAGTATTTAAAAGGAATATCATATGGAAACACATTACAACGTTTCTATAATTGCCGTTCCACTAATTTTTAAAATGTTGCAAATCAGTAAGCATACATACATAGGGGATGGGACAAACGCTTAGCAATATTTAAACTTGTATATATGTTCATATGTGTATGAACAAACTAGTTCGTTTGTCATAATTTTCTTATGTGTATATTATAGCTGGCCAGATTGGTTCGTGTATGAATAAACTAGTATGTTCATGATCGAACCAAATGTACTGTATACATACATATATTTGGTATTACCAATCTTTACATATGTATATGGGATCATTTCGACATTTTATAAGTAGGTATAGCCTTTTCAAATCAAACGTTGATTGAATTGACCTTATAAGTCTTAGTGATATTTTGGTCAAACTCAAATATGCTACACTTTCGTAAAAAAAAACATGGCAACATGTTTGTTCAGCCCTGATATCTATTGTTGTATGCGAACTATTACGTTTGAAAAATATATAGAGGTATAATGTTTGATAGTATAAAAAAACTCCATCAAAGTCGGTTGTACCGCCTCATTACAAATGATGGATTGCACGCTACCTGATATATGACATTGATTAACTGAAATATTGTGTTGTGTTTAATACCAGATTAATCACGTTTGATTCGTATTTACGTTACATACATACATAAGTATGTATAAACACAGCTTTTCCCACACTTTAAGACATGATGGTACGTTTTAAACATTTTCAAGAAGCTTTTAATTAAACGCTCCGTATCGTTTTGTTAAGAGGCGTTCATCAATTATGTCAAGAGAGTTCAAATAAAAAAGCGGCATTTTTTCGCCTTTCATTGTGGATTCTCATGGAATACTTTCAGATTACATTATAATTGTGACGGTGTAATAAATAAATAATTGAATAATCTGAGCGGATGGCGCTCCCCTCCCGCCCCTCTCCCGGCCCGCCACCCCCCATCCATCTGAACAAATTCCCCTTTAAGCAATTTGGTAAATGAGTTTGCTAACACCGTGAAAGTTAATTATAAGGAGTATGACTTGAATAAGGAAATTAAAATTCTTCTCCAGAAGAGCTTGAATTTTTATTTTTCTTCCGTCCTATTACGATTCAAAAAGAAGTTTTTTTTCGTGTTTGCCTTACACAGATGTACCGACCGGCCTCCCCTTCCCTCCCCCGCGTCCGTTGGTGCCGTATTCATAATGAAGTTGTTCTACAATGGAAATAATACGCGAAAGGGGCTGGCTCATTTACCCTCGACGCCGATGGTCCTCCCCCAGACTCCTGTGGTCCCCCTGCGGGCGCCTCCGTTTCATTTTTATTGAATACTAATTATTGGCCGGAAAATCTTGTTTGCAAGTTTTAATTTGACGGGAGTTTCCGGCAAGGAAGCGCACATAGGCCCTCGTCCTCTGCAAACAGATGGATCGAAATAAATTCAGAATAAAATTACTCGACGACACGAGGTCCTGGGTGGCGAGCGGGAAAGGGAAAGGCAGCAGGATATCAAAGAAAAGGGGTTGCGTTTTTTTTTTCATTCATCGTAACCCGCTTTCAAGACGGGAAAAAGGAGGAAAATAATTAATAAAACAAGAAGTAAATATATTTTAAATTCGTTTATTTCCCTCTTCATTTTCTTATTATGTAAATGAAACAACGTTGAGATTTGTTGCGACCCGAAAAGCGGTCGAATTGCACGGCTTTCGAGCCGAAGAAAAGCCTCACAAAGGCTCTGCGGGGCGAAAAGGTACAATGTGTCGAGGACATGACTTTCGGACTCTACACAGCGGTTATCCAGTTCAGAGCACAAGCACAAGCGCTAAAGAGTCAATTAATCTAATGAGAACACGCTAAAAGCGACGCATTTATCAGCATCAAAAGGTCAACGGTTACCATAAAAACAAACAACTTAGAAGTACGTAAAATCTGCAAATAATAGAGATCGGTGGAATAGTAAGCAATTCATACATTCATCTTTGCGGATTTCCTCCCCTTTCAACGATGCGCACTTATACCTCTCCCTATCGAGAGTTTCGCATCAAAAAACAATACGTCAGCATCGGGGAGTAAATAACGTCCGCATTCGATATCCCATGGATTCAAATGCGATGGAAAAAGCGAGGAAAACTCGCTTTCGGCGAACGGTAGCAATCTTGCGGTTCTGCCCGTTTCGTGTACTTCGAAAATCGTCATCGACGAACTTAAAGACCATAAAAAAGGACAAACGTCGTAGAAGACTTGGCATGAATCCCCCCTTATTTTAGATGTTGGCTTTTTTTAAGACGGAAAATTCGCAGCGAAGTAAAAAATACATCCCCTCTAAGTGTCTTTAATCTGCTGAAGAGTCGTATAAAAAAAAACCATATGACCATTTGAAGTGTAATATAAAAACAATTGGTTTTAAAATGACTGTTAATGCTCGTACTCTGAATGTGAATATTGAAACGTAAGAACAAAACAAATCAATATCCGGAACATAAAATGTATTTACATAGTTTGACCGTATTAATGGATAAAACGTGTCAGAGGAGGAGATACATAAGTAGGCAAGCATTTTGCACGGCAAATTTCCATTAATAAATATTCTGAATGTCGTGTGAAAACAGATAAAAATTAACTGACAAACCAACAAGTAAAAAACACCAACGTCTTAGATAACATTGATATAATAATAATAATACAAAAAAAAAAGTTTGTTCATATCAACGTCATTATCAAATAATCTTAAAGAGATATTATAACATTATAATTACAAAAATGTACAATGTTCGATCACAATGTGTTCTCTCTCAACCCATACAATATACATATATGTATATTTATTTAATTATTAGGTATATTCGGTACGATAATAGTGTATGTTGGACATACATGTTGAATTAATTGAAGAGGTGAATTGGCATTGTAATTTTTTAACCCTCCTCGGGGAAAATTTGTTGCAACAAATCATTCTATTCATAAATTCATTAATATGAAACACATTACAGGACAAAAAAGTTCATAGCTTATTTTAAAAAGGAGGGTTAATGTATATAATAAACGAAAGAATACAATTTCAACACGTTAACTGTTCATATACACACGTTTATAAAAACAAGAACAGAATACTTTTTTTATACATTATGTATTATTCTAGACATAAGCTCGCCATTTCATTGTTCATATTTTTGATATAATCCATTATAAAAAACAAAAACAATTACAAATTTAATTCATTGACAGTTAACGCGTTGTTGATTTAAAATTTTGTTTACTTCATTTAATTTCTATTAGGGTTTTATGAATACATGTATGACTAAAAATGTTGATCAACTTTACACTTCGTTTATTCCATAACAAAAACAAATTTCTATTTGTGATCACAAATAATATGCGTCATAAATTTATACACAAATTGGTAATATCGTGCGTTTCAGATGAATCGAGTTGTGAAATGCATCTCTTAAATAATAGTTAACATATATAATGTATTTATTTTTCCATTGACGTCCATTTCTTAATTAATGTTTATTTATTTATAACAGTAAACATTTATAATTCGGAGTTTATATTATAATGTCTTACAACACTAAATGGTCATTTTACACAGATTGTATTGCTTCTAAATGATATTTGGGTATATTACATGTACAATTATATAATATATGTATAATCAGAATTCATTCACAATAATACTGTCGGCGTGAAAGTGTTCGACACTTGATAATAACATTAATAAAAGATAAATACTGATAAAATAATTGATTGATCGATATTATTTGTTGGTTAACTATTATTTTAAATTAAAAAACATTGGAATTAATTTGATCTTTCTTAATATTGAGTTGAAAATAAATATGTCTACATAATATTTACATATAAACAATTGATATTATATATATAAATGTGTGTTTTTATAATATATATGTAGTATATATATATTTTTTTTTTTTGAGAACTTCTTTCCTTATGTAATAGTATAATATATACATCGTTTTTGTTTATGACCCATAGACATAACATGGATGTTGGACTTATATTATGGCAAAAATTAATTTAAAGAAATAATAATAATAAAAACACTAACATGGGATCGAGATCACACAAGGACAAAAACGGTAGCCTTGCATTTTTCAAGGCAACAAGTCTCAAATTACAAATTAACTATGCATTAACTTAATCCTTAACAGAGTCTCACTTTCGTCAACCAATATATTTTAATTGAACTTTCATTTACTTCTCGTGATGATAATAGCACTGATATTATTTATTAACTTATTTTCCAGGATTTTTATTTTTCTTTCATTAACTAATTAAAGATCAACTAATTCAATCAAATTTAAGTACAGATCGATAGTCACGAACGTTTTAGTTTTTAGTCTAGCACGAAACCTTCGTGGTTTAAGTTCAGTCATTTTTTTCGCCATTAACTTAACACCGACGAACACTGTGATGCTTGGAAATCTTCTTGCGACGAAACGGCGATGGTGAAATCAGTTTTCAGACAGAAAATCAATTTTCATCATCAGGGGTGACATGATTTTCTGTCCACCAATTTGCAGTCGTCCTTTGTTGTGGGTATGCAGGAAGATAAGCGCATTCCATCATCTGAAAACAACAAACAGAATCGGTTAATATCACTATGTAATAACACATTAATATAATATACTTATAATCCATTGTAAGCTTTCAATATTTGCTCTAACGCCACGATCAATGATATATGTACATATGTTATTTATTCAAGAAGACTTAACAAAGATTAAGTAGGTAATTTGGAATGAAAAATGAAGAAACATTAATTAGATTTCAATTTATCAACACCCGTAAAAGTCTGACCTTGGAGATTTTACCATCTTTGATCTGAAATTTTGTCATTAATAAATAAATATATAGAATAAGGGCTTTTAATTTCCTCAATGCTAAGTTTTTACCCAAAACTTACATATATTAGATCTTAGTTGGAATTTGCATATATATGTTCTATTTGGAACTCATCATTTTAAAAATGTATTTAAAAGGGTTCAAATAAGAATTTAAAAAATGCCTTCCGAACTGAAATCACTTTCATACGATAGGAGATTGAAAAGAATGAATCTATGTATCTCCATTAGAGACGAGAAAAATTAGAGGAGATCTAATCGAAGTTCACAACTTTTATAAAACCAATACAATTAATTGGAATACAATTAATTAAAAGTCTGACCTTGGAGTTATGATTAACCTCTCGACATTTAACAAAACCTTTCATCTGAGAGGTCACATGTACTCTCAGAATCCAAAAAGATATTTTTTATAAAAAAAAATAAGAGAATCTTTCAAATATAGAGGTTAAAATTTGGAATAGACTATCAAATGAAATAGTAACTTCTAATAAACTAATCTTTTTAAAAATAAACTATAAATTTATCGGTTTTTGTAGTTTTTCTTTATTCTAAATATATCATCATCTATAGCTGTTCACCATCTACTGCTGGATGAAGGCCTCTCCAACACGGTTCCACTCGTCTCTGTTTTGCGCAACTCTTATTCATCTCACCCCACACAATTTCCAAATGTCGTCTACCCATCATTCCTGCGGTGTCCCTTTTGATTTCTTTCGGGTACCATTCTGGCACTTTTTTTGTCCACCTTTCATCCATTTTTCTAGCCACGTTGCCCACCCATTGTCATTTCAATCTCTTCACTATATCTATTCTATCTACTATCTACTACCCTTGTCATACTTCTTTATTCTATATATTTTACTATTATTGTTGGCAAACCATTTGGATCCATCGGCCATGCTACCTCTCTCAAGTATTTGTAAGTAAAAAAAATCAAATAAAAATGTCTGTTTTTCTACTATGCAAATGTACAATTTATATTGCAGTACTTAACTTGGATCGCAGACACATATTAAGCATGTATGTATATAATTTTTTAAGATTTTTACTTTTTGTTGCAACTTTCATTAGCTCAAGTAACGCCGACCAATCCAGCTATTACATATACATAAAACTATCGAAGAAAATCATTTTTGTTATGAGAATCATCGTTAGCATCCTAAAAAGACAGAGTTCGCTTGTAAGAAATTGTAATATAGACAATTTCATACCGTATCATAGCATCTTTAATAATAATTCCATGAAATTTCATCAACAACACTAAGAATGAATGAATTTAAAAAAAAAATCACATTAAAATATACAATATGAGAATCGATTTATATATCTATTTCAATTCACTTCGATCCGCCATATTGTTGTGTAAATTACAAGCGATGACAGCCGACGTCAAGCAGTACGTTCGCGCATAAGATAAGGCTCATTTATTTGATTTATGTCGGCGTTGCATTGTGCCTGGAAAGGAACAGGTTAATCTTTCAGCGGCCCTTTCGAAGCGGAACGACCGACTCGATAAATTTGACAAAGTGCAACGATGCAATCCGACAAAGCGCTATTATTACAGTTCGATCGATCGTTACTGTCTCGCGGGGGTACGCGTCAGATAAACAATGGCCGGGGAGGGGGGATAATTAATTCATACGACAGAAGTTTTTATAGACCCGAATGAATTGTTCGACCGGTGGTGCGCACATATTAAATCAAGTCGAATTAGCGAATGCATTCGTAAGCTGCAGCTTCCAAATGCATAAAGGATGTCCTGCATCGCTCGTGGCCCCCGCACAATGCACGCTGTCCTCATAATTCACCGGAGCCACCCCTGGCTGTAATGAATAAGCCCCTGAAGCGAACGAGTACAGCCAATTCGATCAATTGAGATATTCAACCCTTCAGAAACAATTGTTTTCGAAATAATTTAATTATCATTGAATTCAATTTCAAATTATGAAACGTATTCACGATTGTATGTATGTACATATGTATGTAAATGTGAAAAGTCAGAACTCCTATAACGAGCTGGTTCCTTTCAGTAAAATGTAAGAAAAGAAAATTTAAAAATATAAGTGAAAATGCAAAACCTTCTATTTTGTATCATGTTTTCTTAAAAATTTCATTATTTTATTTTATTTATGCAGGTATATCCATTTTTTTTTTTCATTAACCTGCATCTATGGTCAATATTGTAAATTCAAGTATATTTCAAGGCCAATTTCAAAAATCAATCATCATTTTTTGTAGCATTTTAAATATCAAAAAATTATGAGATGCTCTAAACTTAATTTTTTTCTAAGCAAATTGGACAGGATTGACAATTTGTCGGAACCGTTTCCAATGAAATCAGATAAATTGGCAACTCTTAATTGACCTTAGAGTCACATATCCAGCGACAAAGTCAGGAATAGAACCCGTGACCATACAATCGAAAGCATTACATGCTAACCACTGATCTACATATGTCGCTGGTAATAATATTACTTTACCTATGTATGTAAGTAGTAACAATAGATGAAGTTTTGTGAGCATGCAAAAAATCGATCTCGAGATTTTGACTGAATTGAACTTCAATCAATCACCGATCACTTTATCATGGTTTTAAAAAAATGTGTGTCTGTAACTCGAATACCGTTAATCCTATCACACTTACTTAGTATCAGTTACTGAAGTGGTACCTCCCCTTATAGGTCTTCGCTATTTTACAAGTTTTTAAATTCAATTATCTCCTAAGCCGCTTTAAATGGGCTGAAACTTTTTAATATGTAATGGTTCATTTATACCAGCACAGCTCACGTACGTGAACAGCAGCTCGAAAAATATTCATCAGTACGTTCTATATGGACACATTCATATGTATGTTCCGTAATGTATATGTGCGTAAGCGAAATAGAAGCAACCGACACGATCAATCCATATTATACAGCAGTACACATGATGTCATAGTTGCGAATGCACGCGTACTAACGAAAGTGCGCATGCGCATATGAATATTTTCGGAAGCGTCATGTTGTGACAATATTTACTTGAGCAACACGACGTAAGCAATATTGAGCCGTATCGTCGCGCTATGTAATGTATATGTGAGCCGATTTTTCCTTGCACTCGTCCAAAACAAGTATGAACGTGCCGAAAACGGGGCGTTTTGTATAATATGAATAGAAGTAGTATTTTCCATGCAATGCTGGGTATTTATTTATTTTACACATGTATTTATTAAATACACCAAGTATTATTAGTGTTATACAAAGAAAATACGTATTAATTAACAACCACAGCTATGTACATATGAAACGATCGACCTGGAGTCACAAATCCAAGGTCTGGCCAGCAGAAACCAGCGGGATTTGAACCCGTGACCACTTTGTTCAAAGCATTATATGCTACTAGTCTATGCTGCTGGTTATATAGTTTTTTTTTTATTAATATTTTTACTTCAACCGGAAGTACATAGTACTTTTACTCTAAAGAATCGAGTACACATAAGTAAGTAGCTGTAATAGAAACCGCATAAATAAATCGCCCTGATTATTCTTATAGCAGGTGTTTCTAATTCAATGATCTCCAATGATTTCCAACGGCAGATAGCAAGATGCAATTTTGTGCAAGGAGAGCGTCACGCTCGACTCCGAAAATGTCGTAATAGGCTTACGAATGCGTAACAAAACGCTCAATAAGCTTGGACACGGTTCATTCGACAAACGTATTGAAAAAAAAAACGCAAATGCAAAGCCGACCGTGAAATGATATTTTCTAAGATCGAATTTATATATAAAACAATAAACCGGTGGCCATTTAGTGCGAAACTCGACTGTCACGTAACGCAAAACCTACACCTCTCAAACAGTATAATCGACACGAAATGAATCAAGTCGTGGCGAATCGATCATCGACTCGAGTGGTTTTGCGATCGAGTACACTTTAAGAAGCGTTAAGTGATATTTGCTCCGATTTGGAAGACGTATACACGACGACCGTAAATAATACGTTTTATTTTATTTATTATTGTTGTTGTTGTTTTGTAATACTCTTTTTGTTCAGTATTCACCGCTAATTTAGTGCGATAAACTATTCAGTGGTGGGAAACGTAACAACCTGGCGTTATTCATCGACGTTGGTCTGCCAGTGATGGATGATAAAAATTTCGGCCATGATTCATAAAAAATGCATATGGCGGTCGTGAATCGACGCGATGGTAGAAGCGACATAATTTATTTTGCGGTGTTTTCCGACATTTTCGGCAAATTAAATCACAAAAAAATCCGTTATATAGCACGCAATAAAATTGCCGGTGTACATTTCTGTATAGCATTTTGAAGCAGTACATATGTATAATGGCACGACATGACTGATTATTTCGTACTATCTAATTATTTTGACAAGTTTCTCCTACATTTCTTCAAACATGCATATCATCGTTATCGATCACTGTCAATACAAGGATAAAATATCACCTAAAACACTCCAGGAGGTGAGTTTTAGATTGGGTCGCCATTGCATATATCAGGCGTGCTATCGTTTTTTTACATGTACAAAACAATGTGTGTTTGCGCCCTTATCTATAGATTTATTTAACACATGTAATACATACACATGTCTGTACATATTCGAGTTCAGATCCGATTAGAGAAGTATATATATTTTTATGTAATCGTATATGTATATGAAAATTGTTGAGGAAACGAATCAATGTTTCATTTAAATTTAAAGTCTATTGACTGTTTGATTCAAATGAGATGTTCAGCTAATGAAGTCAAATTAGAAAAGTCAATAGAATATTTGAAGCGAAAAGAAAATGATGAGGAAAATGTTAAAAATTGTTTTTATACGTATATAATTGTGAAATATTATTTTAGTACACACATCAATCTCTCAATACATATGTATATGAGCCGTTATATTTGTAAGTGGCGTAAATTCACTTTTCTTCTTTTCGAGAAATATCTCGTAAAACGTTAAATATAATGTTTTGCGTTTTACAATATTTAAAAATACTAGTGGCTTGTATTTGTAGTGCAACTTGTGAATTTAGTTTAAATTGGACTTCCGACACTTTCAAATATAGCAACTTATATATCCTTTCTGTAACTACATACTAATCAAATTGAATTCGATGTTTTTGGAATTGTAAAATTATGGAGTATTATACTTGATTTCATTCAATATATGTATGTACACATATGTATAATACATACAATATGTATCTCCACTTATTAACCAAAATTTTCATCCCAGAAGGAAAAAAAAAGGAAAGGCATTGCAATCATCACTTTCCGTGAAAAATCAATATACACCTGAAATTGTTTGAATGCATGTATTTTATAACAAATGGCTACCCCATAAAATAACCAAGGTGTTTTGTGAAAAAATTTGGATCGTCGAATTGTTCCGTGGAAGAATAAGATAGAGAAACCTTGATCCAGAAGATGAATTGACCGAATAAAATAATGGTTTCATCTTAACATAACTATATCAGCAGACAGTAAAGAATGAAAGAGGCAGTTTGAATATTCATGATTTTCATTTCGGATGTTGCGCATTCCATGGACCGCAAGGCGCACGAGCGTCTCCGTTCTCAAAGAGTTGACAGTTTCAGAGAAATTCTCCACAACACGTAGAAAAAGGATTCTTTCTGACTTTGGACTTGTTGTCAGTAAGAATGTGTAGAATCTCAAGAAGATGGTAAAGGCGAGCAAAAAGACTGTTTACCACAAGATGGTCAGATCAAATCAAAGAACTGATGTGAGTGTCCCTTGGCATTGCATTTAGCTAGGTATATAACGGGCGGATCGTCCACCGGATGCCAGATGACAGGAAATGATCACGATGCTCATCAATCAATCAATCAGTTCACAAGGAAGGACCTTAAAGATCATAGTAAATAGATAAATAAGTAGTTATGGAATAAATACGTATGTCGAATCAATCCAGTTAGTAATTGTAGTATAGTAGACGTATAAATACGAGTCAGCCAGTAGACGTATGAATTCTGCCATATCAAACTGGAATACTACACAACACAATATCGAATATCAAATAATGGATGCCGAGAGTGCATAGCCACCTTCAGTCAGTTCCGTCAACATGTCCAAGCGAATTTAATTAAGAAGATAAGTGTTGAGATGTACACTGGAGCTGACTACAGGTGAGGAGTTGGGGGGAGGGTTGGTGGTGGTGAGGGGAGCAACTCTCAACACTGAAGAGGGGAAGAGGGACGCAGCACCTGTACCACCGGCTCCGGGGAGATTGGTCTAATCATGCTAATGGCCAATATACACGGCGTTCGTGGGTGGGTCGGGAAGTGGGGGAGAGACAGCACTACCCATCCGCATCTGAAAAATAACCCCACCCCCCATCTACCTCCCTTCCGGCCCGGCCACTTGTTACTTACCCAGATGAATTCTTCAGGCACAAAGTGCCAGCAAAAATATTTAGTGAGCCTAAAAGCTACCCGAACCGTACGAGAGCGCTCCTCTAGCTTTTATTCGTTCCACTTTATTTCAATAGATTTTGAATTTAAACACGTCGTGGCGGACTTTATGCCACGAGTCTGTTCAACGTATGTATGTAGGATTTTTCGCAAACATTTTGTTTTGATGCATAATACATCACGTTATACGTAACGTGTCCTTTCACATTTGCACGAAATGTTTTAGTTTATTTTTTCAAATTAAAATCGTACGACTTTCGTGTAAAAATATAAATAAACGAGCCCTCGTTTGGCGGAAAACTTTTTCTGTTGACAAATTTGTTTAAATGATTTCGAAATCATTTTTCGAGTGAAGATGTTGTACCGTGGTAAGTATAAACATGACGTAATAAATCTTAAGTGCGAAAACTCAAAGGAACTCTAATCTGTATATAAAAATTCAATTTGAATTGTTCATCGCTAATTAATTAACAATTTTTTTAGTCTTTGAATTTAAGGTGTGATTCTTAGCTAATAACACTTTTTTTAATTTTTACATAGATGTCATGTTATTTAAAATAAATTACGATTTAACAACGTTGGCTCATTGAACTACGGTTATAGTTGAAGTGTATTTTCAGTTGTAATATATTTTGACTAGTTGGGATATATTCCATCTAACCTGGTACCAACTACCGTTATAGTTTAAGTGTATTTTCAGTTCCAATATATTTTGACTTGTTGGAATATATAAGGTTTACGTCACGTAAGTTGATTCATATGGCGAATTATATTCCAACTGGTCAAAATATATTATAATTGAAAATAGAGTTCAACTATAAGTCGGTATCAAGTTCGATGAAGGTTAGGTTTTCATGAAAACGTCATTCAACTAGTAAATTGAGTTGGAAAGTCACATTTTTGTTTAGAACACATTATTAGAGTTATCGTAATACGGTACTTATTACTTTTATTCGTAATATCTAGTAATTATTAATGCATTATTGAATTCTAAAGCATTCGTAAAAAGATCAGAGCTCTCAAAACTCAACTGTTATATGATATAACTTATATTACACATGGCGCACATTGTTGAAAGTTTATTTGCGCTTGTAGAGATATAATTTACTAGTTGAATTGTATTCGAATATGAATGACCTAAAACGCCAGTTGGAATATATTACAAATAAAAATACACTTCGACTGTAACATATACAATATGTATGTATAACATAAGAATTAAATAATGAAAGCAAATGACGTTATAACAACGTTGCGCATCAATCAACTTATTAAAAAGAAATTTTGTTATAAAAAGAATAATTTATAAGGAATCAAAACGTAAAATAAATTTATTGTTTAATCGCAGGTTGGAAAAAATATGGCGGGCATCACGAATCAAATTTTAACTGTTGAGCGGAGCAAATCTGAAGATAATGGAAAAAGAAATATGTGCATAGAAAAAAAAATTCAATCAAAAAGTTTCAACTGTATTTTTGAAGACTTTTTTTGAAAAATTTTTAACACTTCACTCTTCGGACTTCTTACACAAATTTTCCGGTGAGTGTGTATATATACCTATATAATAGGTATCTAAATAGCCTTAAAGCACCAATGCAGATTTTACTTATGTGCAAATTTACATTGAATCACGTTGAAAAATATGAATTTTTAGACAAATCTTAAGTATTAGTGCGAAAATTGACGTCGTCTTGTTGTTACATGTTGCATCTTCAATTCCTTAAACTGCTTAAGGAATTAAATTTCTATCAATATACTATTACTACATAGTACTTGAATACCTATTCAACTTAAAGAAACAACCAAAGTGAATCGGACAAGAACAATCCCATTACTTTTCTCTCGTACTCTGAGCAGAGACCCAGATCGAAATATGAATATGTATAACGAATCGCTTTGTTTTTTTTTTACTTGTGATTTATCGTAGTTTCATTATTGTTGTAGTACAATTTATGCGTAATTGTGGTCATGGGGTTGTCCAGCAGAGGTCACCAGCACATAACGACTTCCTGTCCAACGGGGTATGCATTGTGCGCTCACCAGCTGACGAATTAAGCATTTCACTGCCTAACGACGGGGAACGGGCTCCGGAACGATTAACTTCGTAAATACCGACTCGTATTTAACCCAAAAGTTGGTCCTAGACTAGAGAGGTAGATGGATTTACAAACGGGGCTCCTAATCGCTCCAGCTAGACGAGAAGATCTTGCCGGACAATCGCCGTGTGATTGTTGGCTATAATTTCATTTGAATTTGTACAGCTAGCCGTGTGGGATTCGTCTCACGCAGCTTTCGAGAATTGTGTACGATTAATGAGTACTATTTTCGGATCAATTAGTCACAGGGGGTGGGGGGAGGAAATTAAGTTTAAATTCCGTTTTATATTTGTCTGAGAATGTCAGTGTGTTTGAATTAGGTAAATAAACGCGCAATGTCAATATGTGTTGAAGTTTCTAGTGTAAATGAGTTAATATTGGCGTGGCGTGCTAGACCGCCATTTGTGGACATCATCAATCAAACGTATTGCACAAAACAGTATACACATACATACATATGGCCCAAAACCCCTATTATACAATTATTAAACTGTAGTAGGGCTTAGGTCTCGTGAAAGCTCTACCAATAACCGCTATAGCAAAAGTGGGGTTCGAATCTCACAAATTGCTCGATTGTCATTCACCCTTCGAATGATTTCGCTTAATTCTTATTGGGAATTCAATGACTCAATTCTTTACTTGTGAATATTATGTATGCTTCACAAATCGACTAGCATTTTAATGCTAAGCATATAATCTTTCGATATATGACGCGGAAACAGACTAACAGTAGGAAGGAACAAGATGAAGGTTCAGATTTTTTCAACAAATTGGAGAATCGTTATCAGAGATTATTGCAATCGCGAAGACAAATTTAATGCCGCTGGAACTTACATATTATCATCATTATATCCCAGATATACATTCGCCATCCACTACTGGATGAAGACTTCTCCAACGCGCTTCCATTCGTTTTGTTTTGGACAACTCTCATTCATCTCATCCCACACATTTTGCTAATTTCATCCACTGATCTCCCATGTATTATATATGACTTTCCTTGCAACCTTTTATATTCTCTCGGGTACCATTTGACGACTTCTTTAGTCCATTGCCATTTCAACTAAAACCTATAAAGATGTACATATGTATATTGAAATATTGTCTTCGAAAGAATTAGTTACTTCTTAATTATGAATATTGATCAATAGCACTGTACAACTTTTGTTCTCTTTTAAATTAAATTTATATTTTAACATGACATGACACCTATGGTATTAAACTTGTACAAATAAAAATTTAAAGATTGTAAATTTGAAATCATATTCAAATAGTGGTGACAAATAATAGGTAGGATGGTTTTCGGCAATTTTTGATGAGAAACCGTTTCAACAATGAAATCAGATAAATTGGGAAGCTTTGATAATAAACGTTCGACTTGGAGTAAACCAACGGCGTGGACTAGTTGTTGGCATATTATGCTTTCGAGCAGAGTGGTCACGGGTTCAAGTCCCACTAGAGACCCGCTACTGGCCAGACCTTGGTTTGTGACTCCAGGTACATCGTTTCTTATCAGAGTTTGCCAATTTTTCTGATTTTCATTGAAATGTTCCCTGTAAAAATTTGCATCTCCTTTCCTATCTCTTGCTAATCTCAAGTTATTCAGCGTCCTGAAATTCGCCATTTTTTTCCATAGATGTCACTATGGATGTTTGTATGAATTTTCGCATTGTATAAAATGCTTATGAATATTAATTGCTTTGGAGCGATCTGCAAAGGCGAGTGTTCATGTTCTATGAAATAAAATAAAAAATAAAAACAAATATCCAAGTCTGATCAACAGCACTACAGAATTACTCCAATAAATTCTTTTCAATCGTGATTAGCCCAGGGTTTGAACCCGAGAACTTCTCGGTGGTTAGCACTAACCGAGCTATACTGCTGGGGATCACTTCACCATAATAGTAACTTTTCAGTCAATTTTTCAATAAAAATTAATTGAATCAATTATTTAATACCCCATTGCAACTTTTGTATCAGAAACACTTATTGAACAGTTTTAAGTATGATTTAATTAGAATACGAGGTATGGACGTAATAGTTACTAAAATGGTGATTTATATTTCAATCGTATGACTTTTACTGGTTAACAGATTCGAGTGAAATGAGTTATGAAACTGTGTGGACATACTATATTGGAAGTTCAAGTAACCAATTGAACCGAGTAAATGTTGACCGAAGTGAGTCGATTTAAATCACCGTAGCATCGTCCCAAAGTAATTTTTGGCATTTACGAGCCATGTCGAATACTACATATACACGGTGATGGGATTACGATTAGTGTTGGTGCACTCGAGTGCAATGGTGGTATTTCTGGTCTCGTTAGCTTTATTAGACTGATGTCAGTGTGTGTGTGTTGGTATTCAGATTGCAGTGGCCTTCTATGTTGGTCCACGGACGGGCGGTGCAACGAGCCCCCATTCATGGATATTGTATTATATCGCGAGGAACAAAAACCGTCTGAAACAATGGAGGGCTGAAAGTTTGTGTTGGCCCTGTGGCGTCCAGGATGTGGACCGGGACCTCTCTGGCGAGAAATTATCCTATCGCTCGTCCAGTTTTGTTATGCCCAGAGGCCAGTTAGTCGAGCTGCTAATCCCGAATCAAATTTTCAACTGACTTCCTGCACTCAGATAGTAGAGGTTAACTATGTATGTACATATATACTTGCGAAAATGTATTTCGTATTATTAAATGAAAAAAAAGTCGTAGAATTGTGTCCATTCAGGATTATCTTTGGTATAAGAATAATATATACTATCCCGTTTAACTAGTGAAAGCAATAATAAATAATAAGTTGATTTGAAACTAGTGACTAAAGTAGGCCACTCAAAATAACTCAAGAACAATTTTCAATTTGCTGTACAATTGAGGCTGTTAAGCTTTTGATTCACAACAAGATACAATCGTTCATTTCATGCGACAAAATGCACATAAACAAGGTCGAGCAACTTATTGAAGTCCCATAAATTACTGTAAGAAAAACATTCTTTACATGGAAAGGTTAATTTCAACGTGTAAAGGTTCGTTTATACCAGCTCAAGCCGGCAACCTGCACGTAAACAGCAGCACGATAAATATTTTATATGTACCATACAGCAGTACTTGTCACCGAAACGTATCAAGCAGAACCGGTTTCTTTGGCCACTGTGTGATTTACACATGGTGTGACGTCATAGTGGCGATTTTGAATATTTTCGAAAAAGTCGTATTGTGACAATATTGACTCGACAATAGACGTAAGCAATATTGCACTGTATCGACGCGCTCTGTAATGTATATGTAAGCCGATTTTGCCTTACACTCGTCCAAAACAAGTATGAACTTGCCCAAAACGGGCGGTGCTGTATAGTAGGAATAGAAGTAGTCTTTTCCGTGCAGCGTTGTGCCGAGCTGTTGTTGTGCAATGCTGGACAATATAAACGGACCATACATACATAAAAATCCATTTTTTATATTAAATTGTAATATCATGTAAGTACATACATATGTAGGTTAAATTTTGATAATGTATAAATACACGTTAGGCTGAAGGGTTAAGTAATCATTTATATGTATACGTCATGTATAGGTATTTGCGTACACGATTCGTACGGAACCGGAACCGGAGGGGACAGGTGTGGCACTTTCTCCAGCATTTGAAGCATAAATATGCAAATTGAAATTTGAATTACCCGGTCAACACTTCGTCTGGTTGGAAGAGTGATATCGTTTAAAACGATAGGCTTAATTCGACTCGGTATGTAAATTGGCAAACATTTGTTTTTTAAATACACACCTGCATATTTAATGGCGACATGTTCATTCATGATTAATACATATTATTATTGAAAGGTTGTGGCGTGAGAATTGACTTTCTGAATCAAGGTATTGCACTTTAATGCAATGGTGATTTCGACAAATTGCATTCAAAATTGTGTTGACTTTCCATTAGGCGTTGAAGTGCCGGTAGGGATGCGCAGATAACGAGACCGGTTCGATTTATGTACATGTATGTATGTATATGCTTATATACGCACATGCTCACTATGTGTATGTATGTAAGTATATGCATATGAATCTGTATATAAATCCATATACATATGTATTACAGGCGACAGGACGTTTGCATACAAATTGAAAAGTTTAAGAGTTCGAATCTTTTAAGTTGACTCAAGTATATTCGTATGTAATTGATAAGCTCATATCAATTGTTACACTATTATTTTTGATTATTTGTAGTGGAATGAACTTGGAAAGGATCAAAATGGGTTGGAATTTTAGAATTTAAGATGACCAATATGATCCAGAAAACATCACATTTCATTTTATTTGCTATGTACATGTTTCAATTTCACCATAGGTGCCATAACAGGTTGCTACAAAGCGACATCTATTAACAAACTTGTACATAAATACTAAGCACATTCTACAAACTATGGATATTTAACAATCAATAAATTCGATTTGCGACGAATTTCTGAGAAATGGAAGGGGAGGATGACGATTTTATTGCATCCATCACAAAAATTAAGTTAGATAAAATGACAAAATCTAACAGAAAACGGTCGATCTGACTTTCATAACCATTCAGATCTTGCCAGCAGCGTATATAAATTGAATAATTACTCAATTCCGACTGGGATTTGAACCCTCAACCCCTCTACTGGTAATCAACCAGTGAGCTATACTGTGGCTCGTATTCGATTTCAACATATTCAGCTTCATTTTGAAGAAGCATATACAATTTATTAATAAAAATATTTTTCTAATGTCCTGCACGTCCCACATAGCAGGGTTTTTCAAACTTTCCTTCCACCGAACACTTTGACCAAAAATGTTCACGGTTAAAAAACATCTTGGTTATTTTATTGGGTAGGCAGCCATTATAAAATATTAAGGTTTATATTGGTATTGATCATTTTTCAAGCCAGTGTTTCGCGGAACATGGTTTTGAGAAACCTTTCCTAGAGGAAAATAGTAACGCAATGGGATGAGCCAGCAATAAATCTGAAAATTGTATTAATCCATTTAAATAAAGTGTATCGTTTTTATCTGTGTATGCATTCGTACGAAAGGACAGTGATTTTTTGAGTATGAAGATTTGATTGTGATGGAATTATAGATAATTTATTCAAATAATTTTGTATAAAATAAGGTATAATATAATATAATATACGAAGAAACCATTGAAATAAATAATTAACCAATTACATATATACTACATGTACAATGTATGTATGTATATCGACTCATTTGTTACTTTTCGTAAAATGGTAAGTCGACACGTCGAGTAAAAGTTAGGTGAACTTCAAAACCCGTATAAAACAATACGAAATTATTCAATATTTCATAGGTAGGAAGAAGATGTACTATGTATTATACATATGTACATATGTATGATATACATACATATATAATATGCGCATACTATGTATGTAGAGCGGGCGTTTTCTAGTTGAAAAAGTTTCAAAACGAACATTGTTTCGTGCCGAGGAAAAAATAAGCACGCCCGCAATTTTAATCGGGATCATAAAATAAACGAGCTCAATTACGCCGCGAGTTTATGATTTAATTATGCTCATTAAAAATATTTATTGCTCGAGAGACCGCCGACGCTGAAACGGTGGCTCGGGCACACACACACACATGGCTAATTTACTATCGATCCTTCAATGCCACAATTAAATTTTAATTTTTGTACATAGTGAAGGAATGAACTCGTATTCGTACGAACGTACATATGTATACATATACTGTCGGTCGGTTGGTCCCTTTTGAGTTGGGCCGCTGTTTGCCCCGCGGCCCTGCAAAGTAATCTAAATTAATGTGCGTGTGGTGCAGTTTAAGGTAGGTGGGTTTCAAAGCTCGACCAGCCAGCGTGGAGACAGGAAGCCAGCCGCTGAACCTGCCAGTCTGTTGACCCAACCATAATTGTTCTATTGTCGACGCCGATGGCGAATTAAAATTCTGCCAACCGAATTTTCGCGGCAAACTACAGCCAAGTTCAAAACTCTACGTCTAAACGTGAAATGTTTCAATACATATTTTGTATAAAGGTCAATTCCACATCCGTTTGTTTTAAGAAAAGATTATTTGAGTGGAAAGAGGGCGTGTTAGTGGTTTGAACTACAAAGAGATAGAGCTGGAAACAACGACGAATTTCCGCTGTAAAGTTGCCGTAGGGTCAACTCAGCCGAGTCGGTCAGAGTGCACATGGAAATATGCGACTGCTGTCTCAGCGGTATCCGTCACTATCATTTCAGACAACACGGTCTGGAGAAATGTGTAAGTGGCAATGATTAATAATATTCCTTTCCTTTTGGTTTACTTTCCTTTATTACGGCTTAAGTGGTAGAGGGACTGTCGGTCGTGTGGCGCAGTGCAACTGGTCACATCACTGAACTAGTAATGAGCTGATAACAGCTAATACAAAGCTAAAACTCTATCTATACATATCATATAATACGTTTAAGTCTTCATATTGTTACTTCATAACAATATGAAGAATGTCCACGGTCGTAAAAAAAAAAATAAGTCACAAGATTATATCATTGAATATCTTCAAATGATGCAAAAGATTTTTTATACGTTCGAAAACCTATTAAAAATTGAAATATATAAAGTCGACCGCTGTTTGTTTGCGCTAATTATGTAACCAGTTGCATTTGATAAAAACTGTACATTGTCGTTGTGATATGTTTGTACGAACAATCAGATGTAGCGTGATATTAACGAGAACCGAGCATGCTGTCGCATTCGTGAAATGTGTTGTAACGTTGTAAGGACGTAAAATAATTTTTAATTCTTTCTTATTTAACTATATAACATTATTACAATACAGTGGCGGCATCAGCCCTCTCAGTATATTACAAATGCGTGCTATTTTTGCCGTCCATATGGGCTGCAGACCTCCCAGTATAGTATATATGCATGCTATTTTTGTCTGCATTTGATCACCGGTATGGTCAACGAGCTACTACAGCCTGATTAATCTTTGCAGCGCCCCCCCATGAATTCTCACGAGCCGCCACTGTTTCAATATAATTCAATGCAAGGTCTTTAATAATATTACTGTAAGTTTTGCTGTCCATAACATGACGTTGACAATTACGTTTATCTTCTAAAAAATATAAATATCCATTAATATAACATGTAAGCGTATTCCATAAATAAATTAATAATATAAACTACTTATGTATGTTATATTAAAATTTTATTAATGTAAATATTTCAAAATACGAAACACGAACTCAAAACTAACAAAAAATAAAAGTAAAATTCTACCGACCGCTATAAACACGAACAAAGTTGTATTTCTTGACCAAAATGCAATGCGAAACTGAAACGAAATGTAATTGGCCATCGCGGGTCGAGTGGACAGTGAATGTGATAGCATGAACATTTTACCTAAGTCTCATTCTAGATCGACTATAGTATACAAATTGAATTAAAAAAACAAAATTCACTTATGGGGGAAACAAGAAGAGGCAGACTAGATTGGTATTGGTTTTTTTTTTTGGACAGTTTGCCTTCTGATGATTTTGGTGCTGTTTTATGTTAAAGAACACAACAAATAAATACTATCGTCAAACTGAGTACTATGTTATATATGGATATTACAAGCGATGTTAATTTGGCTTTTGTCAGTATTTTCCGATTTACATATGTATATTGTATGTAATTTAAATATACTAGCTAATAATCTGCAGTCTTGACCTGGATAGATACGGAATCAGCAAATAAGAAGCTATAGGAGCACACAAGACGACTACAAAAAGTGCCTATCGAGGAATGAAATCAATGCGTCAAAGTTCAAATACATAGAGACGTAAGAAGAATGCATTATGCCGTAAAGTATGCAATATGTATTCGTTATTTATCGTTAACAAACGAATGGGGTGAGATTGCATCACGCACTATTCAAATTATAACAGCTCCACTTGCATACAAAGTGTATGAATTTTTGACGAGATCAATCACAAGTGGTACGATTCACACGTTGTTTGCTTTCTTTGTTTGTAACCACTTCGTTAATATTCTTTCGCAGGATGGACTTATTAGCGTCGGCCGTTCGGTGAACCGACGCTTAGCACAAAAACGACCCCGACCAGCCGACCTCTCAGATAAGATCTTTCGTCTATTGTTTTTATTCAAATATGTGTGGCACTTAACGACCCCACCCAAACGCGCCGTCCGCCACGCTGTTTGCACTCTTTTTGCATCGATTTTAATTCGTGATTTACGGTCAAACTTCAAAACGGCGCCGTGGCCTTCTTTTTCCCATGTCATATCTGATTGACGTGTGCTTACGTGTGTTTATGTGCGAAATGGATACATTGTTGAGTGTTATTTTAGAAAGGTGTGAAAAGTGGATCGTTGCAAATGTGTCCATCTGTGATTGATGGGAAATTTAAAACAAAACTAAATCTAAGCGTGTAATTCAATGTGTTTTAAATAAATCGTAGGATTTTATGCAAATTTTTACATCATGTTTCAACTACATACATATATAGACTATGTAGTAGTAACAATGGATGAAGCTTTGTGATTATTCGCAAATCCGACTTCGAGATTTTAACTGATTATATATTTTTTACTGTCTTCCAAAAGATAAAGCAAAATAACGCAATTTGATGAGTAGTAGTCTCCAATTTTCGGATGAAGTCATTGAAATTATTAAGATAAATTTGGTAAAGATAAAAAAAATGTTGGATTGATAATGGCAAAGTCTACATTAGCTCGCCAGTAAATTGTTAAATTTTTTAAACATAATTTATGATATTCGCTTATTCCGAATCGTTGACTTATTTTGGGTTAAAGTGATGGAAACAGGAATATGTGTGTTGATTGTTACATATTTATATGCATAGGAATCAAACATTCACATGAAGCATTGAATTATTTTGGGATGAAAGTAATTGAAACATGAAAATGAGTGTTAAATGTGATTGTATACGAATCAGACATTCACTTAACCCGAAGCATTGACTTATTTTGGGATAAAATTAATTGGAACAGGAACATGTGAATTGCTTGTATATAATATGTATAGGCATCAAAAATTCACTTAACTTGAAGTATTAACTTCTTTTGGAACAAAATTAATTGAAACGGGAATATGAATCAAACATTCACTTGAAGCATTGCCTTATTTTGGGATAAAAGAAATTTCAACAGGAACATGTGAATTGCTTGTATATATATATATATATATATATATATATATATATATATATATATATATATATATATATATATATATATACTCGATACATTGTCAAATATCTCAAACAAAGAAATGACCATCATTCTTGGTGATTTTAATGCCAAAGTCGGTAATAATAGCAACATTGATAACATAGTAGGTAAATATGGATTGGGTATTCAAAATGAGAGAGGAGAGAAACTTATAAGTTTCTGCATTGAAAATAAAATGTCCATTATGAATACTTGGTTTCAACATCATCCTAGGCGATTGTACACTTGGATATCTCCTGGGGATCGTCACCGCAACCAAATCGATTATGTATTAATAAATTCTAGATGGAAATCATCGATACATAACGTCAAAACATATCCAGGTGCAGATTGCGGATCGGACCATAACTTACTTGTTGCTAAATTTCGACTGAAATTGAAAATGATTAAAAG
The DNA here is from genome assembly GCF_051622035.1 of Arctopsyche grandis. Classification (NCBI taxonomy): domain Eukaryota; kingdom Metazoa; phylum Arthropoda; class Insecta; order Trichoptera; family Hydropsychidae; genus Arctopsyche; species Arctopsyche grandis. The sequence continues at coordinate 10,420,884 of NC_135358.1, read as the reverse complement.
ACATCAAAATAAAGCAATTAAACTCACCAATGATGATGTAATTAATTTTGGCAATGTAATCAGAGAAAAAGATGCAGAATTCCAAATAAATCCTAATGTAGATGTAGAAGAGTCTTGGAAAATTTTTAAAGATCTCATAATTCGGTATGCCAGAAAACATCAAACACCGCAAAATGAACATCGTAAGTCTTTTATCTCTGATTCAACTTGGGTTAAGATAAAAGAACGTAAAAGACTTAAACAAACTGGCATAACATCGACAGAATATCTTGAAAGGTATGCAATATTACATAAAGATATTCAAAGGAGTTGTAGGCGGGATAAAGCTAAATATATAAATGACATATGTGAGGAGATAGAAAAACACGCATTAAAGAATCAGGCAAGGGATATTTTTCACAAAGTAAAAATCGTCACTCAAAAATTTTCACCCAAAACTTGGACAATAGATGATCAATTTGGAAACACGCTTACAGATATTGATGTGATACTCAACCGATGGAAAGAATACTGTTCGGAATTGTACAGTGGTAGTTCGTCGACCTCAATTGTTTCCCTAATTGATGATGTCAGGGAGCCTGACATCTTGACATCTGAAGTTGTAAATGCCATAAAGAAACTGAAATGTAAAAAGTCTCCTGGCAGCGATGGTATACAAGCTGAACTTCTGAAAGAGCTTGGTGAAACTGCGATAAAGGCGCTATGTAATATGTGCAACAAGATCTGGGTAAACGGAGTATGGCCGAAAGATTGGGTCAATTCAATATTCATTCCCTTACACAAGAAAGGATCTACAAAAAAATGCGAGAATTACAGGACCTTAGCCTTAATATCGCACTCTAGTAAAGTATTGCTGTATATAATTAAAGATCGTTTGAGCAGTTACCTTGGATGGCAAATACCGAACGAACAAGCAGGGTTTGTAAAAGGCAAAGGGACGAGGGAACAAATACTGAATATACGTCAACTCATTGAAAAATGTCGGGAGTTTCAAACTCCAGCCGTTCTTTGTTTTATAGACTATAAAAAAGCTTTTGACTTTGTGAACTGGGACTATCTGTGGAAAGTTCTACTGGACATGGGAGTCCCCATGCATCTTGTAAAGATAATACATAACTTGTATAATGATAACAATGCAGTAGTTCGAATCAATTCGCTAAACTCGACAAATTTTCGAGTACAACGTGGAGTAAGGCAAGGGTGTATATTATCTCCAGACCTATTTAATATATATGGAGAGTATATAATGCGTAGAGCACTGGATGGTTGGAAGGGTGGAGTGTCCATTGGTGGAAAAAAACTATCCAATCTTCGGTATGCGGATGACACAACGCTCATAGCTAATAATCATGAAGAAATGGCCGAACTGATCCGTCGTGTTGAGACAGAGAGTAATGTGCTTGGCCTCCAGATAAACCGCCCCAAAACAAAAATTATGATAATTGACCGTCACCAACAGCTGCAAAACAACAACTCAGCTTTAAACGGTATAGATGTGGTTGATAATTTTGTCTATCTGGGGTCACTCATATCTAACAACGGCGGCAGCGAATTGGAAATACGGCGCCGGATTACATTAGCAAAATCGGCAATGTCACAACTAACGAAGATTTGGAAGAATAGAGCCATTACAACTGCTGTCAAAATCCGTCTCGTGAAGAGTCTCGTTTTTTCTGTCTGCCTTTATGGTGTCGAGACGTGGACCATGAAGGCGGCGGATAGACGGAGAATCGATGCCTTCGAGATGTGGTCCTGGAGACGGCTACTGCGCGTGCCTTGGACCGACAAACGCACGAATGTGTCTATTCTTGAAGAATTGAAAATCAAGGATAGATTGTCAACAATATGCCTGAAACGTATATTGCAGTTCTTCGGCCACATTGCACGAAGAGGTGAGGAGAGCTTGGAGCGGTTGGTTGTGGTTGGTAGCGTCGAAGGCAGAAGAGCCAGAGGCAGATCCCCCGCACGCTGGACTGACCAAGTATCTGCAGCGACGGGCGCTTCCACGGTAGCAAGTCTTCGCCTGGCCGAATTTAGAACTGAATGGAGGCAGCTGGTTGACCGCACATCATAGTCACGATCCTCAGTGATGAGGGAACCGACAGCAATATATATGTACAGGAATTAAACATTCACTTGAAGCGTTGACTAATTTTGGGATAAAAGTAATTGAAACAGGAACGTGTCTGTGAAATGTAATTGTATAAGAATCAGACATTCGCTTAAATTAAAGCATTGAATTATTTTGGGATAAAAGTAATTTCAACAGGAGCATGTGAATTACTTGTATATATGTATATATATATATATATATATATATATATATATATATATATATATATATATATATATACATATGTATGTATGTACATATATAGGAATCAAACATTCGATTGAAGCATTGCATTATATTGGGATAAAAAGTGATCACGGTACAAGTAAAAAGAGGAACACGGAAAAAGTCAACGCGGAAATGATAAGTCTGAAGTGGTAATGGATAAGATTAAATTATAAATTCAGACGAGGGTGAGAAAACAAGGAAACAAGGGTGAGCAGTGTGATCTGAAAATGAGTTTCGCAATTAATGAAAGTTATGAATGGTAGGTAGTAATTGAAAGGATACTTTTAACGGTGAGCGATGAAAGTTGATTTACATAGATAATAGAAGAAAGTTAAAGAAATCGAGTGGAAGTTTATTATGTATGGTAGATATTATACAAAGATACCGACTTAAGAGGATGCAACTTTTACAAAGCGGGAAGAAACCGGAAAAGCTTTTATACTTGCATTGAATAAATGAACGCATATATCGAAGCATCATAAATGCATTGACGAGCTTTCACGATGACTGGACACCGTAGTGGCATTATATACATATACATATATATATATATATATACCTATCTACGAGGCTTTTCTCTTATATCGCAACCCATTGTTTTGACAGACGGACGCGGCCGATGTCCATCTGGCTCCAAAGTATTCATCCAGCTCCAACAAAGCTCCCACCATCCCCCTCGCCACCCCCACAGCCACCCACTTTCCACCCAACCTAAACGGGTTAAGTCGCCCGCAAACAGCGACGCGCGGCCACCGATAACGCGAGCTTATTATTACACCACAACCGTCCATTTATACAACGCTCTACTTGTATCTACTACTTGTACTTGTAGCGGCGAACGCCCGTCCGTAAACATGATATATCCGCGAAAGCGGATATATTATGTTTACGGACGGGCGTTCACGATTCGATTTTAATTAAACGCGTCACATTACCGACCGATTTATCTGCGCCCGATTGATTAATACATGCGTAAATTAATTTGGCCGCTCGATTAATCAGATACGGGACGAGGGGTCGGAAGGACAGGTGGTTCGTTTGAAAAAGCAGGTGGGGAGGATCGTGATTGAAACATTGAGGGTACTCATTGCTTCGGGTGAAAAGGTTGGTGACGGCTGTCAGGTGTGTGGGAAGATGTTTGTGTGCGTGTTTGCCGCGGTGACGTTAACAAAGGCCGCGTCATTATATTAAATATGGCGGCCGGCGCGTATGATGTGAAGACGGGCCGGTCGAAAGCAAAGGACGCCGGTACCTTTGATTTAGACGCCAGATAAACATACGCTGGACCATCATAGAAGATGTGGGACTCAACCCGCAAACGAAACTTTCAATGTTCACTTGTACCAGCTTAATGGTGGGTTCGTGAAATGTAGTACTTCATCGGTGGTTTGAGGCGGTAGATCATCCGGTTCATGACTGAAAGGTCCGAGGTTCAAGTTATACAGAGTGTTGCTAAAGATCATGAAATACGAGCAAGCATTCCCAAACTCTTCCCACTCGTGGTAGTTTTAAGTTATGGGAAGAGAAGTTGAGGAAAAAACCGATGAATCAGAGTTTTAGTATGTAGTTTTATAAAAAAAATCTGAATTTGCTGATTTCATCTCATGAAAGATGAACTGCAAAATACAGATAATATACAACAAATCAATGTGTGATGTTTACTCCCTAAACATCATATTCTGCAAAAGATAGCGTAGCGCACTGGTTAATTGTTTATTAGTAAAGAGGTCGTGGGTTGATTATTCGATTCATATATGATGCTGGCAAGATTTGGAAGGTTATTAAAAAAATTCAGATCGACCGTTTTTCTCGGCAACAAAATCGGCATCCCCCCCACTACATTTTCTCGCAAATTCTCGCGTAACGTTTGTACGAACAGTCGTCAGGCGATCGAACAATGTGACGAAATAAGCCTTTCATAAATGTATATAGTATATAATATAAGACACTTGAAATCTTAACACTTAAATGGGATTTATTATAGAAGATCTATAAACTCTTAATAGAGAGTAGAGACCATTTGAAGCAGAAAAATCATATATGCTTGAAAATAGCTGAGAAATGTGTTTTTTTTTTCCATTTTGTTCTTCTAAATCAAAATGGGATTTAGATTTATTTGAAAATGATTATTTGAGGAATTGATTGTTGAGAAAATGTTTGACATGGAATGGGATAGTATATCTGCTGTAGGAAAACATGCTGTCCTTTACATTGCATTTCGACCAATAGCATTTTGCACGTATAATGATCTGCACGAAATGTTATTGGTCGAGAGGCGGTATAAGGGACAGCATATACGTTTTATCCAAGTGTCTTTCTACAGCGGACTAACTATCATTCAATTAATTTTATAGTGTAGAACCAAAATAAGAAATTTTGGGTAGTGTAAAAGTTGGTCATAAGACAAATATGACATTAAGACACATACATATAAGGACACAAAGATTCTTCTGAATTGATTGTACATATTTTATTTTTATTAAATACATATCTACATTATATGTGCCATGATAGGAATTACCCGGAAGGCTATACAGGATTAGATTATTTTTGTACAATAAGTACTAACTAGTTTTCAAACAGGATGAGAGACATACTTACATGGACAATCGCAAAATTTTTTGATACACACCAAATTCGCGAGAAATACACTATGTAGGTAGCATTTTATAAGATTCAACAGATAACAGATGCTGATAACTCGAATTTGCGAGAAACTGAGGAAGAAGATACCGATTTATCGGGTCCATCACAACAGTTCAACTTGAAAAACCAAAAAAATTTAACAAGAGACGGTTGATCACCAAAAGATCTCGCCAGCGGTATATTTGGTCGGGACTTAAACACACGACCTCTCTACTGGTATGCAATAGTTCTACCAGTGCCCTACATTATTGCTATGTACATATGTATTCAGTATAATATAATGTGAAGAAAGTAGAACGTCCTTTAATATTGGAACCAACCTGTAAAATGCATGTAAAGTGCACCAAGTATGAGGAACTTTTAACAGTACAACATAAAACGTTACAAAGGCTTTCACACCCGATACAATACCAATTCAATTACATATGTAAACTATTATTTAAACAATTAGTTTACATATGTAATTGAATTGGGCCAGCAAAACAAAATATAGCAGCTATTATATTATAAAACGAAAAAGACGCGAGATCAATGGGTAGGAGGATGATGGACCTTGACCGTCACGCAGAATTAATCCACAAATAAATAATAACATATAATTTCACAGCAACTTCCGGTCGCTTTCGGTCGCGTCTCTCGCGCGAACAAAGCCTTCCCGTCCGGCTATGTAAATAGAGCCGTTTGCACCGGCCATTAGAGCCTGCACGCCTTAATATGTTTGAAAACAAACACGTTCATTTGCATCTACTTAAATTTAAATATCTCTCGCGGCACTTGCGCCTCACCCCCACATAGGGGTTGCAACCAGCACCCAGACGAATAGTCGCGACTTTCATAAAATTGCACATGCATATTCATGCGTGCGTTAATCGCACCGCGATACGGTAATTTAAGAGCGGGTCGAGAGAGAGAGAGAGAGAGAGGGATGATTTTACTTACGCCTGGGTGGTTCTTGTCGGACTATGACTGGATTGGACTCACCTGTAACAAAATAGAACGAATTTTATACGCACAAATTCCAGGTAGGTCGAACCGACCGTTTACGAGTGTTATTATTAATGCGGTCGCGGTTTATTATGCAAATCCGGCATTGGAATATAATGCGAATTTTTACGGATAAATTTGGCCATTGTGAGCGATTTCGCTTTGCATCGATCAGAGTAGGACCGAAGAGGTAAATTGGATAAAATGTGGCATAATAATTCCAAAGTGGGGGGTGGTTGGCGGTCATTGATAAAAAGCACCCCTTTCATGAGCGATCCGTCCAGACGATCGGCGAACCTGGAATGCGAAAGTTCCTCCCCCTTTCTACTCCCCGTTCTCCGTTCTTCTTTCTTCGTTGTAGACGACTGAGAGGACTCGAGGGCCTCCTCCCCCACACCCGTTGCGAGGGGGCCCTCACTGAGGGCGTAATTGGGTCGGATAATGAATAAATGAATGGGTAAATTTGAGTGGCCGAAGTGGGTCCCTTCAAATCTACTTGTATAATGATGGATCATGTCATATTTACGATTTTTTTCGACCGACCTAACCAACAGTGACGATGATGAGGACCCAAATAAAAATATATAAAATTTATAAAAAAACTTTTAGGTAATATAAAAATTATATATTGACATAGTTGTCAATATATAATTTTTGTTGTTGTTAATATTTTTACAATCTACATACATTAACATACATACATACATGTAAAGGCGAAAAGGTTCATTTACAATCCGGCAACTGCACACAAGCATCAGTACGAAAAATATTCTTTAGGGCGAAAACACACTGAATAGTATGGAACATCACGTCCTTGGCTCCATGCTATAACAGTGGGTGTTTCCCAAACCGAATTCGAGTGAAGTTGCACGTGCAGAGTGCATATGCTTCTACATTTCTTCAAATATAGGATTCACCGTTATCGATCACTGTCAAGCCCAGGATAAATACAAGAATAAAATATCACCGAAAACACTTCAGGGGGGTTATTTTGTGACTGTGTACCATGTATGCCCTGGACTGTGTTTTTTTTTCGTGTGTTCAAAAGTACATATTTAATAAGAAGAGGTTTGTAAAAAAAAACCACGTACCACTCATTGTTTTCGCCCTTAGTATATTCTATGTATATTCATATGTTCCCTAATGTGTCTGTGACGTATCTGAAAGGGCACGACCTATTCATTCTATCCAGTAATACATGTCACCGAAACGTATCAAGCAGAACCGGTTTTCTTTGTAGAAATACTAACGTTTGACGGAACGCTAAATTGGCGAGTGCACCCGTATATCATATAAGCAATTAGTATTTGTATCTTAAAGTGGGTATAAAAGTGAGTTCAAAAGATATTTTGAATATTCCAAAAATTTCATAATAAAAAAATAAGACTGATATGAATAAAATATTTATTATATTCAATGCACAGCAATGACAGTGAAAGTTAAGCAGGTTATATAGGTATAATCGTTTGGTAGATTGGACACATTCGATCAACTAATTGGATCATAAGCCAACTGATGACGCATGAAGTCGCTGCAATCACTCACTACAATTAATATGCATATGTGTAATTGCGATCACGATTGATTAACAACAGATGGATCGCAAAAATAAAATATAACGTAAAAATAGCCTACTTTTATTTGTCATCGAAATCTATTCCTGATTAGTCAAAGGACGTGAGAAAAACTTGATTGCGATCGAATCTCTGTGTATGAAAGCCGATTCATTGAAATCATTGATGTATTAAACAGGTGCGTTGAACCGGAATTAATACTGTTTAAATATCATTTATAAACGCGATACGTCATTTTCACATTCTAATTAGTACTATTTAATTATCCGGCTTCGTATATACATATGTATGTATACACAGATTATTATCGTTTTGTACAATGTACATATGTATAATTTTGATAGTACGGAATTCGGAATAAATTAAACAGGTTACGTAGACAGGTATCGAAATAATTCTGGAATCTTACTGTATTAACTTTTATTACAAACACACCGTCAAATTTGCATGTGATGGCGTTAAATTGCGGAATTTTCCAGGTGAGTCGACTCTCTCTGATTGCATGATTTATACACGTTATAATTGCTTATAGTTCGTCAGTATATAGCAGTCGACTTGATGTATGCGCCGGGTCAAGCCATTTGCTAAATTGATACAAATAGTGTTTGCAAATCAAGCGTACGAGAGAGACAAGCCCTCGAGAATGCCACCCCCTGGAGCCACCCACACATAGATCCCTCCCCCTCCCCTCCGCATTCGTCCACCCCGTCTCGTGGTTATAGTGCGCGACGACAAAGGCCCACTTGGTAAATCACATGGTCATTCATAATGCATGAGCGCCGCAAGAGTGACGAGGCGCGCCAATATCTGTCTGCCTCGTAGCCGAAAGCTCAAAAGAAGAGCTTTTGTAGACTCGACAAATCGTTTTAAGAATCGTATCATTTATATATCGTACCCCCCGTTTGAAATTTTAGTTGAGTGATTTACAAACAGAAGAAACACGTGTCAACTTTTAAAAATGTCAAAACATTTCTTTGAAATTGTAGAGGGACTGTTTTCTGTGGACTTAACTTTCAAGAATGTATTTTTTTACAGTGTATTTTCAAGCTTCATTTTTAATTTGAGGTTACATACATAGCTGAAATTTGTTAAAAACCTGTGATATAAACATAAATAACACGTCAGTAGTAGACCCCGGTCCGACCCGAGGTTATATTGTTAGGCCAGTTTTTTTATACACTAAATTTTTGTAAAAAGTACACGTTGAAGAAGAAAATATTATGAAAAATAAATATTTTTGGTATTTGCATTGAATTCATACTAAATGTTTCGTTTTAAGACACTTCTCAGCAATATTTTGTACCGATGACAGTTGACTGTTTGACAATAAACTTCCTGCGTTACTCGTAAATTATATTATTTTATAGTCAGTATTGTTATTGTTATAATAAATAAATAAAAATAGCACCCTATTAGCCATGACACCTCTAGGCTCAGGCCTAGAGGTGTCATGTGCTGCCTTTTAGAGCCGGCCCTGAGTATGCCAGTACTTTTAGAATTTTGCAATAAATTCTTAAAATTCACACTATCATACCAAATTTATACAAATATTTCCGCATGTATTATTTTCTCATATTACTATTTCCTAATAATTCTGATTTTATTTGTTTCTAGATTTGAATTACATATATTTCATAAGTTGTTTAACAAAGTATTGATCTTTATTTAAAAAAAATGATGTTTAAAAGAAATAAGCAGACGCTAAAACTGAGAATTTTCTATAATAATTGTAATTTTACATATTTAAGATTTGAATCACATTTACATAAACATTTCATAAATTGTGTTCAAAGAATTGTTGAATGGTCTTTATTTTGATAATATGTCTAAAAGAAATATTAATGTAGATCTGGCACTGAACATTTTTTGATAACAAATCTAACAAAAGAAAGTCGAATTTTCATCTATTGTCACGACGTACATACATATGTAAATGAAGTAAAAATAAATACGTTAAAAATACGGGTGAGTCCATAGTCATTAGCATTAAATAATGTATACCTAAACATCTTGAGGATATCCATTCGGAAGAGCAAAGATATGTATAGAGAAAGATAAATGATTCAACTGAAAAACACACGAACGTCAGATACATGTCAAATTAAATAAAAGCTTTTAAAAAACAATGCTTCATCTATTGTTACTACGTACATATAGATAAAGTAAAAATATACGAAATTATAGATTTGATGAGTCTATAGGTACATAATCTTAAAGAGAAAAGGCAAGTATGTACATACATATGTACTAGGTATTTTAAAAAAATTAGTTCAGATGATAAAAATTTTTATTTTGTGCTAATTATGTAATTCTATTATATGTATATGTAGTATCGAATTAATGTAGGGTGACACTTTTTGACTTATTGTGTTTTTTTAACAAGTTTTGCCACATCTAACTGGGATGAATTCATAAAACGATTGTATGAATGAAAACTTTTCGGTTTCTTTTTATAGATAAAACCCGTTGAAAGTCGGCAAAACTTTCTTTAGCATGGTCGTTGTTGGTGGGTGGATGGGTGGTTGTGTGTGTATGTTGGCTGGCGATAGAAGGCAAACATTCGCATTTGGAGCTATTGTTGTTCGGTGGCCGAGAAACAAAGGAGACCGTTTTACGAGCGGATGAATTAATTCGTGTCTCCGGCGTGCAACACAATGAAACAAACCCGTGAATAATGTGAAGAACCTCCTGCCTATTCTTTTTTACACATTCCCGTCGTATTAGCATAATATGAATAATACCGGAAACGGATGCGCTCCCTCCCGACAGTTTGTGCGTAAACCGGGGATATTCTTTACAGAACTGTCGCTTCACTTTTTAATACAAACGTTGCTAATGCATAAAACGAAAATAAAATGATCAAATCGTATTATTATATATGTAGTTGTTGAGAGCCATCTCTTCCAAATATGTAGGAATGTAAGTTTTGAGAAAGGTACATATGTAGGTAGGTACGCAACCAAATTATCGTAAATGCAAGTATGTATGTAAGAAAACTCATTCTGATGACTCTGATGACAGTTGCGTGTGACTAACCAACGAGAATTCCAAATACGATATAATGTTTGGTTGAGAATCGTGGGAAGATACACATAGGTATACATATTAACCAGAAGCACAGACTAGTGGTTATCATACATATAATGCTTTTGAACAAAGTAGTCACGGGTTCAATCCCACCGGTTGCTGCTCGCCATACCTTAACAAAATTGGCAACCTTTACCCATTTTTCGCAAATTTCAAGTTTTCTGTATCTCGAATTTCGCTGATTTGTATAAAATGCTTTAAATTTGACAATTGTTGATTTGTATTTGTCTTGTATAATACTTTTGTACAATGTTTGATCATAGATCTCGTGTTTGATGGAAAAATGTATGCGTGCACACCTGTAAAATCTAATATATAATTTCGAAAGAGACTTCGTATGTATGTATGTTTGTTTGTGCGGGTCGTAGAATCCATGACGTTCAATTTGATAAAAAACAAATTAATATTCAAATAAATTTAAATAAAATAAAACTATTCAAATAAATTTAATAAAATGATAATGAAAAACTATTAGATTGACCATGTTTAAGCGGTTTATATTACAAATACCGAGCGAAGCCCGGTAAAAAAACACTAGTAAATAAATAAATAACGACCTATCTTTGAAATGACGAAAGGTATCTAAAAAAGAACAAGGGAGATTAAAGCTATGAATAATGGCATAGCTAATAAGTACAAGAAGTACTTGAATGGTAGCTAAGGAAATGAAGAAGACTAGAGGCAGTTTAACAGTTTATACAATTAAAGTTTAGTTAGAAATTCTATAAAATTAAATCTGTTGATTTCGTTTGGTCGTTGAGATGATTCCACACAAATATAGAATCTATTGTTTTAAATATAATCATTATACAAGGATGCAATTCAAATTGGTGAAAAGCACAAAGCAATGTAATATGTAAGTGGAAGATTCATTAGTAGGCGATCATAGATACATTGTTGAGTTTGAAATAACAATTATATTTATCGTTACAGAATTGTGAGCCGGCAAAACTTTTACACAGGAGCGGAAATCTTTTTTGGAAAATTCCCACTTCGTTAAATTGGCACGCAAATCCGCGAGGGAATATACAATGAGGGGTTAAATTGAAAGTCGTATTTGTAGTAGAAGTAATTGGTATTATATATAAATCGAAACGGCGATACTGAAAGGCTTATCCGGAGATTGGTAATACAACCTTCATTCGAACCGACCTTACACCCCCCTCCTCCCACAACCACCCAACTCCCTACAATTCTGCCGGTCCCAACTCCTACCACTGCCGATCCCGCTTAATGTCCTAATGGAGCGGATTATAAGCTTTGCTTTATAAGTGATACCCTGTTACAATCATCATTACTCGAATCCCTCTGTAATTGAAACAATAATTACAGAAAATATTCGAACGGTCATCGTGACCTAACGGACGGTCACGATTTGTTATATTCATTACGCGAAAACGTATTTGATATATGTATGTATATATCGAATGGATGAAAATTCTTATTTGACTAAAAACATCTGAATATTGATTATATTTTGAAAGGTGACTATATAATGAATTGGGAATGTCAAAAAATCCTTTAAAATTAACATAAACTTTTTGATGTAATAAAAGCCCAATATTTTTTAACAATTTTTAGATTTTCATATGAAACATATCAAAATTTAGTACAGCTCTTACATAAACGTATATGAATATCGAAATGAGAGTAAATAAAATGAAATGGAGATGGACGAGTCGCGTAGCTAGAAGAACGGACGATAGATGGACGAAAGAAGTGCTCGAATAGTACCCGAGACAGTGTAAAAGGGCGCAAGAAAGGCCACAGCGGAAATGGGTGAATTAAATCAGAAAAATGTGTGGAATGCGATGGATAAGGGCGAAATCACACAGGGAAGAACGGCACGTCATGTGCATGGCTCTCCGCTGTGTGTGGTCTCCTACATTTCTTCAAATATGGGATACACCTTCGATCACTGTCAAGCAAGGATAAATACATGGATACAATTTTTCCAAAAACACTCCAGAGGGGCATGCTGGGCGTTCTATGAATATGTGCATGGCACGGCCCATTTTTTTCGCATGTTTAAAAGTATCTAAATAAAACCACGTGCCATGTGCATCGCTGTGTGTTTTCGCCCTAAGAGTTGCTCAAAACAGAAACGAATGGAAGCGTATTCTAGAGGCTTTCATTCAGCAGTGGATGGGGAATGGCTGTGAATAATGATCATGATGAAATATCAAGTGACTTTTGCAAATGTAATGAAAAAAATTGATTTTCATGGCAAAAGAACATCACAAATAATTTAAATTTAATGAAACAAATTAAATTCCTAAAAATCAATCGAGCAATTTTTGTAAAAACAATTTTAATATATTTTCATGTTTGTCGGCTATAATTTTATGATCGATTTTAGATTCATTATGCTGAGCCGATTTTCTTGAAAATTTGCACACGAATTACCGATTATAATATTACAATATTTTATTTGTATAACAAAGTAATATATAAATTCTTTGAACCATCAGCTAAAATTGACAGACATCAGGGAAGTTGGTTGCTCAATTATACATATGTATGTATAAGTTGGTTAATATTTAAAATTCAGTTCTTGTATTATAAAATGTAAGTAAAAAATTTTCAATAGTCAAGAAAACAAAAATGAATTTTATAAAATTATTTAATTTCAAGTTCTTTTATTCATATAATCAACATTTATAAGAAGCGATCAATATTCCATACTGTTTTTACACCTAGTATAATGCATATAATATATATATATATATATATATATATATATATATATATATATATATATATATATACATATGTATGTGCATACTTAGATGTAGGTAAATGTGTATTTGTGTGTAATGGCAATTGTGGAAAGCGTTACGCGCGCATAAACGACCCAAATTGTTTTCAATTTAACAAACATTATACGGGGGATAGGTATACGTTTGCTACGCGAAAGAGTCCCTAATTGTTTACGGGATGATTATAAAATTAAGACCTTAAATTTTCAGAGTGGAGCCGGGGAGCTGTTAAGGGCCTTAATGACGGGATGGAGGCTGAATTAGGAATGAGGGCCTGACACATGTAAGGGCTTACGTGGAGGTAGCGAAACTCCCACGGACTCCATTGTCGAAGCTCAGAGGAACGCAAGCCCAAACAATGTACGAGTATGTGTATATACATATGTGAAGTATCGTATTAAAACCAAATGCGAATTTTCTTAATTAAATAATAATAAATTTATAAAATAATAACAAAACAGAATGTCAACCTACTAGTGAAATTTTTTAAAATGTGCTTAAAAGTTTGCAACACCTGATATGAAAATTTTAGCGAACATACATACATACATATACACTTTAGGATACTTGACGAAAATAATTAAGGGCCCAATTTAGCGGAGAGAAGACCCTCACGGAGGTCACGGTGGAACGGGCGCCCGTTCTACAGGAGAAAGTGTGGGGGTTGACGGGTTGGCGAAGGGCCCCACCCCACCCCCGGATAGGTAACAGGTAGGATGCCCCTTTCCCTTTATGTGAAGTTTCATAATTAACAGTTTACAGGGTAATTAATTGAATTGTTTGAGTTCGTTGATTATTCAAAATTATGTGTGACGCTCTCCCGCTACTCTAAGGTCGTTTAATTAAAACAGATTTCGTAGAAGGCGAGCTTGAAGCATCTGTTTCTAACTTTAAGCAAATTTACAAAATTGTATTAAAATGTGAGGATATTTTCAATAGTTTCAAATGAATTATAGATTTTTATGAATTACTAGCCGGCGTTATTAGAAAGCTAAAAAAACCCTCAAAATTAAATAAGACCCATTCCAAAACTAGTTTACGGTTTCAAAGATAATATACCAAATTTGCATAAGTTTTACAATTGTAAAAAAATTTTATTTAAAATTTTTATATATTATAATAAATGATCAACATTAAATTCACCATCCACTGTTGGATGAAGGTCTCGCCAAAGTGCTTCCATTCGTCTCTGCAACTCTCATCCATCGCACTCCACACATTTTCCTAATTTCGCCTAGCTATCTTCCTTTCACCCTTTAAATTCTCTCGGGTACGATTCTAGCACTTATTTTTTCCACCTCTCATCCATACTTCTAGCTACATGACCCGTCTATTTCAATTTCTTCACTCTCGCTCCTATATCAACTACCCTTGTACGAATAAACTTTTCGCCTGTTTTTTCAACATGGTGTGTTATTTTTTTTCAAATTCTTCAATTAATTCTGACATCATTACTACTGGGACAAATGGCGAAAGTATTATCTTCAATTACAGTGATTTTAATCTCAGCTCATTGTTGGCTACGATTTTACAATGCACAGTAGCCAAGTAAATGTTCTATCTACATACATACATATATGGAGCCAGTCATTTAGTCGAATGTTCCATTATATTGAGAAATGAGATGAAACACTTAATCACAGCTGTCATACTTTTTGTTAATGAATTTACGGTAATGTCAAAAAGTTGTATAAAGATCGATGCAAATTGGATGGAAATAGTGACATAATGCGGCAGTGATTCTCAAAATATAATGATTCGTGTCGGTTTAGTTTAGGGCTGCAGGCAGTTTATAGCAGATACTCGTACATAATGCCAGTGTATGTATGTATGGAAAATATGTGAAATCAAAAGGAATGCAACTTTCTTGTATAACTAAATCTTATCTCATTTCAGAAATTTGTTTGAAATTTTAATGGTCGCAAAGGACTTTTACATACATAGTTGCACAACTGTAAAGAAGCGCGCTACACATTATGCATATATTATATGTATGCTCATAATTCAAAATACGTAATTAATATTGAATAAGATCATAATAGCACGGGGGGCGTCTTTTACAGCGCATAGCAATAAAAAAATAAAGTTTACAGCCCCAACACACACACACACACACACGGCTTACACTCTTTTTTACAGCCACTTTTACAGAGTTTTACAGCGGACAACGACGAGAGAGTGTGCGGGTGGGCCCAGCCGACATATTTAATAATCGGCCCGAAGGATTAATTTCAACGAGAGGGTCGTTACAATAAAAGTAATAATAAACGCAAATTAAATACGGTCCGAAGTGGGAGTCGTACGGTCCAAACAATTAGCGAAACGCTTAAATTTTCCAATTTTCCCATTCCGTGTACCTACGTATACACACGTACATACATTCATACATACACACACACAAGCAAGTTTCACAAAGAGAGCGAAATAGGAACACACGGGCCGGGTTTCCGTTTCATTCCCGGATATAAAGCCTCTCGCAAGTGGATTTCCTGCCTTTATTGTTAATTCAGAAGGAATTTGAGTGTCATAAAGATTTGTCTAATTAATTTAATTGTTGTAGGGAAGGCTTTGCCATACCACCCCCATACCCCTTCAGTCTCTCGCCCACCCTTTTCGGTAGACCTGAACACATTCGCCCGCTTATTATTTTATGAGGATACCGAGTTACGAGGGTTGCGGCCGCCATCGACTGAAATATATTACTGACAAATATTATTCGTATACCAAAACTGACGTAATGCAGGTAAGTAATTGATATGACACTATAAATACACACATTCCAATATTTAAATTTTAAATTATCAATTCAAATATACATACACATACATACGTATACTCATATGTACATATATTTAATCTTGGGATTTGTATCATAAAACATTTGGATCATAAAAATATCCCATACAATAAGAGCCTTGTAAAAATAAAACAGAATGTATGTACTTTGACTTAATTTTAGTGACCCAGCAAGTGTAAGGGGGAATAATTGTTAAAAATATATATACGTGTATATGACGGCTGTTCGGAGAAAGTATTTGGAATGCTTGAGGAAAGGTTATTGAAGAAGATTCCAGAAGTACAGTTCCGTATATGACTGCTATAATAAATACATAGATCAAGATTCTTACAATATCAAAATATAATTAAGATGTTGGCATATATGTACATAGTTTCAATGTTGGATAGAAGGAATATAATAAATATAAGTAATTTATTCTAGAATAAACCAGAAGATAATATAAGTAATAGAGAAATGCAAAAACGTTGTTGTAATTAGTTAAGGTGCCAATTTACATTTACCTATGGCCAAATTAATACATATGTGCTATATATATATATATATATATATATATATATATATATATATATATATATATATATATATATATATATATATATATATATATATATATATAAATTTGGAATTATATTCAAATAATGGGGACAAATGAGGGTAGGTTGCCAATTTGTTTGGAACCATTTCAACGATTAAATCAGATAAATTGTCAAACTTTGATGGAAAAAGATTGACCTAGAGTCACATAAATATACCCAATGTCCGGTCAGCAACACCGGGCCACCAATTGATCCCATGACCCCCCATTTAATAGCATTATACGCTAACCACTGGGCTATGTTGCTGATTAATTAAAACGGTATTAGTAATAAAACTTTTATTGGTAAAGCTTTAAAATATTTAGATTAAGTTTTAGAAAGATCAAAATAATATAAAAATTTCAACAGAATCCTATTCTGCTACATCAAATTGAATCGAATGTGCTATTAGGTAGGAAAAAATAAGTTCGTATAAAGTTTGAATACTCAGAAATAAATAAAAAGCTCAGACTGAATCTATGAGCCACTGAGATATATATGTTGCTGGTTATAATTCGTATTGCCATCATGGTCTCAAACGGTGGCATGGTTACTCAAAACCATTAGCTTCACAACATGTATTGATCTAAAACTTTGAATTGTTATTTTCCGTTCAATGAAATATTAGAAATTCTATATCGAAAGCTGTGACTGAGCTATGGAATAGGACATCTGTAGTTTTTCAAATTTCACTTCATACCAAGCCAATAAATACAAATCGAGACATAAATCAAAGTAGAATTTGAGTAGTTAAGCGAGCGTGGCGTCGTTAATATCCACACAGGTGAAATTTAATGAGGTTTAATTCGCATCAATTCACAAATCCCCACAGCAAACAATTTGCCAAACTCAATTTTACCTTTATCGATACTTGAACTAATCCAGTGTTGCAGTAATCGTCCCGCTTCGAGGTATTAATTTGCACTATAAAACCGCTACGTAAATACACACACACACATATCTGCAATATACAGTATGTAAAAATAACTGGATTAATCACTCAATAGTCGTCTGCGATAGCACCTGCTTTGATACTAAAACAATTAATTGCCACCGCGTCTAATTTCGATTTGATCATCTCGCGTCGTCGAGTTTCCACGATCCGCGGTTTTCAAAACGTTCGCAAAAAAGCTTCAGAGAGCTCTTTAGCTATGGAGTGCCGATAAACTCGATTCGGCTATCGGATTACTTGAAGGCAGTGTCGAATTACTGTGAGTAATTAAAATTTGTTTCACACGGGCCGAATAATGGGTGAATGCCTCGTTGTTTCTAAAAAGTTGCCGGATTGTATCGAAGATGTATCGATCTGACAACAAAAAGCCGATGAAATAACAATAAAAAAAAATCATCATCGTTTCGGATCGATAGACTGCTGCGGTTAAATCACGTCACGTCTTCTATTGTACGAGCGATGGGAATTATAGAAAAAATTATATTACGAGCATTACCTGGTTAAACGAGATTCTCAAATGTTCGACGCGCAACAAGCTACGATTTTATTTATTTACACAAGGATATTATGCTGGAAATTCGGTGTAAGGGTCGCTAAAAGTATGTACACGAATGCAATGTTATAATAAGACGGGCCCGTGTAATTAAATTTCGATTTAATATCCGATAAATATTTGTGGGTGGGTAAGTTACCCGGGGTTATCCGGGGTCTCCGAGGCCACGATACGACCCCGGCAATACGTGATCTGAGGCCAGACGGTGTAAATTAATACCCGCGGTCCATAAAGCGGCCCGCGTAGTCAATAAAGAGACTGTGGCCCACAGGTCTGCTAACACTACAACGCCTGACGTCTTAAGGTGCATTTTACGCGTTACATTATTACCGTCTTTATCACAATGATTCGCTTTATGCGAAACGCTGTTTTATATTTAAAAATAAATAATAAATAAATCCAGGAATAATAGTGTGATAGTAAGAATCGAGTGTGCAGTCGAAAGTTTGGTGGCAAAAGGATGTATCTGCTTTTAATATTGCATTAAATATACGTATGTATGTAAGTGTGCATTTATTTATCGTAGAGGCTGAAACTTGTGTGTTTTTATTACTTTTCGTCTATAACAATTTCGCATTGAATTGTCTACAAAACAAAACAGGTTTATATACGATTCTCGGCAAAGATAGTAAATAATTTATATTTATATGCATAGCCAGATCATAAATAGGATGAAATAAATAATTGAATGGTATACAAGATGTAGAAATAAATTAAATAGACGAAGACCGCATAAATCAAGGAAAATGTTTGAATGAATGTTATATTAGATAGATATGATGAGGATTATGTATTTTCGATAAAATAAGTTGTAAAAATGAATGTATGTATATTTTGTAATATAACACTGATAAGAGCATTTAAATACACTTTTACGTATTCCTAATAATTGTCATTTTGTATTATTTTTTTATTTATGATATTAGATTTGATATATTGTATTACAATGTACTACGAATTGATCTATATTTTGGAAATTATGATTAAAGATATTCTAAAATTGAACCTTTTTTTAATCGCTAAAATAAAACATGAAAATACTAGGTGCAAGATCTGGATGGTTATTAAAATCCAGATCTAAAATCTGAATTAGTTGATTGTAAATAATTTTTTTACATTGTACCTACATTGTAGAATGTGTTAAGTATTTATGTACAATACAAGTTTGGTCATTAGTGTCGCTATGGGGAACCTGTCATGGCACCTATGATAAAAATTAAATATATAAAATAAAATAAAAATAGATAAAATTACAGACCTCCAAGAATAAGTTTCAATGTGTTGAGACTATAAAAAAATGCAATTGTCGATTCATATTTTGTTTTCATTTTAAATTGCGTTAGTGAAATGTAATTAAATATTATAGATAGGTATTTTTAACCGCTTATTCATTTACGAATTGTTTAAAAATATATCTACATACATATGTATATCTAATGAGCATTATCACTAATATTTTCTAGCGCCTCTTATATACATATGTACTATGTAGGTATGTACCTATATATACAAAGACGTAGTGTAGACTTAAAATTATTAAATAATAAATAGAGCTGTACATGAAATATAATTAGTTCCTAGGAGTGAATGATTAGTGAATAACAAGGCAAAGAGCGTCACGGTCAATCATTAAAGGGTTTTTGTTACATTATCTATCGAGCGAGGCAAGCCGCCATTAGCGTCGTTAAACATCTCGCGTTCGGCCTTCATTATATCAGACGTCAATTAAAATTAATTATGTGCAAAATGGGAATTCAATTAGGGCAATTAGGGTTGAAACACCCGCCACGGCCATCAAAACGTCAAACGGCATCAGTCTGCGCGCATCTTCGAATCTAATTTCAACCATAATATCTATAATATAATATAAATACACGAACTTTGACATGTACGTACTACGTACATACATACATACATATATGAATACTTAGTTTAAAAGTCTAGTTTGTGAAATCCCCACCTGACAGACCGCCTAAATTATTCACGGAGACGTCAAAGTTTCACATTCGTACTATGGAAAATCGTTTAATTGTGCATTTCATATTCCATTTGAGGTATTACGCCCGCTTTACGGCCAGTAACTGGTACAGGGCGGCCGAAATTGCACGGCGCTCCCGCAGCACGCCATGCACTTATAAATTGCATTTAATTATCGCTGCACATTTTATTAGATCGAATCGGTAATATTAGAGCGCGCATCGTTGCCGACAAATGGAGCGCACGAATTAACGACCGCTCGTCTGCGAATAGCGAACGAATTTTCCGCCAGATTTTCAATCACGGATTTTTTCCACGATGATAAAATAATAAAAAATACTTTTCACAGATTGAGTATAAAATCGTTAGCATATTTGTATATGTACATGTAAACAGTATAATTCGATAGAACTTTGGAGAACCTTCTCATTGATTCGTATATGTGAACATACATACATATGTGGTAATACATTATGCCCGTCGTTGCTGAAACGGTTGCGATGTTCAAAATAATTATGTGCGTGGTAAACATCATTATATGATTATTCCTACTACCCGCACAATTCTTTATTGGATGGTTCACACTCCAAGGCTTATTTCTGAATGAATGGGTGCCTGAATAGGATTTTTTCCACCTCAGTAAGCGTAGGTTATCTAAGATTATTTGTCTGGTAGCCTGGGTTCATCACTATCGTCATAAAAAGAAGAGTTATTTAAATGGAATTAATGATTAATTCTCTATCGCTTGGTTGTGTTATCTCGCACTAATTCATTGGTTCTGGATGTGGATGCAGGACAATCCGTACTATTTAGTATTTAATTATACAGAATGTGGTCATAGTGTCGATTAAGGGTGACCTGTGATGGCACTATTTAAAATATAAATAAATAAACGAATCAGCATTTTTCACACTTCTATTCATATCTGTTATCACACTTCTATACATACGATTGTATATCTATCCACTTGATTCTACACATTTTCATCATTACTTCGTTTAAAATCTTGCTTGTGGCCTTCCTTGCACTCTTGGGTACCACTTGTGTAATATCTATTCTTCAAACTATTGACTCGAACATTGCTATTTCAATATCTTCACTCTCTTCACTCCACATTTATATTACGTACTTATTTCAGCTACTTTAGTAATACCTCTCACACAAGTGTTTCGTTTCACATTTATCCTTATTATGTGGTTTTAATTTAGATTCCACAATGTTTATTTTTATTAGAATATTTCTATATTGATAACAACAGCTTATAATATTCATAACAGCGTTGAAAATTTAAGAGCAGAATAATTGAAAATATAAGGTACATACGCAGATACTTAATGTATGTAATACATGGATGTATTTCAGAAAGGAACTTAAAGCATACTGATACTTCAATGCTCTCTAAATATAGCGTAGAATAATTGAGACGACTTTATAAGGATTTCGAAAGTGCTCCATCTTCTCAAAAATAATGGACGTCATAGCAAGCATGCGATATAGGTTTTTGAAAGCCCCTTTGAGACTACTTTGGGTCTAATGGGGGCTTTTCATTAAAGGGCGTCGTGGGTCTACGAAGTTTTCGTATTTGTCCACCACGCGTCCGGCGACTGTGCCCCACACCCCCGCCAGCTCTACAAACCCACCCCCACGAATAACGAGGACCCACCCACCCCTCTTTACTTCTTAATTAGTGACGGCAAGTGTAATTGTTTTGTTCTCGTGCCACACGGTGAGGGTGTGGGCGCCGGTTAATTTCCGTGCGAGAATTACTGTTTAAAGTGTACCGCGGGGAGACGGCCAAAACCACCCCTTTCCTTCGCATCCCTGTCCTCTCCCGAATCCCTCCCTTAACACGGAGCTCACTTTCGCTAGTGTTTGAGAGTGGACGTACGTATGTAGGTACAGGAGGCGTTTCCAACCGAGAGGAACGTGACTCGAGTTAATCGTTTCGAGCGAAATGCAATTATAAAAATGGCGGAGTAAATGCGGTGAGCGATTGGGGGGAGGGCCGCGAACCGCCAGTTTACAACAACTGGACGCCCGATTAGGGAGAGAGCAGTTGTCTGAGAGACGATTAAATGCATTCATCATCCTCAACCGCACGCAACTTAAAGGTGTTGAGCTTATTCCTAAGCCCAAGCTTCCTTACTGGGTAAAAAGTGTACTAATATTTTAAAGCTTTTGTTATATAATTTTTGTCAAAAATAGTTTTTTTTTTAATGTAGTTTTAAAATACATTTAAATGTATATGTATTGAAACTTGCGACGCAGATTACATATGTGGAAATATTTTTTTGGCAATTCAAACAGGGGGTGGTTGGGGAGTAATTAAAAATATTATGATATACACGAAAATAAATGAAGTTTTAAGCGTGAGAGACTGGGGGAAAAGGGATATGGGAGTGGGATGGAGAGGGTGTCTGTTAATTAAATTTCAATTTGGGCCCGTCCCATGTGGGAATAGGATACGCGCGAGCAGCGTCACCGATACTCTTGCCTGACGCGCAATACGAGAGGAAAGCGCGTGCCGCACAAAGCCGGCGATTTTATTGTGATCGTATTCAACAAAACGTTAAAAAATTTAATTCTTTCGATTGTAATTAATTTATTTTTTTAATTATGATACAGAGCGGTAGATCATCGATTGAATTTTGATGAAGTTTAAGATATTCAAAAGAATCAAGAGGTACTAAACACTACATTCGATCCGTTGAAATATGATTTAAAACCGAAAAATATGAAAGTGGTACTTGGTGTAATGATAACCTTAGGAGATTAGAGAAATATGAGATGAATCCAATTTTAATTGAAATCATAGGAAGTTCAATTTTTTTTAAATATTTTTCATTGAATTAATTCGAATCAAGATCTAAGCTACAGAATTAGGGTTAAACATTTTGTATATTTACTAGTACAAACAGGTGAATACGTTTAGAAAAGCTTTTTTTAAGCATTATATGAATATATTTTTTTAATTTTAAAATAAATATTTAAACGGGCAATTATTATATGTACCTATACATACATAGATACATGATACATACATACTACGTATTTTAATGTAAATCAACTGATTATATGAGCCGTTATAATTGAAAGTGGCATACTTTGGTCTACTTTTGGTCATTTTGAGAAATATCTCGCCAAATATTAAACATGTGTTGCGTTCAACAAATTTAAAAATACTAGTGGCCTGTAATACGTTTATTCTGCTTTTCCAAGATTCTGAACATATTGAATAAAAATAAGTGATAAATGAGTGTAAAACATTTTTTTTAATTAAGTCAAACAGTGTTTTTGGAGCTGAAAATGGACTCCCGCCATTTATGTATATAACGGCTCATATATGAAAGGCTTATTTCGTCACACTGTTCGATCGCCTGACGATTGTTCGTACAGACGTATTACTAGAATTTGCGAGAAAGGGGAGGGGAGGGATACTGATTTTATTGGATCCTTTACAATTAAATGAGATAAAAATACAAACTTTATCAGGAGATCTGAATTTTCGATCACCGTCATTGATAAAAATGTGAAAATTTAGTGTATGTAGGTAATAAAGTCTTTAAATAATATACACTGGTTAAAATCCTTTGTAGATTTACAAACAAATGTTGAGTAAAATGCATTCACAAAAAAATGGAAACAAAATAAAAATTACTTTTACATGAAAAGCTTCGGTAAAGTGCGCTTAATACAAAAAAAAATGAAATAAAATAGAAAATTGCCGGTTGATGCCGGGAGCTTTGCGTTGAATCGCCTCGCGGTCGACTGAACGAGTTACATCGGCCGAAGCAGGGAGTTTCAATTGTTCAGTTTTTATTTCAAATGTAAAACAATTAAAAATATTAATGAAAAAAGGGTGGCAAGGGATGGGGGAGGGTGGCGAGTGTGCGGTTCGCTTCGGAAAAAAGTTTTTCACCGGCCGTCGGACGGGCCGGGAAATCTCATAAATTGATTATGAGACGGTTATTGAATGAAAAACATGGTTGTATTTCGAGAGGCTTTGGCCGCACCGCGTGCCGCCGCTTTAGCTTTAGACGAATGTTTGCTTTCAGCTGAAATTAGGTAACCAAATAAAATATGGACGCCACCCGGCCAAAAGTGCGAGTTTTGCACAAGCGAACTTTTCAAATCCAAAATTCAAAAAAAAAAAAAAACAAGAAAAAATAAGCGACACGAACAAGCAAGCAACCCTATTCCCATTCCCCACGGCTATTGTTTATGGGAGTGCGGTTTGGATCCGTCGAACAGTTAATATTGATATATGTGAAGAGAGCTAGTCTAGTGCGAGCCAACATTTTCCGAAATTCGTGAATTAAATTTAAAACGTGTTACACGCAATGTATATAAGTACGTAGGTACGAATATAATTATCTTCTCATACATTACAGGTATATTTATGGATAATAATTTCAAAAGTGAGGATGTAACGTTGTACGGTTGAGGTTTAACGTGGGTCGATCACTCGTGTAGAGCTCCGTGGAGCAAGTTGAATACGATCCGGCTAGTGGTGTAATAATATTCGGCGGTTAGTAACCTGAAAGGGTTAATGGCGACGGTAATGTACCGGCTACAACAATTTGCAGCTCGAGCCTGGGGCCGCCCCGTACAGGTGTGCCTGCCTCAAGATGTCGGGACCCGGCCCTGGCCCCCTCTGACATGGTATTACCGTTCACCGCCAAAAATGTCCCATATGTTTTTTTTATATAATACATAATAAATTCAAATTGCTCAAAACTATTTTTATTGCAGTCGTCTTGCAATAATATTCAACATTTATTTAAAATACGTATCACATTCAACGATGAAAAAAAATTCAACACATATTTATGATACGAAAATTTCAGTTACAATAATCTAACCTACGTGAGTAATATTTTGGCAGTGCGACTTCATTTTATTTTAATTGCATATTAAATATAATATATTGCACAATTAATTTATATAAGTTTTTTATAGTTGTAAATCATGAAGTCGCAATTCCAAATTATTAATAGCAAAATTACGTACAACATAAAATAAAATGTAACATTACATTAAATCATTAAAAAAAAAACCAACTTAATCAACTACGAAAATGTACTGGGTACTACATATATATTAAAGGTAATTCAGACTTAATTACCTTTTAATCCGATTGCTATAAACATAAAATATTGAAATTAACATAAAACGCAACAATTGTTATTAAAATCATATATGATAAAAACATATAATAAAAAAAATATAAGTGCATTAAAAATATTTTGAAAAAAGCAGATTCTATACAACATTTGCCATTTTCAAATATAACGGCTCACATGTATTTAAAAATACAATGTTAAAGTTTTGAACTACTATAATTAAAGGTTTGTATTTGTTAGAAACGGAACTATAGAGTCAGAGTCGTTAAAAATCGAGCGACAATGACTTTTAAAACTTGTATGATATGTGAATATTACTAACGAGCACGTCTGTGGCGAGAGTGATTTATTGATACCCAATATATATGTGTAGATCTAAGACACAATGTTTCTACCGTTGTTTTCATCTTGATACTAATAGAGAATACTATTACGCATGAAATCCTAATACAAGAAATACGATATACGAATAATACAGACTGATTGCAGCTGAAAATTGCGCTTCATGTTTTTGAAACAATATATTTGATTGGGTATTTTGAGGAAAATCATCAATTATTCAACTTAGCAACAACGCGAAATAAAGTCACAAAATAAGAATGCATGTAGGCAGAACACGGAATTACTCAGCTCCGTGGCTGAGGGTGGTGAAGGTCAAGCGAGGAGGGTCACGGGTTCAGTTCCCAGCACAGCCTCTGGCCCCGGCACGACCGGCATTCACTCGAGAACATCTTCGGACATTATCATACACACATACACCGCCACGCTGCAAATACATACATCATCGACATCGAAAAATAATACCCAGTTTACTTTACATAATTAGAATTGTCGTAATCGGATAAACTAAATCTCAAACGCGCCGAAGGAGAAAGAGCGAGAAAAAAACCAACCTTAACGATAATTAATATAGACGTGAAATATTAAAATGACGAGCAGTCAAACGCAATTAGGCGTAATGGACAGGTAGAAAGACGCCAATTTGTCTGCCACAAGCGCGGCGCTGACTCGACACTATGCATGTAATGATCTGTATACATACATCTTGCGTACCTACGAGATCATTGAAGAGGACGGTCGTTAACAAAAGGCGTGATGATATCTGACGAAACGAAACGAAAAAACGGCACAAACGTTTAATTATAACTTGGATTGAAAAACGCAAAAAAAGAACGGAAAAAGAGAAGCACGCGATCGGACCTATTTAGGACGTTTCGTAATTGATTCGTGTCTCCGAATGTGATTACCGTAAAATTTGAATATCGTGATTGTGAATTTGCTAATACGGCACGATTGCGTCTAGACCTCTAACAAAATGTATGTATGTGTAGTATAATTTCATATACGTAATACGTGTGGGTGTATGTTATTCAGGTATGTACTGGAGATGATTGGTCGCCGAGGTATGTCGTCGTTAATGAGGGGTGATGCTAGGGGGCGAGGGCCTTTCAACAATGTTATACCTGATTTGTCTTACTGTGATTACCGTCGACTATCGGGTCTCATCCGTGATTCTATAATAATTACTGTCTACCACTTCCTCACATGCCATTATACACAGAAGTTAAAGAGCAGACTTTTCAATCGCTCAGTTAAGTTTGGCATTTGAGTTGATGACTATGTCCATATGCATGTACATATGTATGTTATAGTAGGAATTGAAGCGAATTTCAAAAAAATAATCACAAGAATTGAAAAAAAAAATAATGACAGGTTGGTCAAGCAAGTTCAGGTCAAATCGAATATATCAGATTTGGATATTTTGAATGACAAATTGATTTAATTTCCTAATTCTAATGATACTATTGTAGCGTGGACGTGTAGAGGGTTTTTCGAGATCAGAGTGAAAGACGTAGCAGTAGTGCTAGAGGTAGTTTACTGTTTTTGATCCGTCCACGTGCCAGCTCTAAATGAAGCACAAACTAAAACCGCCTAATATGTATACCCATCAGGCACATACTTTCTGCACAGAGATATCATAGGTTTGTGCGTCGCGATACCTTATTGGTTGTTGTATACGACTCGTTTATACGCTGAGGTCTTTTTGGCGCGAACGTGAGATCAAGCGATCAGCGCTAGTAAACCAGTGGTCGACGAACACCAATCACCTAAGATCTACGTTACAATATTATATGTATGGCACTCCAACAAAGCCGCGCACGACGATGCCACACTGACAAAGCCGCGCAGTGCAGTGACGCGTCGACATAGCACGCGTAGGACAAAATTAAATTTCGATGTATTATATACATATTTAATAAATAGCAAAAAAACATACTCATAATTAGGCATTGGAGTCAAGTGGGCGCAACATTAACAAAAAAAGAGGTTTTTGCAGGAGCCTAATTAGGCGTCACACCTTTTCAAATTTATAAAATAATTAGATGAATTAAATAGCGTATTGATGAAAAATTTCGGATTTAAATACCATTAAAACAGACTGATTGCTCTAAAACTGAAAATATTAATACAATATGGTATTTCAACTATTTAAAATATTCATCCTCAGTCGAACTTTTTTTGTATTCAATTTTGTAGTTTTATTTTGCGCGGCATTGTCGGCGCGGCTTTATCGGCGTGGCATTGATAGGCTGTTCTGCGTGAGTTTATCGACGCGGCATTGTCGGGTCATTATAAGTATGTATTTGTATAAAACATTTAAACTACTAAGCATTTTTACATAAAACACAGGTTGAGAAACTCTGCGTTGACTTTAATAGAAACAAAAAGATATTTACTCACTTCTCAAATTAATTGCTCAAAATATTGGAAATATTCATCCTCACCTGAAACAAATAAAAAGAAAATGATTAAAATATTTATAGACATACATAATTGGAATTTCTAGAAATCAATTAATTTTTATACAAAAAAAATAATAAACGAACATTTTTTTTAATATTGATACCTACACAGATACTAATTTAAAATACCCATATAAAATTATATATAATTTCAAGAATCGTTTCTACAAAACGACCTTTTCAGAAAAAAAATCTCACGCATTCACTTAAACCTATAATCATTTTAGAAAGGACCCTTTTCGAAGACTGCCAACATTCTGAATGTCGACTATATTAAATTAATAAATGTATAAATTCAAACAGACAAATTATCAGTATCGGAAACGAGACCGCAATCTAAGAAAATCCAAACTATCGAAGAGACGGAAAAGGGGGGGGTTTAATCTATTGTGCTTCGTCGATGGCTGCATTGGACGCAAGTTCGACATCACAATGGCTTATTCGCCGATTCATAACTTTATTTGTATGCCATTGTCTGACCAGAAACACGTACAAGGCCCGTACAGATTTACAAAGGCAGGTATGGATCTCGGCTAATTCGCCCCTCACTTGCATACAATCCAATTACCCGAGATCCGGAGCGCGGCGGTGCATTCCGGAGACGTGCATTGCACTGCATGCATGCGCTAGACGGCGTACAATTGTATCAATCATTTAAGACAAGTGGTTAGTCAAAGACGGGACCGGACCGCCGAGGATGGGGTGGCGAACTCCACCCCCCACCGGGTTCGGCTAATTAAATTACCGGATCCCGCGTCGACACACCGACGACGGAAACGAGAACGGGAATGCCGGCGACAGGTAAAACCGACCACTAATCGCAGAGCCCTTTGTCTAGCCGGGCAGCCGCATTATGCACGCCGAACTTGGTCCTTATTCAAGGGAAATACCATATTTAAGCGACTACCCCCCATCCTTCCGTCATCCAATCGTTTAGTGTCCGATGTCGATATTGAATCCTGTATCAATTGAGATTTATGATCTGTCCGGATTTAATATTTGAATAGCCTATTGAATGAATTGAATGTATGTATAACATACATATGTTTGATTGAAATATTGTACAGATGTATGTATGTATGTATGTTCATTATAACAGGAAGAGATAAAAAGCGAAATACAAATATGATATGAGTGGGTTGGGTGGAAAATGGAAAATCTGTGGGGTGTTGCAGAAGCCTTCATCCAGTAGTTGATGGTGAACGACTACAAATGATGATTTTTTTGTTATTTTATGTATATATATATATATATATATATATATATATATAAATATACATAGAGAATATATACATATGTACATAGAGTATGTGGGTGGGTAGCATATATTTATAATAATCAACAAATCCAAAATTCTATAAACACAAATTTGTGAGAAATGGGGAATAGGTTGCCAATTTGGTGGATCCGTCCGACCAATAAAATCAGATAAATTGGCTCTGATACGAAACGATCGACCTGTAGTCACCTATATCCAAGGTCTGGTCAGCAACACTGGGCCGTGAATCCAACTTCGAGCTATGAGTTTGACTGAGCAAAGTTGCTGATTATGTTGATGAATATATGTATGTACATACATATGTACTTATGTATGTCTATAGTCTGTAAATGTGAATAACTCTTATTGATAAATACATACAAATTGGTCCTAAACCAACGAGTGTATAAAAGTGTTGAAGAAGTTACTAAAATAATGCACTAGTGTTTTCATTTGAAAAATGTGTGAAACAAATTGGAAATGAAGTTGTCTCTCAGTTTGAAGTATAATATAATATATTAAATCTCTCAACTAACATTCATTTCAAAAGCTGCCCTCTAACTAAGCATAACATTTTAGAAATAGAATAGTGTTATATGCTTCTAAAATGAAAACGTCCTATTATGTACTACGAAAATTGTATGAGAAAGAATTATATCGATATTCTGCGAAGAAAATGATTGATTTCCGTTTCCGACGCAGAAAAAGCGTACAATAATAATCAAGGATCACACACACAGCTCATAATAGAAGGAAACTCTTGTACGTGATCCACAGTACAAATGAAAATAATAATTTTAATTTCCGCAAAAATAAAAACAAGTTTACAAATGATAAAAATTATTTTTTAATTTTTGCATCGTTTATTTGACATGTTCACGTGTATATTTTTTAATTAAAATTAATGGCATATTTTATACTTTTTATTTATTTTCAATAATTGATTATAATGACGATTCGCCACACGTCATTAGTCAATTGACCGCACGCTGCGAACGTTTCGAGTCGGCACAAGAAAAAACTTCCAATACATCCAATCGAAGATTCCGTAATAAAAATTACAATAAATAAAATGGCGTATGGATTAAATCGGGGATTCGTCACATGTACGAGTGCGGAAAAAATCGTGGAAAATTGACGATGCCATTAGCGGGTTCTCCGTTCTCTTCCATTATTAGATTGGGCGAATTAGGCGTGACGTGTGTGTGCTTATTGTACGTCAAAAATGTAATTAAGCGTATTAAATATTAATGGGAAAATATTAACGTTCCGTTAAAAGCAACCCCCGCGAACCCCTCGACGGGGGGCTAACGTTTTCGTATAGAGTTTCGTTCGCGTACGAAACGGAATGATTACTCAGAGCCTCCAAGAAGAAACAATAAACTAGAGTGAACATCAGGATAATTGAGGGAGTAATTGAATGCGAGAAGCGCTTCCAGATACGTGCGTGCGTGAGCAAAGGATGTATGTATGCAGTATGTAGGTATGGTATGGCCGCGTACGTGTGTTTGTACACACGAATACATATCGCATTTGTATGATGACAAATGGTAAAGTTTAGTCTGCGGAGCGAGAGATGAGCCGGCTAAAGCTTTTAACTCGCAGATTACATATAATTCGATTATGTGTCGCGAACGTGTTAAGCGAATTCGCGTGATTCCGCCATTGCTCCGGCAAAATCGCTTCATTTACCGCAAATTTAAACAGAGCCCGCAGATTTGGACTTGTTTATAACGTTAGTTATGACTTTGAGAGTTATTTGTGGTGCAATTTAAATGGTCTCAATTGTATTTTATATTACATGTATACATAGGTCTTGTATTTGGCGAAAAAAGTTGTTATTTTTTTGTTATACTATTTATTTATTGTACTTTTTATATTAAAATATGAACTAATACATTAATGAATTATGTTTTTTTTTTATTTTATGCCTATATACATATGTACCATGAAATAATGATGTTTCCGCCGGTATAGAATTTACACGCTTTTGTTTTCAATACATAGACAATTTATTAATAGATAAGACTGAAATAAAATACATACATAGATACAACGGGAATATCGAATTATTCAAGTGAAAATTCAGTAAGGAGCGTTACGGCAGATTGCAGATTTAGCGTTGCGAAATATGTGCTTTTCTTTCTAACATCTGCTAGTTATTTTTGCATACTTATTATAAGATGTTGAATATACACCAGTACAATATACAATATAATGCGTCTCTCTTATCAGAAGTATTAATTCGAATATCAAATTGGAATATTTTAAGCATGTACTAGGAGCACCAAGGTCGGATTTTATATTTTTTTTCGGAGATTCTAGAGTTGATGTACATTAATATGTATATTTAGTGAAGAGGAGCCGTGCGATGGGGGCGGCGACCATGGGCGTCAAAATCAGGAGGCATCAAAATCGTTAAAACTGAATGCGACAATTCCCGCCTTTAAGTGAAAATTTTCAAAAAATGAACCATTTAGAAGTCCCTTTAGAAAGTTTAGAAATTAATTTGCTGAAAAACTAAAAATATGAAGATATGAAAAATATAATAGAAATTTTTGAGTACTGATATATGTAGATCAGTAACCGCAGCATAAGATGAAAGATTTTTCAAAAAAACTTACAATAGTCAAAAGTTATTTGAGATCTTTAATGGTTCAGGACCGACTGGATTATTTACATATTTATACTTTTAATTGAAAGCAAGACAAATCTTAGATTTAGATAAAATTATCGACGATTTTGCCTCTTTGAGGTAAGGAAGATAAAATTTTAATATAAATATTTCTTTTAGATTACATATGTTTTTTTTCTTCACAATATTATCTAAATTCTTCGTACGGCTCTGGTTTCCTATGTATGGTTTTTGCAAGATTCATACGATATGCAATTCGTTAGCGAGCCAGACGAAAAGAGGCTGCGGGTCACATTCTGGCCCGTGGGCTGTGGTTTTGAGACCCCTGCTCTGTATTTTGTAAAACTAATATATTGAATAAACTAGTGACGTTTACTCAGCATTTGATTAGTTTTCTACTAAGCCTGAAGAATACTGTATATGAAAAAGTACCTACATATGTACATAGTAGTCATTCCTTTCTTTCAAAAGTTTAATTTGTGTTGTGCAGTAAAACTCTCTCTCCCCCCGTCATACAGCCTCACTTAATTTGCGCGAGCAGGATACAAGA
Organism: Arctopsyche grandis; assembly: GCF_051622035.1. NCBI lineage: Eukaryota > Metazoa > Arthropoda > Insecta > Trichoptera > Hydropsychidae > Arctopsyche > Arctopsyche grandis. The sequence continues at coordinate 10,388,266 of NC_135358.1, read as the reverse complement.
GAACCAAAAGGAACAGGATTTTCGATCTTTCGACCTTTCGATGCCGTGAGAAGTGAATTGTCAGTTTGTCTAGTGAAGAGCAGAATAGAAATTAAAGAAAAAAATGCAGTTGTACAAGTTTAATTTTTTGTATGAAATACATAGTTAATAGGCATTGATTGGATCGAAGCGTAAAGCGAATGCCTAGTGCAAGGTTTAAAACATTTAAAAAATATTTTGAAATGACATATGTATAATACACAAATTGAACGAAACTGAACAGTCGGTTTTGTTATAATGCACACAATTCGGCACAGTGACGGTGCGGTACAAAAGCTCACCGGGACGATCTCTATTAGAGAGAGCGCCGCGGGAGAGAAACGAGCGGACGATACAAATGAACACGTTTAAGCTAATATTGTTTTCGAGCATATCCCACTAGGAAAAACTAATGAATGAAAAACGGCGGAAAATGGTGTGAAACCGGCGCTAACGAGCGACGCCGCCCGCACCGGGCGATTTCATCCCGTGGGATGAGAGCACGAATGGGGAGGAAGAGGGGGTTTCTTGCCACCCACCTCGACAAAGGAGATAATTAGTGGCTGAGGGGTCCGATGTCACACACGTACCGACACCTACGTCTACACCTCGTTATACCCACCTATACACCGGATGCAAATAAGAAAAGTTTCAGCTGAAGAACCAGCAATTACCCTTCAATTATTTTTTTTTAGAATATTGTCGCTTCGCGAAAATGTAATTTTACTATAATCTAGCAATTGCCGTAGACTAAGTTAGATTGCGAATTATCCAATACGTATTTATGTATGTATAATTTGAAATTTGTTTACTTCAATGTATACATTTGTATGATTTCTCATTGATTGATTTTGTCTTTTTTTTTTATACGTGATCATTTATTTATTTAAGTTTGGACCATTACAGGAAACCCTAATCAACCACAATGGTCGAAAAATAAAATAAATACATACATACATATACAGAAACATTTATACATAATCATAAAAAAATAAAGCATTATAACAGTAGCAGATAAAATAAAAATTTCAAGTAATAAAATACAAAGAAAGGAATGTCTTGCACCTACAGCCAGTTCCAATAAATAAGAACCAGCTGCACATATAAAACATCCTTGCAAGGAGCAAATGGAAGAGAGAAGATCAAAGTTCCACTCCATCACATACAATTATAAAAATAATGGTGAGTGCAGGAAAATTAATTTATGCATGAAAAAAATACAATATATCATTATTACTATTATCGGCATGTGTTGTTTGTTTGGTCACAAAACCGCCCTGAGAAAGGTACAAACAAGATAAATATAGCAATGTTGGGAAAAAAGAAAATTGGTACTATTAATATTGATAATAAATTGTAATGACAGGTAGGGAAAATAATTACAATGTGTATATAATATTTAAGGAAGTCCTTGAAAGATAATATGAAAAAAATAGCACGAATGATATAACACAAACATGTATCTACATACATATAAAATATAATCGAATTCGATACATTTAGATTATATGTAGACTTTTCAATATTAATATGTAGGTCTATTATTAATGTTTCAATGAAATAATTATAATAATATATAGGATCATATATGTATGTAAATACAACGGGGTTTTTATTTGTACAACAAACGCACTATTTTAATCAAAGCATGAAATTACGACGAAAATTTCACACATGTGGGGGTTCGTTAGAAATGCGATACATCTGAACAAGTTTTAGTTCTTCGCCGAATTTCACAATCGAAAGTTCCAAACTAAAAACCTTCGGAAACGGACGACGTCAATTAGTAATCGAGAGGTCTCACCACGGGCGAGGGACGAAGGGTCGATATTCAAAAATGCGAAGAGGCGTTTTTCACCGGTAAAGGGTCCAAAAGGCGAACCGAACGGACAAAACGCCTAATTGTTCGACGCCCATGAGTGTTTTTGATACGGCAAACGATCGCTTTGAAAATTTAATGACGTATGCGGATAAAGCGGGAAATTTTCAAAGCGAAAATATCGGCGACGGTCAACTTGACAGCTCAATTAATTTACAGGTAAAAGGAGTATAAGGGAACGCGATTTTTCAGCCGTCAAACGTCACCGTGAGCGTAAACGTTAGCACTTGTCTCTGGAAAAAAAAAAAAAACCAACAACACGTAAAGGTTCAATACAATATTTTTAATTAATCACCGAGGAATATGGCACAATGGACACGGATTGTAATTGAGTTTATTATTAGGCTTTCGTGCAAATATGGCGAGAGTCGTCGGTCTCAAAGGGAGTTGGCCGGTCGAGCGGCCAAGTAAAGGGTCCCACCCGGCAACTATCAGTTGATTGATCAAATAACGAGGGTAAGTAATTAAAGTCGTGATTGGGCACGGGCAGCAGACGGTGTGCGATTACTCACGGTGCCTCTGGCCAATCTATTGCTCTCGTAATCACGGCCTATGGTGCTTCGGCACAAAACCCGATAGCGCGGCCGACTCCTGTCGAAAGCTCCAAAGCTCGTGTTCTGAGCGATTGCAATTGCCTTAGACACGATATAGCTCTATCAGTCGATGGGTCCCTCTCCAAATATACGTATGTACAAAGATTTGATTTAACAATCATTTTTTTGGTTTTACGATTGCATGACGTTGCAGATATGCATGAAGTTTACTTCGCTCGTTTTCCAACACCAACATTTTCCAACAAATTAATCTTATACGTAGTTCTGCTAAAAGGACTGGACTAACAAGTGATTGTCTTCTAGTTGAATATATATGCCAACAGTATGGCTCGGTGGTTACGTTTATGTATAGCACCGAAAGGTTACCGGGTTCAATCCCCTACTAATCTTTAATGCTGCTGGTCAGACTTGGATATTTGTGACTCCAAGTCGATCGTTTCCTATCAGAGTTGAAACGGTTCCATCAAATTGGCAAAAACCATCCTATCCATCGATTCTTAAATACTTTTTATTATTACTAAATTATGTTCACAATACATCTAATAGCTACTAAATTTTAATTTAATTTTGTTAGTAATCAGTATTATATTATTCTAATTTTAATGTACAGCATAATAGGAAAAAGAGCTCAAAACCCTAATCACAATTCTATTAATTAAAGACTCTCTAAAGTCGACGATCTAAAGCAGATTGTGTTTAGGTAATCTGCGTTTATACCTGATGGGTAGACATTTTGTTGTAATCACCGAGACTCTTCACAAGTGTGTTAGTATGGTTATTAGTGATTCTGTCATAGAATCTACTGGTTACTTTGTTAGTAATGTAACACAAATATCTGAGTTTGATTTATCTCCAATATGTAAAAAATTATGTACAAGTCTAAATACATAGATGTCTCTATGGATTAATTGATTCATTAGTTCATTGTTAATTTCGTATTCTTCAGCCTCTAGAAATAAAGCGATTTATGTAATAAAAATGTTGCAATGTTTGTAATTAATTGAGTTTGCCATTTTTTTCTGATTTCATTTTTGAAACGGTTCCTCGACTACCCGCTTTCTCGAAAATTCGTACATTTGCGAGAAACACATTCTACATAAAATTTAGGTATGCATCTTTTTAATATCAACACATTCGTCATGAATTAACGATAAATAAATTATGTTCAAATAATGATGACAAATGGGTTGCCAATTTATTTAGAACCAGTTTAACAATGAAATCAGATAAATTGGCAAACTCTGATCGGCTTGGAGTCACAACAACACTGGGCCGGGGATTGAACCCATAATCTCTAAGTTGAAAGCATTATACGCTAACCACTAAGCTATTTTGTGGGTTAATGAATAATTAGTAAAGGATTAAAATATTTAGATATGTAAGTTTAAGCAAGATTAAAATATTAACCAAATCCTAATCTGAAATACTTTCGAATTGAATTGAATTGAAATACTTTCGAATATTAAAAAAAGCTAAGTCTGAATTTGTTATATTCGGCAAGAAGTCTTTTAAAATCAGATTTTACAAAAAATCCATTTTTTTCAAACTTTTGGGTCCATTGGTGTGGGCTGACGCCCATCAACCTACACTCAAAAGCGTATAAACTCTCGTGAACGAATTTTATTTAACATCTGAAAAGAAGTAAGAGTATGACATGAGAAATTTATAATTTTTGAAGAGTTTCAATTTTTTTACATTTATAGATATGTATACTGAAAACTGGTTCAAAAATGTAGAATTTTAGAATTGTTTATCAGAAGGTAGGAAATTCGGTGTGTATTTGTATCATAGAATAATAACGTATGTATGTATGTGGATATATGTATGTAGTAAAAATAGGTGGATCAATAAGTAGGTAGAGTGGGTAATTTGGTCCCTCTTCCTTATTCTAAATTCGAATATTCTGCATTTGTATAATTCCATTGTCTATTTGAATTCCAAAGTATTCATCCGTGTCATTACATCAAAACGACAGTCTCGGATTTATTGCCGTTATTTCTCGAAATATGATACTTTTGAATCTTTCTAGTTATTGACACAGTACATGTCATGATTTGTTGGCACAGTAAAAAAGCGAAACACTTAAATTACGTCACTGTTCGAAACGTGAGACATGCAAATTTATATTGTACAACCTCGGCTATGTAAATTTTTAACACGTTGGAAATCGAAGACATTAACCGATCGACTTGGAATATCTTCAGCGTCTAAACTGAAAAGTTCCGGTTCGTAAACCGACGACTTTATTGTATTTCGATCCAATTTAAACCGAGAGCTTACGATTCCTCCGCGATTCTATCGAATGAAAAACACGCTTTAAGACTTTAAATAAATCATCGAAAAACATTTCAAATGACTATATACATATGTATGTATGTATATCAAAAGCATTGTTATGCATACACAAATTAAATTTCAAAATACACTTCGTATACATCAATTACTTAATTATCTATTTATATTCGTTCGTAAGCAATATTCGATATGAAAATTGCCAGTGCAATTTCTTTACAGCCATTTTACACCCACGCGTGTACCACTTTTGGTTCATCGATTTCGCTCTCTCGACTCTATCAAAAGGTGCATAAGAGCAATCTTAAGCAGATTTAATTACGCGAGGTCAACAATGCAACACCTGCATACATAGGATTTCACACAAATACAAAAAGCACAAATTGCACCGATGTAATTAATTGTAATAGTGAGCCGTAATAACGAAATGGTAAACTTAACAAATTAGCTTATTACAATTGGCGCTATCATTTGTGAGCTACAATAGCAGTTTACCGGCGCGCGAGCAATTTTACATCGTTAACGCGAGAAGTAATGGCTAAAGAGAGTAGTAACGTTTAAACGGTGCGAAGGCGTTTGTACAGAACGAAACTGGTTTGATAAACAACAATAATTAGTCGGTGAAACAAAACGAAATAATAAAAATAAAAAAAAACAACAACGAAGTAACACATTAAGATGAAACATAATAGCTGGTGCTTTTTTTTTTTTTTTTTGTATATATTGGTCGTCCGAGTCAAGGAAAGAGAAACATCTCTCACTATTTCGCCGTGTCCAATTACTGGCATGTAATTACTTTAATATTTCACGTGCGCGCTGGGTTTTGGTCTAAAAACGAGAGCGCGTGGGAAGAGCCTGTTGCTGGAGCATGTACCAATGGTCGGTCGGTCGGTCTCAAATGGGCTAGTGGTGTTCGCTCGAGAGTTTTTCGACCGAGAGGTCAGGGTTGGGCCACCGGGCAAATGGGCTTTCCGTGTTTTTCTGATCGGATCGCGACAAATGCCGGAACATTTGTTAATAGGTCACAGCCGATTGTTTCCTCGATCATCGGTGAAAGCGTTTACAATTGTGTGTTCACACTCACGGCTACTTATCGTGCGATGCAATCGATTTTCGATAGTTGATTGAATAAGAAAAGGATATATATGTATGTATGCAAGTATAGACTTGAGGAAATATCTTAGATGTAATGAGTTGCGTACATCATGATTCATTAGGATGACTTGAAATATGTAGGAGGAAAAATCCATCAGCTGCCAGATAGACAACCTTTCATTCATGATCAATATAATGAACAAAATCAAGTAGATATGTATATATCTATGCATGATAATAGCATAAAACTTTATTTTATTAGAAAATAATTGGCCCAATAACGATTGAACAAGGTTGATTCCTCATCAGATATGGGATTTTAATAGATGATCACATATATACAATCAGCGGGGTAGACTAGCGGTTAGCACATTATGCTTTCGATCAGAGTGGTCATGGGTTCCAGTCCCACATAGTCTCGATGCTGGCCAGACCTTGGTTTGTGACTCTAGGTCGATCGTTTCTTATCAGAATTTGCCAATTTTTCTGATTTTTTTTGAAAATTGGCATCTCTTTTCCTATCTCTGTTTCTATATATCAAGTTATTCAGCGTCTTGAGATTCGCCAATTTGATTATAAAATGCAGCAAAAAATTTCTCCATAGATGTCACTGTGGATGTTTGTATGAATTCGAATTGTATAAAATGCTTATGTATATTGATTAATTGTATTGTATCTGTATAAGTGCACTCATTGCTTTGGAGCGGTTTGTAAAGGCGAGTGAGTGTTCTATGAAATAAAATCAAAATAAAATATAATGGATAAAACCAAGTGAATACATGTGTATACATATATGCCAACAGCATAAAATTCTATGAGACTAGAAAAGGAGGAAGAGGGAAAATAATAACAAATGAATAAGGTTGTTATATCCTTAGAAGATGTCGGATCTCTCTATATAAATAATTTCTGCGAAAGGCTGCCAAATGCAGTTTGCTGCATTCGGAGATGTTGGAGACGGATGCTGCGCCATAAGACGTATGTACATACATATGTACTAACATGTCAATCCTCAAAGGTTGGTCAAATTATTGGTAGATCAAAGATCACTGTTGATGTGTCGCGAGACCTTAATGGTTGTTGTATACGGCTCGTTTATGCATTGATGCGTTTTTGGCGCGAATGCGAGATAAGATGATCAGCGCAAGTAAACCAGTGTTCGACGAGCACTAATCTCCTAATCTCTACGTTACAATAATAATGTTTAGCACTTCGTTAACGTTTAGTTTGGTCATATATGTATGTCGCCTTGGGGCAACCTGTAATGGCAGAAATGGTATAAATTAATGTATCTAAATAAATTTCCTCTTTTTATTCCGGATAATATCTGAAAAAAGTACAAAATATTCGATTCTCTATGTACGTATGTATGTAGATATAAATTGGACTAGATTTTAATTCAAGCTTTAAATAAAATAGTTGAGATGGATTCATAGAAAAATTTAATTATATATATTAATTGATTAATTAAATATTATTATTATTATTTATTATTCAATATTATTATATCACTATATGTATTATATGTAGGTATATATTATATTTATTATTTATATGGAGGATCGGAATTGCACTATTTTCCCTATCGTCTGGAAAAAAAAAGTTATTATTATTATTATTAATAATCCTAATTGCTCATTTAATTGTATTTCAAATTGAAATCAATCAAGTCAACTTTTTACGACTGAAAAACTATTATCAAATGCAGTATTAGGCCTAATTTTAAACGGAAGCACATGTTAAAATCTGACTCAAACCAACAGCTGATTGTGACATGCAAGTGCATAGTAGACGTAATATGTATACAAATTTATATCAGGGTAAGTGTGAGACATGCTATCAGCTGTCACTTTGAGTCCTATTTCCTATTCGCTTTCTGTACTGACAGCTCTATGAGCAGGCTTGCTTGGGCTGTCAGCGTCAGTCAATCGCGACGGCTTCGATAACGCTCAATTTATACACGTGCAACACTGATTTTTTTAAATATTTTTTATCAACTATTGGGATGGGGTTGAAAATTTTTAATTCAAGCCCCTCGGTTTAAGTTTCCTACGATTCGCGGGCTAAGTTACGAGGCCTTCTTGCACACGTATGCGAGCGTGGGTACCACCGCTGATGAGTAACAAGTCGGCGAGGGCCACGTGCAATACACTTAGAGGGCACGTGAGTGCTGCACCGGGGTGTTGCGGGATGAATTATTCAATGTTCGGCTACGGGTGGGAACCGGGGGTGGGAAAACGGGAGGTGGCGTTCCCCCACCATCCTCCGACGGTCCATAACGTATTATGGTAATGGAATGAACTCGTAAATGGTGTATTTTTTTTATCTTCTCCGTACCTGTACGTTCGTACGTATGCATGTATGTATCGAGAGCTAGCTGGTGTATTAATATTTGCATACGAAGAAAGAAAACGCTCGTCCGATGTTTAGTTGTACATATTTGCATTGGAGACAAATCGATGGTTTTCTCGTTGGTTCGCGTGAAGTCGGGTGAAAGTGGTGAATGTTTGGAATACTTTTGTGTATTGTTTCCGGCGTGTTTTCGTGTCAACGTCTTATTTGTCTCGATAGGAGGAGGGGGGGGGGGGGTTGGAGCGTGGAGGTTCGTGGCTGTCGACCATTTCTGTTGCTAATTCGACGCCGGCACGTCATCGTGATTGATTTACACATCCAAAACTTTGTTAACGGGCTACTATCAAAAGTGGGGGAATGAATGGCAGCTGTTAGTGTTAACCCGTCACAATGGCCACCGTTCCAAAAACGCACAACGTTCACCCTCGATGTTTTTGGTCGGCGTGCTGATGTGTGGGTGAGAAATAAATATAAGATGTTGTCGGTGGTGCAGGTGCCTCCCCACCTACGGTTGAGATAAACTGCGATACGGAGAATTACGATTGGACCAATTTATCGGTACACACCCACTAACATCCATTGAGACCCAATAGACCCGACTTCTACACTGCGAATACGCGTGAGAAATTTGAAAAACACCAAATTTTAATGAGGAAAAAAATATAAAAAATTCATCGATTTCTGAATGACGTTTAGGAGCCATTTTGTTAGTTCCTATTCAGCGATACCTAGACGGATGAAAAATTGAAAAAAAAACTTTAAATTATATTAGTTTGGTATAAAAAAATATTAAAACAATATATATATAAAGTTATGTGTTTAAAAAATTAAAATCTGGCAAAACGAGTGGGGGGGGGGGGGGGGCGGAAAGTCAAACAAACATAGCTATTGGCAGTGGGTAAGCTGTCACCTTTTCCAAAAAAATTTCTATTCTTAAACGTGTTTATTATGATTATATTTCACTATCGACTTAGCGGACCCAATTGAAATCTCTATCGGCGGCCAAACCTCGCAAAATGGTAAAGTTTCAAAGCGATCAAAAGAGAGTAGGAAGTTTTTCAAACCGATTGATGAAGTGAAACTAATTAAAACATTGTAATAAAAAGGCCTTTTCCCTTTCTAAAATGCATCTACGGTCCAAATAAGATATGGTATACTAAATTTCGTTCTATATATATACTAAATACCAGTTTCTTCATATGTAGATAGTGTACGCAAATTTATGTAGATGGTGTACGCAAAAGAAAAAAATTGACAAATTAAATCATCAGTGTGACGAATAAGCGTTTTATATATTAGGATGGATAATTATAGAACGGTACAACTAACATCTATCCAAGATTAAAAAATTAACACACACACATTTTTTCTAGATCATGAAAACGTGATCACTGATCAGTGATCGATTCTGAGTTTGAATCAGTCAAAATCTCTAGTTGAAATTTTCGCATGGTTACAAAACTTTGTATTGTTACTACGTACATAGATAAAAGTAAAAAATGTTCGTGAAAAGATATCCAACCAAATTAAAAAAAAAAGGTTAGGGTTATGTTTTCAACAGTTTTGGTAAGCACCTGGTAAATCTGAAACCTGATAAATTTTCTGATGTGACGCAATCTCATAGCTCTTGTTGTACATATGTAAAATGTACATACATATATACAATTAGGTCAGAATTAAACGTCATTGCTAAAGATCGGCAATCAGCTAGAGGTGTTAGTCAGATTAACCATATGTTTATCGGCTGTTGGCTACACAGAAAAGAGCCTTCGTAACTATTATAATAATTAAAAAAAATGTAAATTTTAAAAGACATGTGTTTGTTTTAAAAGACAGCATATTACACATGTGTTTGTTTATGAGAACGGTATAATAGTTTTATAAATATAAATATATCGATTATTTCCGAATCATTTAATCGATAGCCATCAACACAATCGTTTCAATCGCAATTCGAGAGAAATCTTCGCAGGCGATCTGATTACAACATCCCTATTCCTCCCCGCGTCTCACCGCAGCGCAACATGTATCAGCAATAACCGTAAACAAGAGATAACCGCACCGGAAATAAATCGACGAGCCGCGTAATCAATAAGGCCGCGGAGGTGAAGTGGGCGGGGAAGGAACGAACGATACCGGAAGAGGGGGGCCGGATTAGACTGGACCTATGTATATTCCGGGAGGGAGTACAGGGTGAGGGGCTCAAAAGGGTACTTAAATTTCGGCCGAATCTCGTATGCATTGAATTTTCTTCATCGTAAAAATCACTGAAAAGGTTCACAGTGCGCCAACGAACCGGCGTTTCACACTTTGCGACTTGCCAATTTGAGTATGCGTACAAAAATCTTTGGGTCAATAATGAACTATTAAATTAGAACATGGAATGGTACATTTGAATTTCAATAAAACAAAATCAATTTGATTGAACTTAGTCATTGGAACCATTGCTTTTTTCTTATGTACTTTTGATTGATTCAAAAGGTCATTGGATGGAACTACGCCTTAAATTGATTGATTAATAAATTATTATATCATCATCCACGGTGTATCCCATATTCGTTATCGACCACTATCAAGCAAGGATACAATTTTACCGAAAATAGTCCAAAGGGTCATTTTGGTATAGATCACTGTCAAGCAAGGATAAATACTACCATACAATTTCAACGATATAGGTCGAATGTATAATTTTGAAAGGACTATCCTGTGTACGCGTCCCATGAACGCCAAATGTTCATGGGACATGTTTATATGTGTTTAAAACGGGTCTACATCACGGCATCGAAAGGCCAAAAGATCGAAAAAGCAAATATCGGAAAGCAAAGATCGAAAATCGAAAGATCAAAAATAATGTATGCATGGTAAACAGTGGCATGCGGTGAAATTATCTCTCTTTTTGTCGTACAGCCTTGCTTAATGTGCGCGGGCAGGATACGGAAGGAAAAGCCTGTTCCTCGTGTTCCTCTTATATCCTGTTCGCGCAAATTAAGTGAGGCTGTACGACGGGGGGAGAGATAGTTTTACCGCACGCCACTGATATACATATATACTACCCGCTTTTCATATGTATTCATGGTAAACGAATATTTTCGATTTTTCGACCTTTCGATGCGGTGACGGTCACCGGTTTAAAACAATCTAAAAAAAAACCACGTCCCACATTCACCGCTGTCCGATTTCGCCCTATGACGAGTCAAGACTAGACGAACATTGGTATTTGCCATGTTCACCTAGTCTGGACGGGCCTTAAGATTTCAACAAAAACTTCAGCCAATAAAACGTTTAACCATTCATGTACTGAAATTGAAATTTCAGTCGGAAAAAAAAACTAAAAACAAATAAATAAAAAAAAGCGTCGAGATTTAAACGTGCGACCTTCCGAAGACATATCAAAAGAGGACGGGAAGGGGAGGACGAAAACGGAATTAATTTGTCGGCGGTGAAACGAAAGTTTCCTGCGGAATTAATAGGGCGACAATGCGAGATCCGTCCACCGGCATTTAGGGCAACTCGAGTAAAACATCCTTGGCCGGAGACCCGACCGCCGCCCATTCAAACGCGCCTCTCCAACGGGCAGACGAGAGCATAAAGTAGAGAGCGGTCCCAAATTAATGAGATAGACTGTTGTGATAAAAAGAAAAATAATGACGCATGGAAATTAATGAGGTCCACCCCCACCCATCCCGCGAGCGTGAGGTCGACCTCTCTCCACCCGGGGCATTTTCGTGTCGGAGCGGTTTGGCGCCGGGGGTTTCGGTGTGGGGCGCAGGGAGAGGAGAGGGCGCTCCGCCCCAGGGAACTTTCCCAAGTGAGGGGCGACGGAAGGCGACGGGCGAGGGCACTCTAACAAGAGGTCGGGCTCATTTGGCTCGAGTGGTGGGCCCTGAATCAGTGTTGCTTTACTTTCTTTAATTGGACGCGGCGGCTGCTGGGGGGGGGGATCGGAAGCACCCCCAACCCCACCTCGGAGGGATTGTGACGCCGATGAAAAGTTGGCGACACGCACCCGCACACCAACTTTGCATGATTGCGATCTCGCGGATAATTTTGCTAATATGCGACACGAGACATCACCCCCTCCACCCTCCTCATCCCCCCCCCCCCGCTCCGGTTGCCTCCCTTTCGGGTCTGCGAACCTACAAACTTCTCTAAGATGCGCACAAAATTTAATGATGCCTTAAATTTATTAAAATATTTGACGAGACTTTTGAGGCGCAGAAATTTACCCCTCCCTACTGCGATCGACCGTCTCCTCGTCGATGTACGGATATTATATTTCGGTTAACCTTTATCACTCAAAGTATCATGGCGACACTTCAAGTGACGATTTTTTCTCTTTAAAAGTTTGTTTTTTTCTTTAAATATTGTGTTACGGAAAGCGTTTAATAAATTGTGAGAAATTTTAAATAGCCTTCGAATAGCTAAGTCGATTTTCTTGCTGTTTCATACCTTAGGATTGTCGAGGAAATGAAAATAGCAAAGGAACTGTTTTACAAAAATTCAATTACCTCAATTTATGAACACCATTACAATTAGCATTTGTTTATTCTATTGAGGAGGCTTCTCACCGAGCTATTCGGCAAATTATCGCCTAGCAAATTGTTCAAATAAAGGCTGATAAGGCTTTTGTTCACAGCACAATACAATCGATCAAATGACCAAATCAAAATAATTGTTCGTGACTAGACACTATAGTACTTTCATTAAACAATTTTTTTTTAATATAATTGTAATTAAACTTCGGATTTTGACCAGACCAGTGCTTTGAATACTAATGTAGCGATCCATTGTTCTTTGCAAAAGCATCCGTCATTCGCTGCCCTTTAGTTATAATACGAAAGGACGATGCATTATTTTTTTCAATAAGATGTACAAAATCGCACCTGACTAAAAATAAATTAATTCGATAAAAGAGTTTCAAAAACAAATTCTTATTGGTGTGTTTTTGAACAAATTCTTATTGGACAGTTTTTCGTGTCTCGGCTACTACCAATAATCAATGTCAATAAAGTCAACCATTTTTTTTTGCTCTCTTGCTTTTTAGGAAAATAGTAATTGGGAATAATGAACCATTTTTGTGGTTCGCAACTTGTCCGCCGATCTATGATAGTAATAATGTATGTACATACTCTAACAAATATAAAAACATAGTTCTCCGAAAAAAAAAAAATTCTTACCTAACATCAATTGAAATAAAAATGAGCGTACACTCATATTTACATACATTTCAATTCAAGTAAATTAAAGTTGTACATTAAATAGTGCATATAAATAATGTCGACGTTAAATTATTCCCGGTTCCAACAAAATGCGCAAATATTTAAATTGATCAAACGTTACGGTCGTTAATAAAAATTAAAATGCCCAAAATTGTTTGCAATCTCTGTAAAATCGCGTATTGATGACATCGTACCACTGAAACATATCCATCATGTCAATAATGTGAAAAACATATCATACAGATAAAACCGAACATGTGGCGCTTAACGAGTTAAAAAATATATAAAAAAAATAACATCTTTCTCACTAATTAAACGTTAGCGTTTATACGCGAACGAAAATTTTAAATTCGACGTACATATTAAGCAATTTGTGCTGATGTTCGGAAAAAACGAAAGTTTACGATTAATAAAGGTAATTATACAAATTTGCAGACACTCGCGAAGGGGGAGGCGAGGGGGCAGAAACCCTCATTAATTTCAAGAAGTCGACGCCTAATTGAAGCATAATAATGATAATTCCAGTGCCATTTATTACAAAAATTAAATATTTATACGTATACGACTTTCCGAAAGCGCAAAACGGTACGTAATAATTAAATAAACCGAAAACCAACACGCGAATTAAATCGATCGCGATGTATCTATAAATCAAAAAAACCGGTACATTTTCGTATCAAATTACAGATTTATGCGCGACAATTTGAATGTGTAATTTATTCAATTATAACGGTCGTATATCGGCCATCGCGGTAATAATGCTTGTGCCAATTAACAGGTAGGTACACATATGGACGTACGAAAAATGAGATTTCGTCCGTAAATCAAAATTTCCCCATTTGACAACATTCTCTATAAGTTATGGGTGCATTTGTGTGTGTGTGATAATGGTGGGGCCACCGTTAAAATCACAAGGTGTGCGAGAGGTGCGATCAATTAAGGCAGGTGTCACAAAACGCGGAGCATGTATTGCGTGCGCGCAACACACGTGAAAAAATAATTAAGTCCAGATGGACAACGTGCCTTCAGGGGTACCAAACCAGTGTGTAGTACCAACTCGTAAATATAACAGCTATACACAGTGGCAAAATCGATCGTGTGTGTGCTAAGTGTGTTTTATTCTCTCAGGGCGGGGCTGCAGGTAGTTAATGATCGACCTCTAACAAGAAAGTGTTACTAAATTATAGAATTGGAATAATTGGTTAATTACTAACCACCGAGAGATGTCCCGCTTCAAGCCTTGAATTGACCTCGATTGAAAATAATTTATTCGGAGATAGTGCTGCGGTCAGACGTGGATATTTGTGAATCCAAGTCGATCGTTCCCTATCAGAGTTCGTCAATTTATCTGATTTAAAATGATGCTGAAACGGTTCCTAATCAAATTGGCAAAACCATCATATTCACTACGTCATCACAATTTGAATATGATTTCATGTTTATAATTAATAAATTTAAATATGTAAAGGTTTAATACTAAAGGTGTCGCTCAGGGACAACATGTAATGGCATCATGGGAAATTATAGATTTTAAACTATTTCATAGGATGTTAAAATAGTTGGATTCCTCAATTTTGAGTACCTAATTATCATACGTAAGTCAAAAGCATTGAATTACATATGTAATTAATCTAGTATATTCAAGTATTAGATTAGGACGATCTTCATATATGTATGTACATAGGTTTAAATAATTATGTACATATATATTATATATAAAATAATTCATACTAAATCAAATCTTACATTTTTTATTAAGTTCATAAAAATGGCAAAACATCAAAATATGTTTATCATAATAAAACAGCAATATTCAAAATTGAATAAATAATAACAATGATCCAATCACTTGAAATCTAATGTGTAATAAATTACATTTAATATTTAAAACATGTAGTTTTTTTATAGCACAACATTATTATTTATGAATAAAATGTTGGCGATCTCACAAGTGTCATCCCCATTACACAAAAACGCAAACTAATTTCGCGTCAATACAAAATATGGGGAGGGAAAAAGGTAATAAAACTTTCATAATCTAAACTTTCTATCTTTAAAAAAACGGTTTCATAGTGAATCGACTACATAAGTGCCGCTGAATCTATTATCGATGTTATGACTGCACTAACGTGACCGTTTATAATAAAAATTGATTCGAAGTTGCTAACATAATATCTGTTTTGAATTAATTATTCTTAATTTTTTTCCTCCAGTTATAAGCGAACACATTATGGTAATGGGACTTCCATATCTGATGTAATAGGATTTTTATATGATTGAGCGGTCTTGGGCGAGCGCAAAAAGTCCAAGCGGCGTATCCTCTTCATCATTATAATTTGACCTGTTAGAATGTGAAATAAATAATTCATATTGAATGCATTAAAAATAAGAGCCGCTACATCGGCGAGAGGAGGGAGAGGGGTAGCAAAAAAGGCCAAGTTTTGGCCTTCGTCAATATCGAATGAAAATCAAACGGGGGAGGGGATTATTAAACCGGTAATTGACAGGAGAATTGAGGTATTTCCAAAATTGAACCTTTTGATATAAAACCGAAGTTATTAAATCGGACTTTTTCTTTTTGCAAATAGACGAATAAAATTTTATTGCATTTCACGTCAACTTACTTATATCGTACCTACATATATATACCTAAGTAAGTTTTACTATCATAGGAATGTTCAAATTCGAATTAATTAGCGCACGCTATAATACATATGTACATAGTAAAGGCAATGTGCGATTTTTAAAACGAAACAATTAAAAATGAATTATGATTATCTTCACGGTGTGCAGATGAGTGATCTTATTATAGAGGCAAAGTGTTCAAGTCAACACCTAGCCGGAAAAGATTTAATTATAACCTGAATTGTTGCGCAAACATGGCTAGGCGTGATGCAATGTGCAGGCTTTGCTTTCAACAGGAAAAATGAAACTTTATGATGTGTTAACAATTTGTATTTCAGATAAGGCCGTCTGTAATATATTATAATATGATTAAAAAATGTTAATGTGGAACATCAATAAATATGTATAACAAAAAAATATATATAAACATAGAATGCTAAATAGCGAAGAATAGTGTATGAAATTAAACGGTACTTTCTGTGTTATAATCAGATAGAACCAACCCATAAAAAAGTATCAAAATTTAGCTATCTATGCATGAAAATATAGTAATAGTTATATTTACTATTTTTTTTGTATATGCGGCTTTAGTTAAAAAATAATCCAACTCACGTCAGTAATGTTTTGACATGATTCAATATTAAAACTACTTATTGAAATACGCCAAGACTCTGTGAGCGTAAATTTATAGCTAATGTTGACAATTATGGTGAGTGCATACCAGTGATACAAACCAAGAATGTTTGGAATTGAAATGAACTGAAAATCCTTTTGGAAAGGCAATCAATAATTGAAACCTTTCACTTTCGACTACATATGTATGTAGTATATTGTAACCTGGACATTGAACGACAAGTTGCTAAGTTGCTAAGAAGTATGACAAGGGTTGCGGATATTATTATTTATCATTATTTTTTTATTTTACATACATATATACAAATATACCAGGAAGGCTTAACAGGTAAACCCCAAATGCGCCTTTCTGGTCCACATAATTATTACATAGATACATGTAAATCTAAATATCTGACATCTATAGTCAGTATACATATATTACAAACATTGTATTAATACGATAAATAACGATGAATAACTTTCATGTAACAATACGAATTTTATATTCGATAAACAACCACAGAGACATCCATGGTGAGCAATATGGCGAAACCTAAGATATAACAATAACTAAAGGTGGCAACAGAAAATTGGGAAGGAAACGCCAATTTTACAGGAATCGTTTCAATGAAAATCAGAAAAATTGGCAAATTCTGATAAGAAACGACCGACCTAGACAAATCAAGGTCTGGCCAGCAACGAGACTTAGCGGGGATTCGAACTCGTAACATCAAGTACGAAATAATTCAAAATTCACCACTAGACCACGCTGCTGGTTATTGGATATTGTGGATAGATTGAAGATATTGAAATGGCAATTGGCGGGCCACGTGGTTAAAAGAATCGACAAAAGAAGTGCTAGAATGGTACCCGAGAGAATGCAAAAGGGTAAAAGGAAGACCGCAGTGAAGACGGGTAGACGAAATTAGGAAAATATGTGGGGTGAGATGGGTGAGAGTTGCACAAAACAGAGAGGAGTGGAAGCGTGTTGGAGAGGCCTTCATCCAGCAGTGGATAGCGAATGGCTGTAGATGATGATGATGATGTACATATATTGTTCATATATTTTGAAATGTATATTGTACATATAAATTAGAAAATCATAAAGTGTCAAAATATTACTCACGTGGTTTGGTTCCATTAGAAAACATCTAATTGTTATGAATATATGTATATGGTAACAATTTGAAACGTTTGATGAAATGAGCTCCTATCAATTAGTGTCTAACTGAGAATTTACCATGCAGAAAATTAACGACATAGCGGCGATAGAGCTCCCATCACGAATCGGTTAAAAATTGTGGCATATTTGATTGGGCCGTTCATAAATAAATATAAATAAAAATGTACACGACATCGGAATGTGTGTAGCAATTTGTAAAACAATTAGGCCCGGTAGTTTGATTTATACCGGACTACTCGAAGACCTAAATACGTCCGAGTGTAAAACACAAGTGCACATAAATTGTTGCCTACGAACACCTATTTACAGGCGGCCGCTCCGAGATATACGACCGTATAAATTTGTTTATTGGATCACTCAGTTATATTATATGTGTGCGTATAAAAACAGAGTCGGTTTGATTAATTGACGGAAAAGCTGAACGCGAAAAATGTAAATTAGAGCCGTAGCGTAGAAAAAATGCCGAAATTGTTAAATTAATCACAGATTAACCAATTAGACGCGATACTGACCGAGATACACGACACGTGTACTCGCAAATTTTAATTGTGACTTCTGGGATGTTTTGGGTGCAGTCAACTATCAATCAAACGGACTCGATTCGCAAAAGTATCGAAAGCACAAAAATGCCTTTGGATCAACTAACGATCTCCGTGCTGTGGCTGCTGGAGATCCTTCGTTTATTTTTATATTTTTTTTACAATTCTGTTCATCCGAAATGGAAGAATTTAGTAGCCTAACGATCGCGTCTTCTCGAAGCAGACAATCTCGAAATTTGGGAATTCCCTTTTTTACCCCGTCTCACTTATTTACTTACCATATATTTGAAATAAATAAGAAATTGACCGAGCAGACAAATGTAATAAAAGAAATGAATATACAATTTCGAACGTCGAAACATAAACTAAGTAGTTGAATGTTTCCTCAATTGTCTCGAAGAAATTAAAATTAAAACTGATATACAATATGTGATTAAAGCAATGTAAAATTATCGATTGCGATGCATTTTTAATATTTTTGATCTAAATTAAAAGAAATACGAATCGAAATTAAATAGTAATTAATGCTTTCAACAACAAACTTTTCCAAACAAAAAATAAAATGACAATGCTTCAGCTATCGTGGGTTAATTTTTTTGCAAAAACTGCTGTATATGAAACAAAATATCTAATAAATAAATAAAATTCAATTGCAACCTGAATTTCATTTAAGTAATCGAAATAATAAAACAATTTTTTGCGAATTTCAAATTACATATGTATTATCAATGTAAAACTATTTAAATTACTTATATACTTTAATTTTATTTTTACATAGATATATACCAGAAAGGCCTAACCGGTAAACCCCAATGCGCCTTCCTAGACAATTAATTAAAAACTTTGTAACATTTTTATTACATAAATCGCTGCATTTCGAGAGGCTGAAGAACACGAAATTAACAATGAATTAATTAATTAATTAATCCATAGAGACATCTATGGATTTAGACTTGTAAATATTTTTTTACATAATGTACATAAATTAAATTCAGATATTTGTAACATAGCGGGTAGGATGGTTTTTGCCAATTTGATGGAACCGTTTCAACAATGAAATCAGATAAATTGGCAAACTCTGATAGGAAACGACTTGGAGTCACAAATATCGAAGTCTGACCAGCAGCATAAAATATTAGCACGGGATCGAACCCGGTAACATCTCGGTGCTAAACATAAACGCAAACACCGAGCAACACTGCTGGCTATGTAATGTTATAAAAAAATTAAACAAATATGTATATGAATTTTGTGATACATATTTACATTATCCAAGCCCGATATTAAGTCAAAATAAGTGAATAAGTCAATTACGAATGTATGTATGTATAATAATATATACGAAGAAGTAATAATTGAATACGAAACAAAAATGAAAATCTCGCCATTAAACGTGCCGTGTGCGTGATCCTTTACGAAAACAAAACTATAAAAACATAATAGCGAAATTTATCTTTGATCAAATTGGGTTGAGGGGGTCCCTCGCACACAATTAGGAGGCCAAAACGAAAGCCAAACGGCCAATTATCGATTTAAAAACGCTAAGCGGGAAACCCTTCGCGGAGAGGCCCTTAGAGGACTTCTAAGCCCGTCCGGCTCTAATTGGATCAAGTGTGACTGGCGAACAGGACCGGCCGAGATCACTCCGTTTGGATCGCCCCAAATATAAAGTGAAAATCTCCTCTTTTTTATTTATTTTATTTCACCGAATGCAAGCCGAGAGAATGATGATACCCGAGTGATTATGCAGTTGATTCGCGCGAACGTCCGATCCGTAGATTTGAAACGTGTCGGATTTTTTCCAACCCATTCGCGACGCGGGGGGGTTTAACAATTTCAGTTTCGGATAGGAATGTAAAATGGAATACGAAAAAAAAATTAATGTGCGCTTCATGCCGGTAAACAGCGGTCGTGCTCTCCACCAAAGCGATGTACTCCGACTCGATTCCCATGCCCGGCAGAAAGGAGATTTTTTGTCCGTTTTTGATCGATCATCAAAAGAAATTCCCGACACAAAATATCGCTTTGGCTTATTAGCGTTGACCGAACGGTGCCCTATACAGGGACGGATCGTGAATTTTCCATATTGTATTCACCTCAATTTTTTCGAAATTGAAGCCAGACGAATCATTGATACATACATACACATACATATATATATATATATATATATATATATATATATATATATATATATATATATATATATATATATATATATATATATATATATATATATATATATATATATATATATATGTACCATCTACCAGTCTGTATACATTATATTCATAAAACGCGATGTTTAAGAATACCAAATTAATCAATTTCAACTGAATTCAAACTGTACAAAAACGAAGCTTTCGCGATAAGTGATAGCTCCACTATTTGAAAGTGGCATAAGTCCACTTAATTTCGCAAAACATTAAATATAACGTTTTGCGTTTAACAATATTTAAAAATACCGGCGGCCTGTAATACGTTTATTCTGCTTTTCCGAGATTCTTGACATATCGAATAAAATAATTGATAAAAATTTGTGAAGTAAGTCAAACAATAAAAATAAATAGTGTTTTTGGAACTGAAAATTGGACTTTTGCAAATATGACGACGATGTAAATTGATATTATCCCATTAGTCAATTTTATGATTGTGTTGATATGAGCGGCAATTAGCTAATTAATGAGCCAAATACTACTGGATCTATCAACCGTGTATACATACATATATCGTATCCATTACATTAGAAATCATTCCGACCATAATTAATTATATCCGTATTTGGGATTGCAAAAATTCCAGAATTTCCGATACCGGTATTGTCCAAATAAAAAAGAATATATTTCGATATTTCTTTTAGTTTTAATAAAAAAAACCTTGCTTCGGATATCCCGAGCACCACTTTATTGAAAATTACGCCAAACCCAAGCATTCAAAGTCAACCATCAGCTGGGGAATAAGTTTTTGTTGAAAGAAAAATTATATTTTTTTCCTTACACTTCTTACAAAAATAGTCCCTATCATGTCGTCATTGTATATGTACATATATATCGTACTCTAAAAAGTACCAAATATGCAATATAATTTATCACATTTTCAATTACATATGTACGTAATTAATAAAAATCAGCACTTTATAGTAAACATTTTCTTATTAAAATTAAAATTAAAAAGGTTTGCGAACTTGAGACACATTGTAAGGAGGCCACAATACCGAAAACGTTGACGAATATTGTATTTGATGATATTTATCAGAAAAAGTAAAAAGTAAAACAATTTTACAGACGTTTGGCGTGATAAAATAAAGAGAGATCGAAAACAATTTATAAAATAATAATTCGCTCAATATGCAAAATATATTCGCATCAGTCGTTTTCGTAGTTTTTAGCCATGGAGATATCGTTTTCGACAAATAAAATGAACGAATTTGAAAAAAATCGATACTAGCGGTATTTATTTTTTTAATACCGGTATTACTCAAGGCTAATTTTCGATCAAATATCTATACTATCAGTATCGGTACTTTCGGTATTGCAATCCCTATATACATATGTATATTATAATGGTATCGAATTCGGTGGGTGTAATTTTTCTCTTACTTAACCCTTATTTTAAAAATACACAAAAATTGTACAAAATCACATCTATGTACGTAAATATAAATTCATAATTTCATCATTCTGATAGAAACACATTTAAACTTATTATTTGATACAATATAAAATGTATGTATTGTACATAAACGACATGTCTAGTGTTCTATTTGCAAAGGTTCAAACCGGTTGAGCTTTTCGCCACCGGGCGTAACGGGTTAATCCCATTCCGGTAATAGGCGTTACTAAATTGAATAATCATACGTGGCGACAGACGGGTAAGAGATTCATTAACGGTCCATACGCTGTAATCGTCAGATGCAAGTTATTGGATTAAGGGGGGGTGCATACAGTTCGCACAACTCGTAATTGAAGATGATGCCTTTCAAGTTTCAACGATAGTCGAATTCACACACATACACATTCAGTCTTACATTACCTTACCTATGATTTGTCATAAAAGTGATTTAAACAAAGGAATATTTTTGTATAGTTTTTAAATTTTCCATTTTAATACCGAATATTGTAAATATTCAGCAACAAAACGACATCAAATAGAGTTAGGAAGTGGGGGGGAGGGCTGATCAGCCAACTATTCAATACGAAATATTTTCTTTGGTATCAAAGGTAAAACGTCAGGAAAAGATTGTTAGAGTTGGGCTCTCATATTTCCCTTTGACATATTATTAAATTCTTACTTAACTTCCGACCCGACGGTCAGCCTAGGAATGTTACTTTCGGTCATTATTCACGAATTCCTTCCTCCTAACGTCTATTGCCGTAGAACTCGCGTGCCGATAAAACCCAACGCGATAGGGTTAGAAATATTAAATAATCCGATAGTAAAAACGCAGCGTTTAAACGTCACAAAAGACCTCGTTTTGGAATTCAATTTTATCGACACACGAAAAAAAAAAAAAACAAAAAAAAAACAAGCAAAAATGCTAAAATTTCGTTACGAACATATTACTTAAGTGAATTTTGCCTAAAAATAAAAGTAAATATGAATTTAGAGTAAATTATATTTTAGTATACGTTTGTCGGTTTGCAATGTTGGAAATAAATCGCCCTAACTTCCTCGCCATCCATCTTCACGACCGTGTAACTAATTGGAGGGTATAGGTTCATTTCAGGATAGATAGATAGAGATACCTACATATAGTATGCGCATAGAATCCGCTTATATAGCTAACAATTAATTAAAAAATAAATTAGTGGGTTGTTTCGAATGTGTTCTATCAAAAACGGGCGATATTTTGAGTTCATTAAAATTGGCAGATTGAGTCATAAATTATAACCGTCCGCGTTCTCGTAAAACAATTTCGCGTTTTAACGGGAGATGTTCTAAACAATTTATGCGGCGCACTTATCGCAATTAAAACCGTAGCAAAACGATTTAAAACATCGCTCACGAAACCGGCCGTTTATATTAATTGCCGAACCACAATCGAATCTAAATTGTACCGAATAATAACAGCATCCAGAACGGTGGGACTAATTAAAACACGTGCAGCGACACCGACGACGGCCGTTCTTTGCCAAGTTTGCAAAGTAAAGCGGTACACACAACATCGACATTAGGAAAACTAGCGACGGGACTCGGGGAAAAAGGACGGGCAAAGATATGCCCGACGAGTAGCGAAGAGAGAAGACTGGATAAACCACTTCCGGAATGAGATGGGCGCACTTCCTGTGATTGAGAGTGCTCCTGCCTCCCTCGTTCCCAACCCCAAACCCCTACAGTGGGCGGGTAGTAGATCAGCGGGGTCGCAGTTCCGTAGAGGGAGTAAGGGGCGCACTGGGACAAGGTCAGGGGATGAAGGGATTTTCCCCTTCCCGGCACGTCGCGCGACTCTGCACAAACACAAACAACGAAAAAATGCATAAATGCACCGAAAAATTGCATACAAAAATAAAAGTGTGCGCGATTTGAAAACATATGTACATACATCCGAGAAGCCCCGAATTAATTACGCCGGAAAAATTGCAGTTTTCCCGCTGCGTTACCTCTGCCGGTAACACTGAATGCAATCCGCCTCATTCCAGCCTCTCCAACCCGTCCTGTGAGCCCCCATTCGTGCGCTAAGTAATGACGTAGATCCATTCCTGGATAAATGGCAAATTGAATGTGTACTTACTGCATAGTACGAGAGTGTTTGTGTATATACACGTACGTGTATTGTAAATCGCAGCAGATGCGACTGCTTTAATAAATAAGTACATACATTGCACGGACGATATGTATGTGCATAAGGCACACCTACCCGACGAGATGAATTCAGTGTTTGTATTTATGCATACATATGTATGCGCAAATATTGAAACGAATTAATGAAATGTGCGATATTGGAGAATTCGTAATGCAAGCGTAATAAAAGCGGTTCGTCGTTAATGTATGTCTTGTAATTTTTATGAACCATTCGAAGAACGATGATGGCAAAAAGCGTACGCGCATGGAAATATACGGTCGCAGATTTCGAAAGGATATAAAAAAGGTTGTATAGTTAGTTTATGTGACTGCATACATCAACGTTGAAATAGACATGAATTTCACGATAAAAATTCAATCAAATTAGGACTCTTATACAGTATCCAGCGTCCTCTTTTGTTTACCGTCCGATTCTCGTACGCACGAGAAATATACATATATATGTATATATATGTACGTACATAAATAATCGTGCAGAAACACAATCATAAAACCCGAAAAACAATTTACTAAAACTGCTAGCCGATCTCGCCCTCGCCCGTCCCCCTCCCCACTAAACCGGAGCGGAATCAATTAAATAGATAGATGGTGGAGGACGGAGGGGTGGAAGGGTGGTCAATTGGGCGACAGGAGTTAGGGGTGGCGGGAGTTGGGGGGCAGCGGAGTCCTCTCAGGAGCGGCCAAAAAACAAATGATCCCGACGGTGGGCCAAATTGAAACCAAACTGTTCGGGAGAGGCGTCGCGCTGCACTCAGTCGGAAAATTCGGGAAAATTCGTCCGGAACCGGCCGATGAAAGGTTAATATTTATTTTGCATAAAACGGAGCTTTCACCGTACCTATGCATTAAAATCGTGGATTTTTTGCAATTTCGTCTACGCTAGTTAAAAATATTATATTCAAATTTCGACTTATGTTCATTTTATTAAATAAAAAATTGAAATTCCATTAAGCTGGAACGAATTATATTATTACGATTACAGAAATACGACAAATAATAATTGCAACTAATCATGAAAATTTAAAACGAGTCTACTCCGTTTGAAAGATTCTCGAATTCTCGACTCGATTTTTCCTTTGATTGAAGAGGAGTTTGTAACATTTAATATTAGTTGTAATATTTACATATCTAATATAAATAAGGATTGTAAATAGGTTTTTGAGCTCTTTTTCCTATTATGCTTTAGATTAACATTAGAATAATATAATACTGTGATTACTAACCAAATTAAATTAAAATTGTAAAATAGAAAATGATCAGTAGATCAGTAGCTATTAAAATAGATATAAGATGTATTGTGAACATAATTTCGTAATAATAAAAAGCATTTAAAAAAAAAAAAAAAAAAAAAAATCTAATATATAATTTCGAAAGAGACTTTCTAAGTTTGTATCTTTGGTTGGGAACTTCGAAAACAAACTCTTTTGTCAAAATTCAAATTCAAATCTACATCTAATATATAATTTCGAAAGAAACTTTGTTTGTACGGTAAGATGCAGAGAAATCGCATCACTTTCAATTGTTCGATGTTTTCGATTTTTTTTAATTACATGAAGCTATACACAAGTTTTTTTGGTTTTATTATATGATTTCAACTATTTAACATGTTTTACGATTAAAAAAGATTATTTATATTTTTAAATTAAGGCGAGATACGAATTTTAAAAATACATGCAAAATAGGGCATTTTTCTTATATGTATTTCAAATGTCTCTAGCTAAAATAATATTACAGTATATATTTTTCTATGAATTAAATACATAGGCAATGGACATATGACAACAATAAATAGTAATATAATAATTACTAGACAATCGTCTTGCTTCTATGATGGGATGGTACCTGCCGGCAGGGACAATACGACTTTTTTTAGTATGTCGTCCGAAATTGAAAATTGAAAGTTCTGAATAACAGTTTTCTGAAAAAGAAAATGAGGAAGAAAGTAAAGGTGAAAAAGATACTGTAATGGCTCCCATTGATTATTGTGGCCAGAGCATATATCTGAAAAAATTATTCCTTTTTTTAAATAAATAAACCGTGCCATACTGAAGACGTAAAAAAAATAAAACTAAAGTATACATAGAGAAACCGAACATATTATAGAAATATCTATGAATCAAATTTCAATTGTGTAAAAGCAAATGGTAATAAAGAACTCCGACACAGGTTGATATTTTCAGAAAAAAGCAAATTCATTTATTGTTATGTACATATGTAAACTATTTTCACAAGGTAAAACTAAATTGTTAACAGGATTTAACGATTGGAAAAACATAACACGTATGTATATATAAAAACGTACACGTTTAAAAGAACACGAATCTTTGCCAGCTCATTTCAAATCGATGTTAACTTTCCAAAAACGGTTATCAATTAATGGGCGTATAGATATAAACTTAGAAAAACAAATAGATTCAGAACGGAGATATTGGCGATCTGTTTTTTTTATCTTTGTATGGTTTGATCTGTTTTTGATCAAATTTGTATGTTTTTTTTCATCATCGACTTGACGATGGAATATTTTTTAAGTAATATTTTGAATAACCAATATTTAAAAAATTAATAGTACGCGATGGGCGTCTAGAGCAGAGGCTGGTTTTGCTTTGAAATCAAAATATTAAAGAAGCTCCTATTAAAATCAGTACGTCCGTATTTGAAAAACCTATGGGAAAACTTAAAAAACTAATAAGTAAACTAATGTGTTATATTTTATACACACATGTGTATAAATACATATAAATTACCGAAGCAAATTTCAATTAACTGATTGAATCGTCAAAGCGAACGTGCACAAACCTTAGTTCAGAAACGTTACGGAAATTCTCACACTTCCAGCGAAACTTTCAACAAAGACACAACATACCTGAAACAAATAAAAAAAATCGAGATTAAAAAAAATTACAATACACATTAAATATAAATTACGATCACACACATAAAATGTATGTATTTTTTTATATGAAAATCCGCATAGTCCAGACCCGAATTGGGTGAGGGAGTACGAGTGCAGCGCGCGATAAAACCCGTCACGCCGTCTGTAAAAGAGACACCTTGGCCTCTTTACGGCCCAAACTTAAATTGACGACACACAATAAAAAAAATGAATGAATATAAAAAGGAGCCCCCTCAAAAAAAAAAGAACGAGAGGTGGGTAACGTGGGGCCGCGCTTTTCCGTATAGATTCGAGCGTACGATACGTACTACGCTGAGCCTCAGCCGCCATTAAAAGTGGAATTACGAAGTTTAAACAGTAACACGAAACTGCCATTTGTTTATCTTGGGCTCCTCACACGCGCTCTACGACGTGGAGGAGCTGTGGATGGGGACGAGGGACTCCACCCCCTCAAAGCACCCCCTCCGACCCCCCATCGCCGCCGGCCCGCCGTTCGCCGCCGCTGCGAACTTGTACAATACAAATTAATTAAAAGTTTTACAGTGTTAAGAATCATTAGGTGATTTAATTATGAGCCGGAGATGTATTGTGCCGCTCGCATGAGCGCCAGGGACGGACCGGGCGAAGATTACGAGTTGAGCGCCGCTAATTAGCGTCGTCAAACTTTATTTTGATACGTCTGCACCATTGCCGACTTAAGCGAGCCTTGTGTCTTACTCAGTTTCAACTTGGGTATCATAATTTCGACAACTTCGTGTAGATGTAATTTTTTAAATTATTATCTATTATTGATACTCCCCTCATTCAGTTGAGGTTGATATAGAGCAGTGTTTTTGAATTGGTGGGTCGTGAACCCCTGGGAGATCGCGGGGTAGGCGGTTGGAGGAAAGCTGGGGGGGTCGCGATGGTCGGAGTTTTTCTCAATAAATAAAAAAGAGATAAATATCCCCCTATGATTGGTAATGCTTTTTATACATATAATCATTTAAAATGGAAAAATGCCAAAAAATTACATAATTTAATTTTTCTTTATCGGAAAGCCTACTATATATGTACATGTACATATATATTATACATCTAAAATATTGAAAAATGTTAAGATTAAGAAGCAGGTTTGTTAGTTTACTTTTTAGTAGGTTGTAAATAATTTGATATTGATAAGTGACCGACAAACATATATACATACATATGCATAATCGTGCGAAAGGGGTGCCAAAATCGTTATCACAAAAAATCAGAAAAATCTTTCATTAAACGTAAAAAACGTTTTTAAAGATCTCCAATATAACACAGGACAGAGCGAGTAATTTTGTATACTTTCAATTGAAATCAAGGCACAATTCTTAGATTTAGATTGTTATCGATAATAATTATTGACGACTTAACCCTGCCTCTTTGACGGCAAAAAGATAAATTTTAAATATATTTTATTTAATTTTAGTCATTTTGGTCATGTTCCTCTATTTGCACCGTGTTGCATTAATAACGAATAATTGTTTTTTTTTTATTTTATTTGTTTGGTTATTCATGGTTTACATACATACATTTATATATTACCTGAATTAAGGATTGTTTCAGACTACGTGTGTTATTAACAATATAGTATATTTATATCATCTACTAGTTAGTTGAGTAGATACTAGACAGCTAAAGAAAATTGGAATTAATTTTGTTCTTATTGTATATAAAAAAAAAGTTTTTAAAACCAAATTTTTCATCGCACGTTTCTGATCACACATATGCAAGGGATGGATACTCATTAGGGCACTTTCAAAATACAATACACGTTCCAACAGCGTTGAGAGCCAGAGTGAAAAAAAGGTTTTAAACGAAGTTAGCAATGAGCATAAACCATAGCCAGCGTAAGCTGTGGTTGCGTTTATGTTTAGCACCGAAAGGTTACCGGGTTCGATCCCGTGCCAATCGTTAACTAGTGGTTAGACTTGGATATTTGTGACTCCAAGATCGTTTCTTATCAGAGTTTGCCAATTTATCTAATTTTATTTTTGAAACGGTTGCTCTAAAAAGTCTAAATCCATACATGCCTTTATGGATTAATTTATTAATTAATTGTGTTTATTTCGTGTTCTTCAGCCTCTCGAAATGCAGCGATTTATGTAATAAAAATGCTGCAATGTTTGTGATCAATTGTCTAAGAAGGCACATTGGGGCCTTCCTGGTATATACATATATGTAAAAAATAAATTAAATATTGCCATAATGAGTATCCGCTGTACAATTATATGAATGTCAGATCAACAGCTTGCATCCCCCAATCCGAAATAATAAGAGTATTTGAAACAACATGTTAGCTATACATATACATACGTATGTATGTATGTATAATAGTATTCAGAATTTGATGGTTCCAAAAATCCATTCCGTTTTCTATTCAAAAGGCGAAAATTTGTTGTCATTTTCTCAAATATTTATTTTTATTACATGATATTATATAATTTGACAACTCTGTTGGTGGAGCAGGATTTTTGACCAGCTTGTGTATGTACACCGAGTCAAATCTCTTGATTTTGCATTTATATTAATTTTTAACGACAATATATAAAATATATCAAAATTTGAGTTGGTCGCTCTTCTCCCTTAAAAAAAAATTACAAAGTCTAAATTATATATTGGATAATCCGGTATCCTTTTACTTGGTTACCATTTAACAACATTCAATACTTGCATTATAAAAGTATGAAACCATGTAGTAGGATAAAAAATTAAACTTTATGAAACCACCCAACTTTTTACAAGATAATAACTATTGGAATACAAAAGGACGAGCCCTACGTACATATGTATTATGTACACATGCCTACTTTGCGCATTGATTTATGTATGAGGATGATATAGGATTTTCTCATGGCCGTAATAGATAATTTGCGATCAAGTGAAATAGTCAGTCTTAATGGCTATCCTCGATTCATTATCGTACAAATGCATGTCCGATCCGGTCCTGTACGTCCGGGATATATTCGTGCGAGCTCTCTCTCTCTTGTATACGTGTAGTGTGGAGTACACGAACTGTGCGGTGCAGTAATGCACCAAGCGATGCACCGTCGAGAACGACGGATAAACCGACGATAAGATTTGCATGTATGAAATTAATCTTAATGAATTTAGCGAGAGATACCGACGCAAAACTATCCATTACCGACTTACGCGCTGAGTTACGACCACGAGCGGAGATAATTTAAAGCGTTTTTCGCGGGCGCATATATATATTATAATAAAATAATGTCGAAGCGACGTTCATGTAATAAAATAATGTACGAATTCGATAGTTTCGACGCTTCGGCGCCCCCGCTATGTCGGACGCCCTGGGCGTACAGCTGAAATGCATTTAAATTGCGAAAGCGCCATGCATCTGCGTATTTAACTAAAGCGATAAGCTCTGTTTTTAATTTATTTAAAATATTCTATTTGATACATGTACATACGTACGTATGTGTAAGTGAATGAAAAGGTATCAAACTGTGCAATTTAGATGTATCTTTTAATGAGTTTTGCGTTTTCGTTAAAAGTTCATTATCAAACTTCACATCTACGACAAACGTAATTAGACGCTAATGATAATTAATGCTCCTTCCTTTCATAGTCAACAGTATGAAAATATGTATGTATAAGTAATTTTTCTATCACATTATATGTTATGAAAATATTATCTAATTTGGTATAATGAGAAAGCATGTTGCTTCAATTTAAAATTAATTAAAGAGATTAGCCAAATTATAACCAATCCTCCAACGTTCATTATATGAGAAATGCTTGAAAAAAAAAACACCAGCTCAGTGAGTCTGTGACAACTGGGTCAAAAACTATGGGTTATGCTTAATTCAGAAAAGTATTAAATTAATTACAACAATATATTTGAAGAGGCAGTGAATTGCCATTAATTAGGCACGAAAAATAATTAGCATAATTTATATGGTATGTATGTGTCTTTTGCTTTTCACCGATTCTTCATATATGTAGACTAATTCCAACCGTTACAACCATATGTGAGAGCAAAATGATTAAATTTAAATAATTTAATCATTAATTAAATGGGTAATATTTATTATCATTTAATTATATAATAGTTGAGAAAACCAAAATTCCAAAAATGAGTTGGTACAACTTTTCAATGCGGAGTTGAGCACTTGTTTAAATGAGAAATAGTTTGAATAATTCCATAGCTAAAAAATAATTGGCCTACGAAATGTGTTGTTTAAAGCATAAAAGCAAATTACATACTGTGTGGGTTTATATTCGCCGAGGGGTAAGGGGGTGCAATTAATAGTCGAAATAACGAGAGCGAGTCCGGACGAAGAATCGTCGGTTGGTTTTGAATATAGACGTTACATCCGCGCCCATTACGCAAATAACTCCGCTGAAAACATTGACAGACAAGAGCAGTTGTAGTGTCGGCTGAAGGGGAGAGGGAGAGATGGGGACGTCGGCCCATAGATGGAAATGGGGTGGGCGGGTGCTCGGGGGGGGGGGGGGGAGCACAAGCCCACCGCCCATCTGTACGGCAGAATGCAAATAGCCATTAGGGTAATTGGGCATTAGGCGAAATGAGAGGAGGGAGAGAGGGGCTACACCACCATTACGGGATGCCTTCAGCTAAAGGCTCTCGCAAGCGGGGGCGAGTCATCGGCGCCTTTGGGTGGAGGTACTGCTCCAATTACATCCACCCATCCCCACCCCTTTGCATTCAAACTTCGATGACAAATCGCTTTCCAATTAATTTTTATGTTTGCGTGAAGAATTGTTTTCAAACCTTTTCCATTAAACGATTAAGTTGATAGAGTAATAAAATATTTCATTGCCATCGTCAACTTCTCATCATTCATTCAATAAATAAATTTTTCGAATCATTTCTTTCGTTCGTACATTGTATAGGTATACATATATGTATATGAACATACATTCATCCACATTTTCCTCAGTTTTGGAAATTTAATAAAGTAAAAATAAATACCCGGGCAGAAGTTTTACAAGCAATTATTTGTTTCAGCATTTGCCATCATTGTCTTTCCTTAATGAACGTCATTGTAATTAATAATAGTTTATAACCAAGGCTGTGGAGTCGGTTCAAAATTTAACGACTCCGACTCCAACTTGAACGTTTTTAGTAACATCGCTTTTTCTTGCCAACGTATAAAATTATAAAAATGGATATATTACCCAATTTATTGAATTATTGGTAATGAATTTCGTGTCCGTGTTCGTCCTTGTGCGTCTAATCTGAACGATTTTAAGGGCGAAAACACAATTTAATTTAGTGTACATAAATCTACTAAGTTAATGAATGCGTATAAATAAATTTAAACAGTAGCGAGTAGGATTAAATATAATTGATTTCATTATTTTTATAGCATAGTTAAATGCTTAAGAGAATAATAGACGATGCCAATTTTTGTGCATAACTTAGAATTGTGTTTAAGTGTTAACGGCGGTCTAGTTAAGGGTAGTGGAAGTAGGGGTCGGGGTCTCGATGTTACTTTAAGCCGTTCGTTCCTCCTCCGGACGGGTATCGGCCCTCGACTACACGACTCCTGATTAATTAGCAAAGCACAAGAACAATTACAAGGGGACCCCATTGTACAATCGCTTCGGACAAGGAGCCCGGATAATTAAAGAGCGGATTAAGCCGGGCACGGAGAGGAAACAAGATTTTTAAATCATATCCCTCCACCGCCCCCAGAGACCCACCTATACCTACCACCCAGCTCTCATCAATGAACAAATAAGTTTTCCTTTAAAACTCCACAGACTCAATTGTAAACATATTACACGACAATACTGATCAATTCCTCGTTGGGGGATCTAAATTGCCCTTTGCGTCAATGTTGAATTTAATTCCGTCGAATCGACGGGGTTATCGCGACTTTACTCCGTTTATTTTCCCATTACGTTAAAATACACGTGTATTTTTTGAAAGGGGGGGGGGGCGGGGTGAATATATAAACGAGTATGGCACTGATTGTTCGTCAGTTTTGACATTTAATTTGTTTGATTGAGACGTTGGCGTGCCCTTTTATGATATATAAAAGTGTACGACAACAACGGTAAAAAAAAGAAGAATTAAATAGGAAAGATGAAAACAAATGGGGAACGCATTGTGGGGCCGTGACGGGGCAATCGTGTGCTCGGTGGTCTACGCATGTACACGGAGGTCCCATTAAATAATTAGTCATGGGGGTTGGGGGAGAGGGGGAGGGGAGACACATCCAAAATGAGAGCCATTGCGCCATCACGATCGCATTAACTATAATAATTTAATTACGAGTTCATCAACTCAATACGTAAAAATTAAAGAGACTTGAATTTAAAGAAAATATATCATTTGAAAAAACCACTTGTAATCAATTGAAGTTGAATAATTCAACTCCTATTTTCATTAATTGAACCGTCATTCACTAAAAAATTAGACCTTCTTAAAATTCCTCTACATCATATCGGTTACTCTTCAATGAATATTTATTTATTCATAGTTTTGGAACATTATGGTATTACACG
Organism: Arctopsyche grandis; assembly: GCF_051622035.1. Classification (NCBI taxonomy): domain Eukaryota; kingdom Metazoa; phylum Arthropoda; class Insecta; order Trichoptera; family Hydropsychidae; genus Arctopsyche; species Arctopsyche grandis. The sequence continues at coordinate 10,354,690 of NC_135358.1, read as the reverse complement.
AAGAACTTAGCCCTTGTCATATTTCTCACCCACGTATTCCATTTCTTGTCTTTCCTCGTTGTGCCAAGCATACAGCGTCCCATACTTCTTTGAGTGCATTGGATTTTGTGTATCATCTTGACGTTCAAAGTTTCACATCCATATGTCATCACTGGCAAAATACATTGATTCAGACTGGTTATCTACATATGTATATACATATGTATGTACACATGGATGCATTTGTCAAGTCTGGAACACATGGATGCACATGCAAAGTGAGCATCATTGAAATATGATTCTTTTTAAATACTCTGAACAAAACCTGTTTTTTTATTTACCTCTATAGTAAGTAAATGAAGTCATTTAGGGGGGGGGGGGCCGCCCCCCTCTAGATTTATCGGGACGGGACTATCCACGTCGTTTAATGTATTATTATGAATTTGAATTAAAATACTAAAACAACAAAAATAGAATATTGAAATTTTTAGAACACTCAGGTATAAATACATACGTCGATTTGTCCCAGAACAAAAATGAAAACTCCCAAATATATTTTGTTTTATTGTTTGTCTTGCTTTGAAAGATATTTGTAAAAATCGTTTATCATTTAAAATTATTTTACTATTAATTAATTATATTGATATAAATATATAAATAAAAAAAACCGTTAAAATTCATGTTCATTCATTTTTTTTAAATATAATACACCCCCCCCCCCTAGAAAGTCATTCGTTACTGATCAGAAATTTCCCCCCCCCCTGAAAAAAGCTGAAATAACGCCCCTGAAGTATGTAAATACATACATATGTTCAGTTCACAATCTATGTATATAAAAATATCATACAAAAATCATAATTAAACACATATCCATTGAATGAACAAAATTACGGATATTAAAGCTTTATAGCGGCGTTTTGTATGTACATAATTGGTTCGACATAGAGACTCCACCTTATTTGATTTGAAAAACTAACCAGTTCAAAAGCTGAAAAAAGGGCAGGGAAGGTCGAATGAAATTAAAATTTCTTAGAAAGAACGTGACACAAAGAGTTGAACAGCATAATAGGGGAGAGAGAAGGAGGGAAGGGTAGACCAGCCGTACATATAAACACACATACACGTAACAAAGTAACGGAACGTTGGCGATCAATCGTCGGCGTCGCGTTCAATCACAAACCGTCGTCGTTCCGGATGATTATTTGATTAAAAAAGGATTAACTTGCACACACAAACAAACAACATACGCGTGTAAAATGTACTACATATAAATACATGTGTGTGTGTGTGTGTGCGTATGTATCAAATTAAGCAGGACTCGTTCTCTCTCTCGTCCATAATGAAACACGGGGCCTGCAAGAAAGCAATCTCGAAATTAATGGAGGACCGGCGGATTACTTAACCGGATTGGAGTTGTAGGCTTCTCGCTCGAGCCCCTTCCCGTCTGTTTATCCGTTACTTTATTGTGAACGGTGAAGTAAGTTTAATTAAAATTAAAACCCTGTCGATAATTAATGACCTACCTAGGTCGCTAATGGTAATCGTGCCGGCCGATTATTAATTATACCGAATTTAATACCCCCATCCCCCGCCCGCCGCCTCGCCGAACTCTGAACCATTTGTGCCTTTTTAATCTGATTCCTTATAATTTCACATAATCCACCCCATCGGCCTCCTCCTCCCCTCCTCTCAATGGCCGAACGACGCCTCTTTTCCACTTTAGCGTGCGGTTGAAATTAATTTCGATTCGCGTCGAAACTATCGTGAATATTTCGCAGCGGTCGGTCGGACTAAATGGTTCCATTTATATGTATGGACTCGCGGTAGATGCGAATGCTCAGATAAAAATAAATTTGAAGTAAGCACTCAGAGTAGTGCGGCTTTGCTTGGATTACGGCTAATTAAATGTTCGAATTAAGTGCAGTGATAAAATGCTTAGATTGAAATCGAAATGTTCAGTCGATGATTTTTTAAATGTTAAGATACACGTTGTGTCGAATGCAAAGTAGACAAACGTAATTTCATGACCCATACACGCAATGTGAAAACAAATTAATATGATTTTTAAATAAGGGGAATGGTTTAAATTGGATCCTTTTTGGAAAATTATGTCTATACATAATGTATACATTTAGTTCTCATATTCTGATTAAGCATGTCCGCATTAGCGTCTTCTTTCATATCAAAGTGATTACAAGTTTTACCAATTTCAAAATTACATTCGTATGAACGAAATAAATTTTGACGAAAATTTTGCATAAAGTTAACGATAGATAAAAAATCTTCCGTACCAGTGTTTCTCAATTTTTTTTCTCCAATCCTCCTATTTCCACAAAATAACTTTTGTCATCTTGTTGACAAGCCGCGGCATTGTCGGCGCGGCTTTGTCAGGTCACCAAATAAATACATGCATAATCTATGTGAAAGTTTTAGTGTGTAACAAAAAAACACGAAAACAGTCTTTCATATTGTATTATATTGTAACTTTCGTATGTATGTATAATAGGTTTGCTTTAGAAACTTCATCAAAGCTACGAATGAATCAACAGTTAATGTATAAAAAAATATCGCCTAGTAAATTAAACGATTTTTAAGCAACGTGTACATAAAAATCGGAATTGGTGGGGGGGAGAGGGGGTTTTATACGATTGTTTGGTTCTTTGGAGAAAATAAGCATAGTGCAGATAAGGGTTAAAGGCGAAACCGTGAGCTTTTCGAGTGGTCCCACGGCTTGAAGACGGGGGGCGGCGCCCCTCCAGCGGGGGTGGGCGAGAGGGAAAGGGGGCGACGAGCGGAGAGGGTTAAACGCCCTGCGGAGGCACATTAATTAGCCCGGTCGGGGTGAGGGGCGCCGGCACCGGGACCGGGGGTGCAGGGGGCTCATGAAAGTTTACCAGTTAATTAGGGACGCGCCACCCCGGGCCCCCGTCAGGACTCCGACCCCGGGGGCGCCGTACCCCTGCCCTCTTAACCCCTCCGAACCACCCCCCTTGCCCTCCCAGCACCTACCTAATTTGGGCGCAGCATGTGTAAGGTTTGAGGGGGACCACGCTCGAGTTTTTAAGCCGCCCTAGTTTATAATACATTGAATTTCATTCAAGGAATACACACATACATATCTTTTGGGAATTCATCAGCATTCGTCATGCTTCGCAATATATTCGCACGAATATACATATGTAGGTATCCGTTTAATATTAGGTATTTTGAACTCATGCGTGAATCGAAGACCGGTTTGGATGAAAATTTTAATTATAAAATATATTAAAACAGTAATGTGCATTCCTGAAATTCTTCATAGCGAAATCGTTATAGTTGAAATTTAAATTAAAATCGTAAGTTTAATGGCGAAAATTAATTATGAGATATTATTACTTTGTAAATTTTAATGTTTTTTATACTTGTGTGCGTTGAGCATGATTTCGGTTGACAGTTTATTAATTCTCGTAATGAAAATCGTATAAAATTCGTTAGCGCAAATAACCATGATTGACGAATTTACTTGGTATTAATGCGTATTTTAATGGACCATTTCGAACGTTTGAAACGACAAAATAACAATTTATTTAAATTTACACAATACGTTAGATATACGACAAATGTTCACATAACTGTTACATGAATGTAATCATGATTGAAATCAATACATTATTTTGTTGATCATATTTTAATTGATTCAAGAATGCGATAAATTAAATTTATTTCACGGAAAATTCAAAAGTAATTAAGACTTTTTGATAATTGAATTATCATCCAGATTTATAAGATGTTGTTGAAGTTGATCAGAATTTATTTTTCCTTTAAATACTAGTAAATGAACTTGTATATACATACATATGTATGTCCAAAATTATGATGGTTCGTATGATTGTTTGACGAAGCTCATTTAAAAACTACATATTATGTAAAGTATTTACTTGGACTGGAGTAAGCATTGATATAGAATAATTCTATATCAATGAGAGTAAGTGAAGTACTAAGAGTTCTGGAGCAAGTAATTAATAGAAAAAATCCACGTGTGAAATAGAATCGCGCTGTTTTTCGGCGATGAATTATGGCTTTTTTGTCCGCCACAGCGGATTAAAAAAATTATCATAATCCGACGTCGAGGTAGCAACAAACAAACTTTGTTAACTGCCATGTCGACAGATGCGTTCGTCTGTTTAACACCGAAATCAGAACAACAACAGTTAACTCGGCGGGCGTGTATTATGCTAATTGGCCAGACCGAGCCGCCTACTTACCTACCCGAATACGATTTTTGCACCGTTCGTTGATTCATCCATTTTTTTTCAGACACGAGTGGTGAAATACGTTTGTGGCCGTTTACTGTGTATAGCCACAACTACAAACCGGGTTATACCTATAGGGGGGGGGGCTTTTTTTTACTCTCGGTAGTTGTTAAATTAATTAGGTTCGGTAGCGGCGTGTCTCATTAGCGGGAACGTTGAATAACAACTGGGCGATTATGATCTTTGCATACATTACGCGCTCGCCGGATAAAGTTCGGTTCGTTAAAAACAATAGGGCGGCAATCTGTCTCCGGGCGCACTTGCGTGCCCCACAAAATTTATCTGATGTAATAATGAACAACACCCCACCTAAGAAATCGCCGCTTATAAATAGCGAAAGAGTGGGTGGAAGGGTTGCTTCGCCTGTGGCAAGGTTAGGCGGACACCTCCCCCACCCACCTCCCTCGATAGTAAAAGAAAGCAATGGAAAAAGGCCGAGGCGTGTGGGCAAGGGGAGAAAAAAAACCAACATAACGAATTCATAGTTGGCCGGAAGGGTCGCGTATAATGAACTAGTGTGCACGCACGAAAATTGTTAATTAATAACTCTAGTCCAAACACTTATAATAAATGGTGGTCGTATTTTCCAACGGGCGGGTTCACGGGGCCGTTTCGGACGCCCCCCACCCCACCTACCCACCCCATACTGAGGGTAATCAGAACACTCCTAAACCTACCTCCCACCCCCTATTTACATATCGAACAATCTAGTCGAGTAGAGACGTGCGACGATCCGTTCTATTGTATTGTTTTTTCGTAAGTTGTAGTAAAATCGACCTGTACTAAAAATAAATCAAGACGATTTATTTTTACTCAAATGCCTTACTTGATTTCAAACTTCGCTTCTTCCGTTTAAGTTAACATTCGTAATTGAAAGTTTGAGTAAGTTATAATCATGATTTGGCGTTATCAGGTTTACAAAATAGAAACGAAACAGTAGGATTAAATATATGTACATACAATTTTATATGTATATAATAATATAAAAATGCTTTTAAATAACGTTGTAAAAAAATATATATCTACCTAATTTAAGGTAATGTATATATATTTAGATATAAATATGTAGATTTAAGAATCCGCATCGAGATGGCTAGAACAACGTTTATCAAAATTAAGGCGGCGCTTACAAATAAGCATCTCAATCTTCGTACGCGTTTGAGATTCGTGAAGAGCTACGTCTGGTCAGTGTTGCTACATGGATGCGAAATATGGATTCTGGAGACCAGGATGATCAGCCGCATCGAAGCTTTTGAGATGCGGGTCTACAGACGTATGCTGAAGATCCCATGGACCAAAAAAGTCTCAAATGAAGCTGTCCTCAGCATGATAGGGAGAGGCAGGTAACTTGATTTCTGTCACCAAGCGGAGAAAGATGGAGTACCCCGGACACATGATACGGGGTCCAATATAAGAATTTCTCCGTTTGACAACCATGGGAAAAATAAAAGTTAGGAAAAAGATTGGCAGGAAGAAGTTATCTTGGCTTCGTAACATGCGCATGTGGACCGATATGAGCGCCGAGGAGCTATTTAGAGCCGCTGAAGACGATGCGGATATCTACAGATAATCGACGAGGTGGTAGCCAAAGTCCGGATGCTGACAAGGCATTAGAAGAAGATGAATGTATGTATATATGTAGGTACAAATTTTTCTAAAGATTGAACTACGTCTGTAGATAGAGTTAGGGGCCTAAATTATTGGATGGGAAAGTTGTTCGAACAATTAACTAAGCATAGATACAAGTCAGAAGAAAGCTCTCAATTTTAATAAAATATTTGAACATCGTCTAAGTAAAATGTTTAACGCCGATTAACGTAAAATTAAAATAAAATGTATGTATACATTATTAAGCGACAAACACGATGATAAAAATTACAACCAGTTTAATAAAAAGAAAGCATCATAATAAATACCTTAAGCAGCTAATGTTTACGATCGAATTCGACATACCTGCAACAACAAAAAATAGAATAAAACATTTGGATATACATATAAAAAGCAATTGAAACAATCAAAATAAGATCGATGCATAATTTATTAGAGGGGACAGAAAAGCTTAATTCCGATAGCTACAGGATAGAAAGATAGCCGATCATAAGTTGAAAAAAATAGTATGTAACAGATCACAATAAATCTAAGATTTGTCTGCAAACAAATGGGCAGACAATTTGTCTGTCGTTTTATCAGAGACTAGTAATTTGTAACACGGCTTTTTTATTCACAACACAATCATTCGGATGATCTAAGTTGTGTTGATCTCTGTTTTTCATGGATTAAAAATATTATTTAATAATGGACAGGACATTAAAATCATGATACAGTTATGATCATAACCATTCTCAAAAATATGAATGGCAACTTTCGGACGAAAAACATTTCACGAATGCAGAGGATGAAAATGGATGCAGTGTTTATTTTTTCATTGGTCTAATGCGACCAGAATAAAATAATGCACATTAAGATTTCGGAGTGCATATCGTTGTTGGCGGGCGCTCTCGCAGCGCGGTGAGCGATGCTACAGGGCGGTGCAGACGGGTGGGCGCCAGGTGGGTGGTGAGGGGCGGCTTAATAGGGATGAGGGTGGGCGGTTGGGGTTGCGTGCCGCCTTATCTGTGGGCCGCTTAACCCTTGCGGGCCGCGATAAGCGCCCCGCTAATGAAACGGGGCCGCGATGACTTCATACATGCTCCCAACCACCCACCCACCCGACCACCCATCCAACCACCCGACTGCAAACTAAACTGATTTCATTATTTCAACCGACAATGACCGAATTGAAAATTTAAATCGATCGCTATTATTGGATTCCATTGATGAGGGCACGTATTGAAGACAACTTTAAAATCACAAGTAAATATTATGTAATATAAAATAAATAGTATGAATAGAATAAAAAATCACTTCGTAAAAATAATTATTTGATATGGTATTTTAAAGTGAATACCTGGATAATGTTGTACCGCTTTGCAATTAAGATTTAAGAATCTGATATGTGGACGAATTTAATTTAATTCTTCTTAATGTAATAAATTCACGTGAGAATATTTTTGGAAATGCACAATTTTATGAATTATTTTTATATAAATCAGAAATTCGATTATTCGGAATTAAGAAAATAATAATAGCGGATTCTCAGCTCAGAGCGTAAAGTTAAGAAAAAACCACAAAATTTTATTTTATTTTAACAGGTTAACCACGATGCCCTTTCCTGGCCAATTACAAACAGTTATACAGGGAAAAGGGCGAACAGTCTATTTTATAAAACGATCATGTGGACAGCTAATATCTGACCCGTTGTTACTAAGCTTTTAAAAAGAGATAAAACATCAAAGCGGATTATATTGATGTTTCGCCTTTAGAACCATCTCAAAATATATTTCAGCATGCCAATTGATTTACCAAGTAACAAGTTTCAAAAAATTGGTTCTACATACTTGTTTCTATAATGTTATATCATGCAGAATTAACTTCAAGTGTTCAGTGTTCAATAATTCAACAAGTACTATATCCTAAATATAATTGCATATATGTCTGTATGTATGTATGTGTGTGTGTTGTGTCAGGTAAGCAACGTGGATGCATTTACAATATATTTATTATTTGTGAATGGAGTCGATCTCCTCAAGGTATGATGAGTGGGAATTTCATTGACCCTCTCCGTCAATGGCAAACACAATTTCCGTTCAATACAAAATAAATCGATCGTATCGAATAAAGCTGGGATTCTCAAAATGTACTACATTTATTAATAAAGAATTAATTTGTCACAATAAAAAGGTAATGTATTATATAGTTCAATATAGTATACACGAATTTTACTCAATTAAAAATTGTATTATTGTATACTAATAGTATATAAGCACTTATTTGGTAAATTTATATGTACATATATGTACATACAAATAAATGTTCACAATTGATACAACTGAACAGCGCTGGACAGAGAACAGATTTATAGCATAAATGTACTGTATTGACCTAAATTTACTGCTTTGCAAATTTAGACTTATAAATAGTTTATAGCCTGTTTATAAATTTCCACTTTATAAATGTGCAATGTGTTATATCTATAGGAAACGGCTTTTTTATACACAAACAATTCATAATATACACGTGTATATTTCTTTAATTATATAAGCCTATATTTTCCAAAACAAACTTTGTTGTAATGTTTTAGTGTAATGTAAAATATGATTTATACAAATAATCATAGATAATGTTGAAAATTTCAATAACACATGTGTCATTATTACTTGAAGCAACAATATATTTAACAACGTTCATAAATTAAATAAATATTATAAATAAAGCGTAATGACTATTTACATATATAAGGTCTGGTGTGAGTTTGATTTCTTTGAACATAATTCTATTTTCGAACATAAAATTTCGAACTAAACCCTACAGAAACGTTTAAAAATAAGTCAAAATAATTTGAATTTCAATTATTTTTTAAGCATTTTTGGAACGGCAAATTTAATAAAAACGCTTATTTGAATTCATAAACGATGAAAGCTCCAAAAAAAAAATATATGTATGTATGTACATATATATAAATTTATCGAAAATCGTAGCGTTTATGTAAATAGTTGCGTAATCGGTCACGTTATGGTTCGCTCGATTAAATTGAAAAAAAAAATCTAATCTAAAAACAAAAAACGTTTGGAAACTACGTTAGCAAAAGAAGGTTCGTTCGGATTCGCCTCGGACAGGTTGAGGTAGCTTCACTCCTCGCAGTCCAAATACTAATTTGACGGTATTTTAGTCGAATACGACCGAGTAATTAAGCGCCGTGTAAAGGCGACCGAGCCGATCAATAACGTCTCAAAATGACCAGGTAAAAATACCGAAAACATCGAAAAAACACCGACGTTTTCGAAAACACGCAAATACACAGACATCGATACGAAAATCAAACATCATTGAAATTTTTAATGAAAATTCCAATCGTCCAGAGCCTTGACCTTGCTTCGGCCATAAACAGAATTGAAATGGGGAGTGAACGGTCGGGGGGAAAGAAGGGGGGGAAGGTCTATATGGTCTGCGGTCCCTATGGCCCCTAATAACCCTGATCGATATATGCAAATACGTATGTGCGTGAATCGGGGCACTTGTGTACCACCCCGAGGGCGGATTGCGGTCTGGGCGTCCCGCGAAGTTGGATCGAAGCGGGGGTGGGCGGGAGGGCTGCTACAACAATTGTGCATTTAAACCTTCACCTCTTAGCCGGCCGCCCGAAGACTACGGTGGCCAAACTTTTATTTTTGCTAAAACGCTTTCTTGTGTACCACCGAGCCACCGGCGACGGGGAGGGTGGCCGGTCTCAGTGCGGAGGGGGGTGAAAACCACCCCCCGCGCCACTCACGTGAGGTGTTCGTGTTGTACACCTCGTACGTAATCAACGACGTGAACCCGTACGACGAAAGAATATAATCCTCGCTTATTATTACGGACAAATTGCACTTTAATCAGTTTAGTTTAAAATTTTGGTTTGATAACTATGTATTTTCTGCATGATTTAATTATTAAATATGTACAAGCAGCGACGGATTTGTAGTCAGATTTTCACTTTTAAACATTCTCAACTTGTTGTAGGAGACTCTGCTGGGTGAACTGTGGATAATGTTGTATCAACTTCCAATAAAGATTTTGGAAGCTGATATGTGGACGAATTTAATTCTTCTTAATGGAATCAATTCACGTGAGAATATTTTTGGAAATGCACAATTTTATGAATCATTTTTATATAAAGCAGAACTTTGATTATTCTGAATGAACAAAATAATAATACCGGATTCTCAGCTCAGAGCGTAAAGTTAGGAAAAAACCACGAAATATTAACCCTAATGCCCTATCCTGGCCAATTACAAACAATTATACAGTGAAATAGGCGAAGAGTCTATTTTATAAAACGATCATATGGACAGATAATATCTGACCCGTTATTACTAAGCTTTTAAAAAGAGATATTTTTAACACAAAATTTAATAGAGATAAAAACATCAAAGCGGATTATATTGATGTTTCGCTTTTCGAACCATCTCAAAATATATTTCAGCATGCCAATTGATTTACCAAGTAACAGATTTCAAAAAATTGGTTCTACATACTTGTTTCTATAATGATATATCATGCAGAATTAACTTCAAGTCTTCAGTGTTCAATAATTCAGTAAAGGCCAAGCCGAGCTAGTTCCATAAGAAGGATTGTAAAAGGTCGAATATTTTTAGTTTACCTTGTACCCACCATAGTTAAAAAATAACAGTCATGAATGATTAATATTATGATTCGCCATCCACTGCTGGATGAAAGCCTCTCAAACACGCTTCCATTCGTCTCTGTTTTGAGCAGCTCTCGTCCATCTCATCCCACACATTTTTCTGATTTCATCCACTCATATCCCATGTGGCCTTCTTTTCACCATTTTACATTCTATCTGGTACCATTCGAGCACTTTTTTTGACATTTGACTTCGACACATTTCTTTTAATTTTTTTTATATAATAACTTATGATAACTGATCATATGTCATCGGGTACAACACTAATATATAAATAATGTTTAACTTCTTCTACTGCTCTACTGTCTAATGTACTACTATCAGGCATACAATATGTATTATATGTATATTTAATATCAAAAATAAGACGACAAACGGTGTTCGTTTGTTACGACAGTATTTTTCTGCAAAGATCAAACACAATTCTCGCGAGTGCATCTTCTAACACTTTAAAAGTTGCCGGACATGCACTCAGACCGATCAAATTTAAGGATATTCCAAAGTACAAGAAGGAAAGGAAGGGTAGGTAGTTAGTGGCGATAATGGTCGCAATGACGACAAAAGTTCCTATCGATTATAACGTTTCATTTGTAGGTTTCGAGAGAGCGGCGATAGGCGCGGCCCGCTGTCGAAGTTTAAGAACAAAGTTTCCCAAATAGCGTTTTAGCTTTTAAACAAAATCTAAAAGCGTTTTGTAGTCGTCCCCCTCCCCCACACCGTCCCCTCGCCCCGTGCATACAGGTGCTTCAAACCGGAGCAGCAGTTGTTTAAGTGCGACTACTCCAAACTTATTCGTTTTGCTCAATACGGAGAGAATCACCTTTTCCGCGTCGTTTTATTTCCCACTCGGATGCACCAAATAGAACCGCACCCTCCTCCCCCCCCCATGTTTCATTACCAACTTGCTCAGAATGCACTTTTGCTTTTAAGCCATGTATATTTGAAAAGAAAGCGTGTATGCAATTTTTAAGCGACGGCACTAGTTCAATATCGCAGCGGAAAAACGAAAAGAAAAACCTTGCGGAAGATTTACGTACCACTTACGACAAGTGATCGCGTGCTGGAGGGAAAACAGGGCGAAAATTTTCCTCGCCAACTTTTTCCACAGGTACAACAAATCCAATGTTCAATATATTATATCGTGTCAATTTCCCATAGAAATCCGGCGGCGCGCTTTTTTTTCACTCCAGTTTCCCCCGGTCGGCGATCAAAAGCTGCTTAGGTAAGCACAGATGACGGTTTTATTTGAACATTATCCGAAAGGAAAACAGTTTTGAAGCTCACAACTCGAATACGCACTCAATACTTTTTATTTGTTGGCAAAGAGGTTCTTATTGTAAGGCATCATACTCGGGGTGTTTTCCGAGCAAACACTCCCCAAGACAAACTCGTCGATCGCCGGCTAAACTCACAGATAAACACGAGATGTGTTTGCTTTGTTTAATTTTTCGACCGATTCTCTAAACGGGATTGCGCTCAGGTACATACATACATACAAATACGTACTCTTGTATGCACGTATCCATTAGCCGGAGTGCATATAAGGAAGATACGTGCAAATTACAACGAATGGAGACAAAAGCAACACGAGCTGCGAGGGATATCGAGCGGGGGAGCAAATACACACAGTCGGTTTCCTCTGTAATTGGTTTGTTAGCACTTTAATTAGCCGTCCACCTGTGCACCACCTACCTGTGGACTTCGCAGAACGTTCTGGCGCTTCCACGTGCTCTAACTGTTTGTCTTAGATTCCAAACATATAAATATACATATATATATACGTGTATATTATGTACAATCCGTGTGGGTATACATATAATACAGGTATGTGAACACAATAAGAAATTGGTCAATTTTCGAAAAATGTCGGGTCCAATCTAGTTCCGAAAATTGTACCTGGTCGCTCGCTCGGTAAATTATCACTGGTTGTGAGCGTAGATCTGAGATGTTATCTTCGAGATGAAATAGTGATCGCGAGAGGAACAACCCGGCGCTCGATTGAAACATTTGTTAGGCACATATATATACACACTGTTGCTGGAAATAAATTAGATAGTAGTTGTGATAGGACTGAGACATGCCTGCGACTAATTGGTACAGAATACACACAAAAATATAATGATCCTAAAATTCGAGGCGACTCCGTAGTCTAAAGGTGAAAAAATGCTCAATGCGATGTTTGAAATAAAATGAACAACAATTCAAAGTTGGCCCTTTATACTTATTATTAGAGGTAGGATAGCCAAGGTGCGGCTCATTGTTCCATTGTTATAAATCGTTAGTAAAATGTAAAGGTTCGGCAAACCTTTAACAATGCATTTACAACATTTGAACAATACGCGGCACCCTCTGGGTCCGGGCTTTGCTTATTATTACATTTCATACAGTAATTTTGAAAATATCAGGTATAACAAAAAGGATGACAATGATTGAGTTTAAAAATTCTAAAAACTACAAATGAACGATGGATACGATAACTTTGATGATCATTTGAAAAATGTTTGATTTTTATAAAAATCGTTGATTTACGTGACTGAAATATGATATTCATTTAAATCAAAAACGATACTCTTGTTTCAAAGAGTGGTGATTGAAAGGCATTCCAAAAAATAAATGAAACTCCAACTAATAAGAGTAAAAATAGCGATGTTTTGTCACTGGCTAGATTCCATGCTCCTCTAACAGTCTCAAATTAACGCACAAAAAAAACCATGCACTCTTTTTGTTTATTATGATCTATTGAAAAAATAAAAATCTGTGTTCGTAATAATTATTTTCTCAAATGAACGCACACAGGGATATTCATAACATGGAGTTCTACATATATACATACATACAAATTGAGATTATCGCGTATAAAACGTATATAAAATCACCGTGAGGGGTCCAAGTAAAAAAGATTAACGATCCCTGGCAAGAGGACGCCCAAGAATGTCGTTCTTTTATTTTGATAAGTGGAGACATAGCTTTAAATGCATTTATAAATAATAAGCTATTCAATAAGATGATTGCGGCGATTCAATTTCAAAGAAAAGAACATTGAAAAATGTAAATTAAACCATCTTTCACGTTGAACACTTGCATATAAAAGATATCGTAAAAATATGTGTAGGTACATATTTTGAGGTTCGAAAATTCTCGGAATTTTTTACGGTGCATAATAAAAATCGCCTTCGTATCAATCAATAGAAGTTAAATCGTAAAAATCCAAACATGAATTATTGCACTTTTAAATTACACGTCTGTTAATGAGGTGATGGAAGAATTTAAACGATCAATCGATCCGATCTGACGGACTCGTGAACAACGGACCCGGGGTAGGCCGATTGGTCTTAATCCTCTTTTTCCACGAATTGTATCGGGTTTTATTAATTGAAACGGAAATACCCGATTGTGCACGTCGCCATTTCAATTTAAATATTCCTAGAATTTTAATTAACTCCCGACACGAAGTAGCATTTTTGCTCAATTTTCATCCGTTCGACTGTTTATATTGTTTTCTCACGTGAATCGAATTAAATCCTTTAGAAATATTACAATTATCAAGATTGCAACATGAACTTATGTATTATACACGACGAATGGTTTATTACTCCATAATCAGGCAAGTCTTTAAAGATTACTTTTAACAAGACGTATATTTACATTCATCTACAGATTTACGTAGCTCTAACAGTGGACAAACATGTCACCCACATATAAAAATCAGTTTTCAATTTTTTTTCCCTGCAGTAACACAGCACGACTTTAAAATATACTACAAATGAAAATTATCATTGGTTTTAGCACGATTGATTTTAAATATTTTTATAACAATAAATAGAAGATTTTTATTCGGTACAATTCCTTGCAAGGTATGTACATACATATATACATTTATGTGAAAACGTTAAAATTAATCGCAACTACGTAAGTTGTTCTGACCAATAGGAATCGCGTTTACAAAACTGTTTAACTGACAGGAATCGATATTGAACCTCCTGCAAAAGCCTATAGGAAGCGACAGGAAAGTGTAACCAAGAAATCAGCAACATAGCTCAGTGGTTAGCGTATAATACTATCAGTTGAAGGATCACGGGTTCGATCCCTGACCGGGTGTTGCTGGCCTGACCTTGGATACGTGAGACTCCAGGTCGATCGTTTCCTATCAGAGTTTGCGAATTAATCTGATTTCATTGCTGAAACGGTTCCCACCCAATTAGACACCTACTTTCATTTGTCACCATTATTTGAATTTAATTAATTTATAATAATAGTATTATTAATTTAAACTTATGTAGTACATATGTGTAAATGTGGATATAGCTGTTGCCCTGGGATAGCCTGCAATGGCACCATAGTAAATATAAAAAAAATCAAAACAAAACATATTTTATTAAGCCATAATTTATTAAGATGACCCAACCCCCGTATAAACTTAGATCGAGCAATAAACTTAGATCCGCTTAAAAAATTGTCAAAATTATGTAGACATACATATGAAGACATAAAAAGTTTGCTGCCAAATTTTTCACGTAACTTATTAAATGCAAATTAAGAGTTTTTAAAGCTCCAAGTTGATTTTTAACCATAGCATCAGTCCCATGTGAAATTGTCTCGTGTTCATTGGTCATGGAACTGAAGAATATGATGAGCCTGTCTATAATGAGCTAAGATCTTGAGGCCGACTCCGGAATTTGAGGATCATCCGAAATAAAGTAAAAATCAAAATTTCCCACACATCGAGGCAAACACAGCCGCACTTTTCCCGTAGGTGTGCGAATGTGTCGGGATAATTGTACATTTTTCCCGACACAATGCGCGCTAATTAGTAGTTAGCGTATATCCGGTATTCCAAAGGGGCGCCCCGTCACAGGACGAACCGAAAAGCGCGAACGTGCCGCTTTGTTCGAAGCAACACAGGGTGTTCCCGGAGTTCGCGTCTGAATAATTTATCTTAATTAAGAAAAGCAGACGAGGCTTTCTTTGTAATGTGATCCTTATTAGAGGAGGGCGATGTTGATTATCGTACGACGAGTCCGGGACTCATTAGGCCCAGTTTGCGGCGGTGACGCACACTCTCGCATACACACGTGTACGTACTAGTAAACGAACACACGAACACGCGGACATGTGTACACGTGGCGTTGGGTAGGAGCCATCACTTTCAATATATGAACGTAAATTGTTTGGATTTACGGCACGTCAGCGCCGCTCTCCAATATGCAGGACAACCAATTAACACACCGGCTGATTTACCATGCGGCCTCAAATGCCCACTCATAAAATCAGCGGTTTCGAATCGTAAAACTGGAGGCCCTACTCTCTCAAAGACGTTACAGTTAACCCCCTGCTAATTCCGAACAAAAAGAGCAGAGGGCTCTTTCGAAATTGTGTACGCCTTGGATTTCAAAAACGAAAATGCAAAATATTCTAAAGAAATCCGTTTGAAAAAAAAGAAAAGATAGAATGAACTAGAGTTGAACTGGTATGAATTTATTTGCAATTCAAATAATACCGATTGAAGCGATATTACTGTTACGTACGCCGCGGATTGAGCGAATTGCACTTAGACCAACGGATATCTGTTATCGGATTAACTAAATGCTTGCACTTACTTCCAGGATTATATCTGGACTCTAAGTGCATTTAGGCTAAACAATGACCGTTATTAGTTATTTCTCAGAATCGGTACGGGGAGACCCAATGTCGTGGAAATACATATCCGAATACGTGACTATGCAACAGGTAAACAGATTAGACGTCCTGAGAGATCGACCCTTTATAAGGCGGTACGTAGGGGATATCAGGTCATTCTGGACTGAGCACTGCCAGTGCGTGTATCTCCTTAATCATCAATAAATGCTGTGATACGACTGTTGGCCTTTTACTTGGATCCTTCACCCACCCCTACGCAACATTACTATTTATTTATATTGGAATACTGTGATTCAAAATGAAAACATTTAATTCAATAAATATTGCATCTACATATTTGAATCTCTTTAACTCCTGTCTTCGTGCATCTCTTGAATATTAATTTGTACGAGCCATACACAAATAGGCTTATAAAAATATTTGAAGAAAGACTAGAATTAGAAAGAAGAAATGAAAAGAGATGGAAGAGGAAAGAAAGAAGATCAAAAAACGAAGAAAAGATAAATAAGAGAAAATAATAGGAAGAAGAGAAGATAAAGCAGATAAGAGGAAGAACAGAAGATAAAGAAGAAACGAAAAAGAAGAGAAGAGAAGGGGAGATGAGAGAAAGAAGAAAAGAGAAGGGGAAGAATAAAGGAGAAGAGAAAGAAGAAAAGAGAAGAGAAATAAAAGTTTAAAAAGAAGATAAGAGACGAATTTAAACTGCAGAAATATGTAAGAATATATGATAATATTCATATGTACTTACATATAAGTAGCGTGCCGTGCAAACCCCCCTGTTTTTATTATCGCACAGCCTCACTTACGTTAACGCAAGCAGGATACAAGGGTACTTGATATGACTTTACCCAGCACCTGTATTCTGCTTGCGCACACATAAGTAAGGCTGTGCGATAAAAATAGCGAGATTTCCATGGCACGCAACTGGTACATATGTACATATGTAAATCGGTTTGGTGATAATTTCGCACACGACAATCGTTGCTACGAAAATCGCGATTACGGAATATCTGGCAATCCAACATCCCACCCACCGAGAATGACTCGCATGCACTATCACGTTAAGGAGGATCGAGTGCCGGATATTCCGTATTCGCGATTTTCGTGGCAATGATTGTCGTGTGCGAAATTGTTCGTTTACCATGTACCTACATATGTACATACATAGATCACACACAACAAACTTAAATTCTGCAAACTTCTATAAACACTGCAAAGTTACAAAATATTTTGGGTCTTTTTTTCTTTTCAAGAAAATTCATGAAGTCGATTTTTTATATTGCATAAAAATTAATTTAAGTGTTCATTTTTGGGCATCCTTGATGAAGGAAAAAATATACATGCAATAAACTTTTAAATGAGTTCGTGCAAAACATTTGATGTGTAATGTAAATCAATCCGTTATATACATATGTATATATTGAGGAAAAAATAATTGATAAAAAATAAGCATAGATATCCACATACTACATATGTACATACATACATATGTATGTTGTCGATAAAAGTCTTTTTTTTTTACTAAAGCGCAAATGTGCCTAAATTTACATATGTCCAATAAAATATACTTCGAAAAAATGAGATTGAATTTCGAACAAGAAAGAGTTTGAAAGAATTTAATATTATAATTTGCATACTCCATGTTTAGCAAATTATAATATTAAAATAATGCAGTAGTATTTGTATGAGACAGTGAGTACCAGGAAAAATTTAATGAGCAGTTACTAAGAGACAACGACGATGACTCGTTTTACAAATTAATCATTAGATTCGAAGAATTTCAAAATGACAAACATAGCTTTAGACATAATATTTAATTTTCACTGATACGTGTTAGACAAATACTTACATTAAGTTAAGACCACATCATTATATCATATATGTATGTGCATATATTATATAATAATTTTATTGCAATGACATTGAAGATCTACACCGATATAAAACGCATAAAATAATTCATAATAATATCAGCACATTTGTTTAAATTCCCGCAAATTCATCATAGCATTCATATTACTATTACACCATTTTGTTTTAAAACAAGTAATACAAAACAAGGCAGTCTGAATGTACATATCGAGTACGAGAATTGAAAGCCAAACTCATTGGAAAATTTCATATGAAAATTACCGACCACGCAAATTCGTAATGAGCGAAATTGAGGATTTATTTTTAAATATTTCAAGTAGACGAACAATTATATTTTAGAGTTGGAACATTCGCCTAGTGCCGCCCTCGCAATAAGTACAGGCTCTCTCGTATCCGCTTGCCAATTAGCTTATGCGAACGTCTATTATTCATTTATTTGTATGGCGGAGAGTGGCTCTCTCGTACACGTTATCTCATTAACGCGAGGCGCAACTCCTTTAAACGTTGAAATTCTTTCAGGATTCCATAAAACAACATTAAAATAATTAAACTAATTAAAAAAGTCTCAATGTGAGAACATTTTCCGAGGCAATTACGTCAATTAATGATGTATCTTTTTTTTAACCCCCTCCCCCACTTTTTATCCGTTCGAGCTACCGACTTATGTGTACACAAGCGAGGCCGGTCGTATCATATTTGAATGTGTGTGCTCGTTTTCAAATTACAAGTTGGCGTTTTAATTAACTTATTTACAGATCGGAGATACCGATGATGCTTCCGAAAGACAAAAAATAACACTAATTTGATATAAGATAACGAACGGCGAATATTTTAATACTCATTTCGGGTGCATGGAAATAAAGTGCCGATAACGAGACGAGAAGAAATTCAAAATTATAAATATACCTATATTTATTATAATATAATATAAAACGAACGAGAAAAAATATCTCATTAAAATGCCACGTACGTAGACATGAAATTAGATACGTGTTATTCGGTAGCCTAATTGGCTGAGCAGACAACCACGACCGATGAGGTGATTTCTCGAATCAATAATAACAATATATCGATATGTATTTAGAATGTTGTTACTTTTTTTTCAAATACGCACACGTACAAAGTTAAAACATTGATTGATGGAATACGACCGTTAAATATTCAATTTGAGCGATGATTGCTCGTTCAAATGCTGATTTTTCTTACATATGTACAATGGTAGGTATAAAATATGAGCACCAATCAAAATTACAAACGACACGAGAATAACTTCATATTACAATTGCTCTGCAAATAAAATGTCTCGACAGGTTAAATTATGTACATTCAATCGAATGATCGAATAATGCAAATGCAAGCAAGAGGCAGAAAACGAGGTCAGGTTTCTATTTGCCGATGTTATTAATGAGCGTAAATCGCGACAACGTGCAAAGAAAGTGAAGACGCTTTGTTCTGCGTAAACTAACGATCTAATTAGCGTCGATGCACACTGCACATTGCAAATATAATCATTTACAATATTATCGTTGCACCAACTGGGTATCCACGGATCTAGATCAGGTAGAACCGGATTTCCTACCAATCAACGAACCCGCCTAGAATTTGAAATGGTTGAAAACCGGCCGTATTCGAACAAGTTGGTATGTAAACAAACGCAAAAATGACTATGATGCCGTTATCTATACACTCTACTTCAGACTACTTTCTCATTTGCATACAAAATTCAACAATGCATTTAGTTCAACTAAAATGAATGATTTGAGATAGTATAATATATGCATGAAAACGCTAATGATTTTTTTTCAAATCAGTAGGTAAGTATCATAACAATAAGATATCATTTATCAATAATACATGTCGAGTGATAAAAGAAAGTGTTCGGATAATCGAGCGTTCGCTGGAGCGAAACCTTATACAACAGTGTTAATATGGAAAACCAGTCGGAGGCCGCAGGTGGAGGCCAATCGACTAATTATTTCACCGATAAGACGCGTTTTATGCGCCATAAATCCAGTTAATGAGTCGAAATAATTCGATTTTACGGCGCGAGATAAGCCAATTAATATTTATTGATAATCTGGCCGACGAATCTCTCGTCTCGGGAATCCCGCGGGAAAGTCGCAATTCGCCCGACTTGCCTCGTACGATATCCTATTTAACACTTTCACGCTAATTAATCGTCGAGTAAAACGCGTTTAGTAAAGAATTGTTCAAGCACGTTCACATAGTGAGATGTCTACGGGCGAAACTGTAGAACAGCCTACTTATGAAAGGTCCTGCGATCAAACCCTAATATTTTCTCGTCTACGTAGTATTTGAATGAGTACATATAATATGTATCTATAATACCTACTTATAATATGTACAAACGAAATTGGAAAGGTACCAGATAAACCAGAACCATAATTCGAAAATGTGCGTACTTTGAATTTGAAAGACGTTGAAGTACTTTCAATAAATTTTCACATTCTTTGTTTTAAATGCATTTGCAATTTTTAAGAAATATTTCTCACAAAGAATTTGATAAGAATACTAAATATAATATGTGAAAGAAGAACATGGGAAAAGAAGCAACGTTAAGCATAATTGTGGAAGAATCACATATGTATATATTTATGTACTCTCGAAATTTTTGATTAATATCGAGTTCCATACAATAGCTAATTTAAATTGAACAGATAAGTTTACAAATGAATGTTTTTTGTCTTGAATGAATAAAATGAAAGAAATCGCCGAGAAGGAGAGCGCCCTGGAAGAAGAAGAACATCCTGGCTGAAAAACCTAATGCAATGGTACAATCCAAGTTCTGGGTGGTGGCCTGCAAGATTATTATCGCAAACATGATTGCCAATGAACGGCAACGGATAAGGCACTAGAAGAAGAATACAGTAGCTTATTCTATATGTATACTACATACATATACACACTGGTAAAAACGGTTCGGTGATTATTCCGCACAAAACGATCTCGATCACAGAACACCTGGCACCTGAAAATTCCATCCACTGAGAGCTGCATACGTGTAGTATCATACTAACGAGAAGTCGAGTGCCGTATATTCCGTATTCGCGATTGCAATGTGCGAAACAATCCGTTTACCAGTAAAAACAAATCTTTAGGATTGTAATCATGAGCGTGAAGATATAAATATTTACATATGCGCATAGGTATGTAGATCAGGAGATAAACTTTTGAAGACGATATTTTAATCTGGACCGGGTCGGACCAGATTCTACTTTTTCTAGACATTCAAGTAGTATTTTAGATTTTATATTTGTCGTTTAAGGTTTTTGTAGAGTTTTATTTGCGAGCTACATTCTGGCCTATCTGAACACCCGTTATGTAGACTGATAGCCGAGTATGTTTTGTAACTTGTAGGTATACTCAGCGAAAAACTCGTACGCCAGTACTAAGCAAAAAAAAATTAAGATGTCATGAACGAGCTCTACTGTATACATATACATAAATATGTATGATGACTTTATGTTCTAATGATTCCACTTCGCGAAAGTAATACACATAATATGTACAATCGTATAATAAATAATAGCAAGATACACTTGAATAAATTTTCGCTCATTTTTTATTACGATCAAAAAGCAAGACTTTGCATAATATAAGCGAGAGGAAATTCGGCACAATTGGTAGAAGCGGACGGAACATATTATGACAATTGCGACATATTTCACCGACCGCCACACAATATAAACATGTGCAAATGTACGGCGGGATTTCCCGTGGAAAGCGACGCCTAGGGAAATTCTCCATTGTCATCGATTGTAATTCTTCGGGCGTGAATATCCCGCACTAATCCAATTACGCGGAGTGCCCAATTCAGAGCGCACATTAAAATGAGCGTAATGTTTCACAATAATGCAATTGATAACAGTATCTGGAGCATGGAGCCCACCCCCCTTTTCCACCCCACAGAAACTTCAGCGGGGGTACGACGGAACATCCGATTGTTTATGCTTTTAGCGTATGCTCATGTATAAAATATTAAGTATCTGGAAATGGGACAACGCGCTACAGGAATGGGTAAGGGGGGGGGGGGGATGTAAAGGGGAACAGCGGAGGAAGGGACTCTTTAGCCAATTTCTCTGGCAGCCTCTCCCTCACAACCGCCCGAGTGAATGTGTATGGAAAAATCTTTGTTTCTGGCACAATGGGCCGAGCAATCTGTCAGATGAAGGAATCTCGTCTTCGTGCTGTCTGAAAGAGACCAGAAGCTGCCTGAAGAACGGGCTGATGCTCTGAAAAGCGAATGACTATCGGCTTTGTAAGATTAGGATGGAAGGGGCAACCATCAGCGGATTAAGCCGAGGATTTCCGCCGGTATTTTTGCAACCCTCCTACCCTGTCTACCGTTCAATGTAAAACCCGCTCTCGGTCTCCAGTTGTAATTGAACAAATTAAAAGACACCGGTCGGAGAGGAGTTTGAATGGACAATTTTACATGGAAAAACGAGGAGTAACCGTTGTAGTGAGTAGTAGCCGGTGTGGGTACAAATCAGTCGGTGCTAGGGTATCTCGTAAGTAAGAGCCATTGCATTCTAAAGAGGGGCACTCAGCCTAATGAAACGGTAATCCAGTCTATCCCACCCCTCCGGCCGGGTCCGGTAGACCCATCCCAAAGATGGCCTTACGTCCCACCCCCTACACCCACATCTTACACGTTGACGTGTGCCAGTTTCACACATTTATACATACACATATGTATGTACGTACATCGCATACAAATCATGAATGTTTCATTTCTAAATTCCTCCATATAGAACTATTTTATAAAAGTGTTGAAATCAATTTCCAGTCATTTCGAATAATTTATCCAAACTTCTTTATATTGACCAGCATGTTTATGCATTTTTCACGACGTGGACACTATCCCCATAGGTTGAAAGTTATATACACTAGTACTGTCTAGTAAAATTCTCGGCAGGTCACTGCATTACTTTGTTAATATCCCTATTATAGACACCCTTTAGTTGAAATTAAAAAAAAACTCACTATGGGCCGTAAACACATACGCTGTGTTTTTAATCAAATATCATTCATAGGTCATCAACACAGTGTGTGCGTTTTTAAATCCTACATACAAAAAAAGTATTAATGAAATAAAATATATAATTTCAAACTTCTAATCGTAGATATCATGCCAGCGTATATTTATCCAAAATATATATAAATAAAAAATTCGTATGGTTTTAAGCATTTTTTTCCAAAATTCAGAAAATATTCAAAATCCTCAGATATCGAAATTCAGTAGTTTTTTTTCTCGAGTAGCATATGTAGGTACACATGTATGTTTTTTTAATCTTTCATTCATCTTAACATATGCTTTCGATTTAAAACGTCGATTTTTTATATTGAATATAATCTTGATAATAAATAATAGAATGATCTAAAAGATAGATATCGTTTATTACATGAAAATATATTGAAATTTTAAAAGTGAAAGTTTATAAATTTTCTACAAAATTGAATGCAGCAAGTACTGATCTGATCATTTATACGATCGGAGACATATTTCAATTTTCAATTTGACTGAAAGAAAGGTTTAAGAGTGATGTTTAATCTATAAAACCTACTATTTTATCGTTACCTTGCGAAAAATACGCAGGCTCTCATACAGTTTTCAGATAATGAGTTGAAAAAAGATTTTAAAAATAAGATTCCATTACAAAAATAATATGGACTGAAAAACAAAAAGACTAAAAAAAAATGACATCGTTATAATCATGATGCTTAATTGCAAAACGGAAGAATTAATTAATCCACAACAAAAGAATTTTTTAACTAACTTATTTCATCAGCATTAAAGAACAGCTTTTTATTTGCATAAAAACACGGCCAGACTCAATTGATACGGCTAACGTTGAATAATTTTAAAGTAAAGGAATTATTTTTAAACGAAATTCAGCACAAAGAGGAAAAAGCACATCCAGCGAAACACTTGTTGAACATCATTTTCTGAGGAAATCCCCCAGAGTGGCATTGTATGTTTTATAAATGTATTTTTTTTCTTATTAATTCATCGCATAATTCAAATACGCCCCTGTCCAAATTCAATCAAATAAAAATCTATTAAGTTTAATCGTACAATGATACATCAAACGTATGCATGTATGTACTTACATGCATATATATACTACATACAGTTAAACGTCAATATTTTTAATGACCCGTCAAGTTTCGCTGGCGCGCATATGCTAAATTGAAATCCATTGTTAATTCGGGGTGTCCAAGCGTCGGCTTTGTTGCGTTTGTGACTTTATTCCGGGTGCGTTCGATTAAAAGCCCATTTGAGTTGAAATAATGGCTGCCGAAGCGGTGAACAATAATAAAACGGTCAATTAACATATGTAAACGACACGGACACTCCTAATTAAACACAACGCGAAATCTATCGATGCCCAATCGGTTGGAACTTGCAGCTCAAAAAACGAATTAAACGAAACCTCAAATGCAACAGGCGAACGAGAGAAAGAGAGAGGCAGAATGCATAAATGCATTTGGGTGTGTTCGACTTTTCAAAAATGCGTGACATCTGTCCAATCACGTTCTGACCACAAAGATGCAACACATGTACATATGTACGCATCAACATTCACACCAAATTGCAGAGATTTGTGCGCTTTAATGTTAGCGGAAGTTACCTACTGATAAAAATATATGCAAACATGTGCATGTATGTATGTTTGACATATGTATAGTACATCATCACGAAGTTAAAAACTGTTGGAAAAATAACATTCCGTAAGAGTTTACTTTTAAGTAAGGTTTCGATTGTCCGGAGTAATGGTGGGAAGCAGGCAAGGATAAAATCCGAATTTTTATTTTTTTATAGTATACGATAACGTGGAATACGTGGGTGAGAAGTATGACAAGGGTAGTGGTCATAGTGAGTAGAGTAAAGAGATTTAAATGTCGGGAAACGTGGCTAGAGGAAGGGATGAAAGGTGGATAAAAGAAGTGCTGGAATGGGTACCCAAGACAATGCAAAGGGGTAAAGGGAAGACAGCAGGTAAGATAGGTAGACGAAATTAGAAAAAATTGTGGGGTGAGATGGATGAGACTTGCGCAAAACAGAGACGAGTGGAAGCGTGTTGGAGAGGCCTTCATCCAGCAGTGGATGGTGAGTGGCTATAGATGATGATGATATGATAACGAATTTCAAATGCGGATAGCGTATTTACACGTCATTTGACGATTGAAAAAACTGTCACTTAACAGAATCCACGTGTGCGTATTGTCGCTTTGGCGAACACAAACGCTTAGCTATAGATAGAAACACGCATCTTGGGCATCTCTTTCTGTAAATTTTAGAATTTTCATTTTGCATTTTAGCGTTTTAGGGAATTAAAAATGTTCAATTTTAGCATATATTTTTATGAAGAGTTTAAATTAAAATAATAAAAAATCTCGATGAATTTTAATAAAATTTATATACATATATACAATTTAAAGACAACACAACAATTAAAAAATAATAGAAAAATTCAAAAAAAATTTTTGAATTAAAATTACAATGAAAAAAACATGAATATAAAAATACAAAGACCAAAAATATGAAAATAAAAATATAATACCAATTAAAATTTATTAAAACTCAATATGGAGCATATTTCTACAGATTCTTTTTTTGAGATTCGTGCGACGATCGGTACCAATTACATACATATGTATATTGTATTTACTAAAATACCTTTCAGCATCCACACTATTGACGGGACACCAAAGAGATTTTAGAGCTGCACAACCAAACTCTTCATATTTAATTTTTGTTACTATCAATAATAGCAATATCTCCGGCGTGGATTCACTTTTTATATTCTCTATTAATTGTCTAAAAAAGTACTGATATCCTTCCAAACATTGAGCCTCTGTTAATATATAATAAACAATGGCAGGTATCTAAAAAACAACTGTTTCTTAACAGTAATATTAGATTTTGTACCTGCCACAGATGGATTGAATAGTTTATTCAATGTTCGGAGGAATAGATTTGTCTCATTTAGTCTTGAGTCTAGTTTTAAGACGCTTTTTTGAGCAGCCTTTTGAATACACAGCTCCAACTGTTAACAGTAGTAGACAAAAGCAGTTGCTTGGTTTCGACAGGAAAAAAACCGTCTATGGTAAACTGCAAGCTCTGTTTTATCCCCTCAATTTCTTCACATAATAAATGGGCAAAGGGAAACGAAGACCCTTCTAAATTGTCAATTAATTTTATAAATTTTATGCAAATTTCACTTTTGTTTGTTATTTTAGCATATTTTACGAATTAAGCATCTATTCCGAATTTTAGCATCAATTAAGCATTAATAGCAAAATGCTCAAAATACGTGTCTCTAGCTATAGGTAATAAATAATATGTTGCAACTTGAATTTTACCTCTCAAAACAAAAACGACCAAATCATTATTGCGATGACTAGTGCGCTAAACGACCATGATGCATTCTTTATATTATAGTATATGCACATATAAATTTTAAAGGACCACCTCTCGAGCGCACGCGCCAAGGAGAAAAACGCTCATGAATATTCACGACGGAGGTATCAACGCGAGCGTCTATAAATATTACCCATTTCTATGTATTGTGGATACACATGGTGAGACCACTACGTGTAGCCGTATCACACATGTGGGGCAAGTGTATGATGTATGTGACGGGCGCATTAAGAGTCGACTTCTCGCTGCCGAGATATTAATCACGGCTAATGAGCGACCAAAGTGGATTGCCCACGCGGGACGCTCGCATAAATAAAGCCGGAGCCTAAGCCGGAACCGGGACGGGTCCGATCCGATCCGATCCGGAACGTCCCGCTCCGGCCCGTACCTACATACGTATGTACATACCTACGGTCTGAATGCTAGCAAATATTGCGTGAAGTCGGCTGGACAATCCTGGCATGAATCAGTGAGATAACTTAAATTAGCGGTCACATAGTTAGACCAAGTTCAAGTGTTAACTCCACACGTGTAAACGTTTACCGTATGTCAGATGGAATTGATTCCTCGATAAAGTTGAAATTTATAAGTAAGTATTATGTATGTATATACATGAGCTACCAGTATAATTTGTACTCATATGTACATACATACGTAGCTATAAATTTAGATTTGGTCGGATATTCCTATGCATAAAATATTCAACCATTTTCAAATTCAAATAAATAAATATTAGAATGACATTCTAAATGATAAGGATATATGTACATATGTATACATATATAAAGAAAACCAGGAAATAGAAGAAATGGTCAATTATGAGGAAAAAAAAACCAACTACATATTTGCTTTTTGATAACAATCAAATCTTGTCAGCGGTTAATCTCGCGTACATATAAAATATGATTTTGACATTGGTGGCAGAAATGTGGAGGAAGTGAACAGAGCTAGATGAAAAAAAGATTTTCTAGCAATGTGGCACAGAAGTTTGGGGAAATTTGGCAAAAAAGTATAAAAATACTGGAAGAGTTCATGAATGTTTAAATAAAAGAACATTTTTAAATAAATTTACATTTAATAAAATGAAGTACATAAGTAAATACAATTTTAAAAACCTTCCTTAACGGTAGGTATGCCACAGTGCTTTCCAACATGGGTGGGAAACTCGATTTTTTGTTGGGGGGGGGGCAATGAGAAAATCATTAATATTTGTCAATTTTTTTGGTTAAAAATCCCATTTGCCGAAATAAATTTTTAATACTGCAATTGAGAAATTTGAAAAAAGATCAACAATAAAGTCATTGTTCTCTGCACGATATGCTAGCAGAGGTCGTATTCTTGAAGTTTCATAGTTATGATATTTTTCTTTTCATAGCTAAATCTGGGAAAAAATACTACAGGGAAGATTTACTTAAACCAGTTACATACATCAGTTTTTCTGAAAAAACGTTCTGGAAATAGATGTCAAAGAAATACCACTGAGTGATAATACAGTTAGTAATGAATATGTGAGATAGCTAAGGATGTACATATGTATGTACATAGCATAGAAACACAACTCATTGAAAAGTTGAGAACAAGAAAATTCTCAATACAGATGGATGATAAAAGATGGTAAGGCTGTATTGATGACTTCAGACTTTCATTTTTGTTAAGAATTTGTTAAGAAAGTCATTTCTTTTATGAGCCATATATTTGCGATATGTTTGATGCATTGAAGTGGGGGCGTTGAAAATCGCTGGAATAAAAAAAATCAGCTACTGAATATGAATATACAGCTCTCTTAATTTTATACACTACATGTAATTCGTATTATACAGTATTGTTCATCCGGTTTAGGATGACACTTATATAGACAAAACGCACATGTTGTCGTTTTCACCCCATTACGACCAATAGCATTTATCGCGTACAATGTTCTAATGTCTGCACGAAATGCTATTGGTCGAAAGACGGTGAAAGACATAGCGTTGTACGTTTTTGCTATAGCATTCTATAGCAAAAGTTAGTCTATAGCATTTGACCAAATTGACGAAGCCTAATTAGACTCCTAGAATACACACGCACATTCCCATGAAGAATGAAGATAATCACCAATATAAGACCAACAATACAAACCAATAGAGAGGAAAAGTTTTAACCATCAATCGATGTGTCTAGCACTTAATTCATGTAACGAATTATGAGAACATATAATACTAAATTATAGCCCATCAAAGGTAATAAGTCACTCGTCATAACTCGTAAGCATTAGCACTATTTTCACAAATACACACGCACACAGACACACTCTGAGGAGTAAATTAAAATTTGGAACAGATATAAAAAGGATGTAAAGGGTCAATGCGAGCAAAAAGAATCTGTAGCGGCGCTAAAAGCGGACCACTTAGCTAATGAAACATATTCATACAGGAAAGTGTTTTTAAAACGTTAACGCCCGGCGGTCGCCGTTTTGAAAGTCATCCTACGTTTCATCGTTGTGTCTACCAACGGTGAGTTGTCAAAAGAAACTAACGAACCTAAATTGAGTGGTAAATTGCGCGACTCGAAGCAGACAGAACTCGAGTGGTTCACGATACCGATCGTCGAACCGCAGTTGATAACATTGTATAGGTACAAACGATAAGTGATGCATTTAAATACACGGACGGCCGGGATTGTGTTAATAAAGCTACAAGCTTCGGGAAAATAATCACAATATCGATCGTTTCATAATTAAAATTAAAAATTTACGCATATATGTATATATTTATGTATGGTATGAATCGCAATACGTGAAGATCAATCGAGCGATAGCGTAATAACGGTCATCGGCGCAAAATTACTCGGTAATTGATGAAAGCTGTCGATCAAACAGCATCAGATATGAACGACAATTATCTCGTTACCGATACGCAACACGGCCGCGATTTCAATTTGCGGATTTGATAAAATTATAATGTCGACGCACTGTTCCGATGACGAGCCATGCGCCGACTATACAAATTTCGATGATTTTATTTTCGTTGATTTCATTAATAAGTACTTACTTTCAAAGTTAGAAGAGGAAAAAAAAATCGTTGAAATATAATAACCGGTATGTGTACATTACGAGATGGACGTACGATATACTACATATAAGTGACGGACAAGTGTTAAAGCGCTTTTGTAAAAAAGCTAAGTGGCTCTACTAATGCCGCTTTTAAATACTGTATTGATGAGACCTTTATTTGCATAGATAAAACGTAAAAGGTATAAAGTACATACGGCCGCTATCTAATGGTTGAGTGAATCGATTGGCCATCCATCAACGTATTCCGATGGATCCGGATGGGTTGGGAGGGGGAGTAAATAAATAGACATCAATTATCACCAAAGTGGGAAAAGGAAAGGGGGATTTGTAGGATCAAACCGTGGGGTGTTATTCATCGTATAAAATAATGGGGAATTCCCTCCCCCCTGAATTGATTCGTATTATCGCAAACGTATAGTCATCGGTTTTGTAAGCGTTGGTGATATATGACATCATACGAAAAATAATACAAAACACATTCAATAACTAAAGTAAAATCTATTTACATCTTTATCCACACATTTTTTGTTATAATTGTTCCGTACATTTGGCCAAAATATGTACGTATAAAACGTACTAAAATTATTTGAAACTCACTGACCAAATAACAAACAACGACATAGAATAAACATGTGTATACATATGAATATGTATGTATACGCTCAATTCTCTCCGAAATGTCTTTAATAGCATTTCGGGATAATCTATAATCATTTCCAGGAATCATGATGATTGTATGTACATAGGTATGTAGGTAAGTAGTATTTATAAGATTCAACAAATTCGAAATGCTCATAACTCAAATTTGCGAGAAACTAAGAGAGGGGGGGGGGGTATCAATTTATTGGATCCGTCACAACAATTAAGCTAGAAAAAATTTGGAAATTCCAACAGTAGACAGTTGATCTGTGATTTAATAACCATAATATCTCGCCAGTATTTGCCCGGGACTTGAACCCACGATCTCTACTTGTTTGAAATAGTCTACCAATGCACTACGATGTGGCTATGCTACTCGTTAGGCTTAAAATGAGTACGATAAAAAAAACCCTAGTATATCTGTATCCCCCAGTGAAATTATACTTTCACTAGTAGAAGTATACTTTCCCCAACTCAGTCGGTGAAATCATATACAAATCAGGACATTGAAAATATGCTGTCAACTTGGATGCTAGACCACCAATTAGAAAAAAACTTTTGTTGGTAGTAAAAGAAGAAGTATTAGGAATATGAATTTCCTAAACACTAGTGAAAGTATACTTTCACAGCTAGTATCAAATCACTGTAACATATACATATACAAAAACAGTTTCAGTATTATGTATAAACATAAGTACCTACGTACGTATAACGTAGTAGGTCCATACTTTTATACATTTGAAAAGTTTGCAAAACCGATAAAAACAGACAAGTTATTATTTACTATAAGAAATTGTATTATTTACGATAAGAAATTGTATTTGAAAAGATATGATATGAAAAAGGTTCATTATTAAATCCATCCGATTGAAAATATTTATCAATTATGAACGTTATTTGTTGTAATGCCTACAGATATCAATTACGGAGACGGATTGACGTAGCTGAAAGTGGATGAAGAAAATCCACTCAACTCTGAAAGGGTTTGAATCTTTAAAACGCTTCAAAGGGATGCTAATTTCGTTAAAAGGTTTTAAATAATGCAGCAATAAGAATCGTGGCGCGTTTTAAGCAAAAGACCGTTTTCGCCATTCGCTAATGTGCACGCGGTAATCCCGTACTTTTAGCTAACAAAATATAAGGCAACTCGTTCAAAAAAAAAAAAAATCTCGACCACTTCAGTTTAAACCCTTTCAGTAAACGCAAATAAAGTAATTTAAATGAAAAAAATGTAATCGATTCATTGAAGTCTAAAAGACAAGGCAGACAAACAAATTAAGCGCACGTATACATATGTATATATGTATGTACATACATACACCACGTAAATTGTAATACAGACGAGAAGTGGGAAAACTCTATTAGTTGGGTAAAACAGTTAACCGGCAAATTAACTGCATGGGTGTACCAAATATATAAACTCGTATACCCTTTTAGAACCCGCACGTAAATTAATTCAACGTTTTGCTAAGGGAAGAGATAATAACGGTTTAAGTATTTAACAGTATTATTATATCACAAGTGTATCGCTCAAATTACACTCATACAATATTAGACAATCGTTTTAAGGACGAAGAAGATCTCCGGTGTAATTTTGAAATAATTTACCGACGTTTGAAATATTCGCGACTGGATTGGGGAAACTGCGACTAAAAATTGGCACCCGCACATAATTCGTTTTAATTAAGCCGGTCGGTGCGCGCGATGTATTGCAATTAATGCTAAATAATAATTAAACCTAACTAGTATACGAATAAATCTTCAACGTTGACAGTTCAAGATGATATGGAGGGGCACAAATCTCACTAAGCGATTGGCTAATGGACAATTTATTATTATTTTAATTGGCGAACGTGTTTATTCCGAGCCGGACGACCTGCTGTTGCGCAAGCTTTTTGCAAAAATTGCAAAACTCGTACGTCATTCCATTCAATGTTTAACATTATCTAGTAAAAAATAAATAAAATACGTATGTACTTGATTGATAAAGTACGTTTTATAATTCTATCGACAATAACGAGAAATATTTCCGAGAAATAGAACAACTTTCTCACTGATGTGTTTGAAAATAAAGAAATTAAAACGTGTACATTTTATATTCAAGGATGTCTGTAAATCAATAAATGTTATATATGTATGTAAATATAACGTATAAGTTTGAACCGTGATGCATTTAATGACATTTAAGAAACGAAAATACAAACGTAGGCGTGCGATTTATGTAGTGAAGATCTTTTGAATATACACGAATCTCAGAGACGCGCCCAATAAAAGCAATTTAAATTTAATTTATCATTTAAATGAATTTATATGTGCAGCAAAAAAAAAATGTATAATAAAACACAAAAGAAGATTCTCACATCGACTTATATTGAACAAACGTGTGGGTCTTGACCTTAAAAGAGACTTAGATAAAAAGCCAATTAGCGAAAACTCAATTACTGAGCCAATTAAAATTTAATTACTGACACACAGCTATAAAAGCAAAGATTTTTTAAGGGAGATGATCGCAAAAAATATATACTAATATAAAAATCTGCAATATAAACGTTCCATTGCATAGTATTAGAATAGAACAAAGCGAAAAAACACACTCGGTAGTTTCGGAGAGAGACGATGCTAGGATGAAATTAATTTTAAATTGGAAAACCGTGAAATAAATCACGGACTTAGGCCGTCAAGTGCAACTACCCTTGCACTAAGCCGTACTGCAACGCCGATGTGTTAATTACATACTATTTAAAAGCAAAATGGGAATGTTGCGAAATAAATATATGTATACACTAAATAAATTCAAACGGAAAAACGATAAGCTAAATAAATAAATAAATAAATATCCGATCAGGTCTCGGTTGTATGCGTTAATTAAACAGGAAATTTTCGTTAATTAAACAAGAATGTTATAAATAAATTTGAAAACTTTGCTTATAATTTGTGTGTGAGGTGGCGGCTGACGGCGACCGAGCCAGCATGGGGGATGAGTGTAGGGAGACAACGGTTCTAGGGGTAGAGATAAGGGTGGTGATGGTGGTGGGGGGGCAGGAAGTGCCGGGAGTGGGGGAGGGACTTGTCTTATTAAATCCCGGACACGGTTTAATGGTGTAACCAGTGACGTGCCATTACGTCATGCCGACGAGCGATTGAATTTAGCACACAATTTAAAGTAAAAACTTACCAGATTTAAATAAGAATTCGTAAGATGAATATCTATTTAGTAGTATTATTACCTGAAACAAAAAAAAAGAAAATATTAATGTTTAGTCCAATAATATATGTAGTCAGGTACTACATCATTATACTATAAAATCATTATACTAAATAGACATAGGTACATACAGCCGCGGACAAATGTATTAGGCCACTTATGAAAAATGGTTTTGACCGAAAATACTCGGGTATTTGAAACAGACACTAAGTGCATCGCATCTTACTAGGAATTCTTCTATTGTTTAACCGTACTTTTTTTATAAGCCTATTCTAATTCTTCCTTGGGTTGCTTGTTATTTGAAACAATAAGCGAAATGAAACATAGAATAGCCTTGTAAAAAAATACGAAGTTGTCAATTGTACGCATATTAGTGCTTCGAGAGAAGAGGTTTTATCGCGTTGTTTTTAATAAAAACTATAACAACTTTTTATCGTTCACGTTTCTGTTTTTTCTTATTTCTTAGTTTTTTTTAATGAAGTGCATCTTTTTTGATTGAATAATGAACTGCGTGAAGGGAACAAGCCTCAGATCATTTTATTACATTTTTTGTTCAAAACCATTTTTTACAAGTAGGTTAATACATTTTTCCATTGCTCTATGTGTCAATTTTCAATCAATGTGAAAATATCTAATATATTATATAATTTCAAAAGAGACTTTGTATGTACATACATATGTAAAGTTTAAATGTTTGTGGGAGCTTCGAAAACAAATCAAAGTTTCTATGATGACGACATCAATATCGTCGAATATAATTTTTTTCGATTCAAATAAATTCATTAAAAAACAAATTAATGTTTACTATTAGATTGTTTTGCCATGTTTAAGCTGTTTATATTACAAATACCGAGCGAAGCCGGGTAAAGCCACTAGTATATTATATAAAGAAAATCAAAATTGAGTATTTTTTAAAACGATATTTTTATTATAATTTTATTTTTGAATAAAATAAATAAAACGTATTAATGTCGTAACGCACAGTCACTGTAGATCGCCCCGTAGAAGGAAGGGTTTTTACTTTTGAGACTTGATTACTGTTACGAAAACTAAACTTTTTAGTAAGAAATTTCTAATGAGGATAATTTCAAATAACAAAACTGAAAAGCTTCGACGTTAATTATAAACGATGCTTAAGCTTTGGAGTCAGATTTCACAAGACTTCTTATCAGCGAGAAGATAATTTCTCTTATCATTCTAACAGTATTTTAATTGAAAATCTAAAGGTGTCCGTCTTCCTTTTGGATGACACAACACATAAAAATAGTTTTTCATTTTATTTGTATTTCATATAGAACCCGACTCATCACAATACATACATAATGGGATCAATTAAAAATCGGAAAAATCTAAGGAACGGCTCTTGATCTTAATCGGGGATTACGATCTAAATGATAGAAGCATGAAATTTTAATTAAACAGTCCAATAGAAAGATATCTATAAGAAAATCGACGAAATCAAAACGCATCTTAACAGTTCGACGGGGCCGGGCGAGACGAGCTCGACACGCGTGGTCCTCTCCGGGCGAGGAAATCGCCGGTTCAATTTAACGTGATAAATAGATTTACTTTCCACACGAACGACTCTATGGGGATCCAGGTCTGTTTGGAGGCGTTCCGATCTCGGACAGATCGATAGTTTATTTATTTTTTCAGTCGCGAGCTCTAATCACGGTCGTGACTGTGATCACGGTCGGTCGTCATGCCCCGGCAAAAGGTCCAGACCGGCTGCCCACAATGGGCCCGTAATTAACTCATACCGGCCCCTTGACAGCTGTGGACAAATTCGCTTTTTAGTGGCCGAACGGCATTACACGCTTCGCTGGCCACTGTGTGAAAATTTGTAAGATCTTCCTTCTCACCTTCCAGAGAAAAAAAAACGACGTCAGTTACATCAACGTGCATATAATGTATGTATGAGATGTAACAATTTAACTCCCGGAATTCACTTGTAAAAAATTTACGTGTGGCTATTGTCACTTTCATATTACTAGTGCATCTACATATTCACAAAGTGAAGCGGTGTTCCCAATTCGGGAAGCAGAACTTTTCCGGAATGCTATTGAGTACCTTGAATTACGTTGCCTAGACGTGCAAATTTTCCCTACCGCAAATTGCCCATTTGCAATCATCAGTAATTGAAGTGTGTGTCTAATTTGAAAAGTGGATACTAAACAATTCAGCAGTTCGGTAAAATATACTTATGTATTACATACGTACCTTTGTTTTTTTGTTTTGTTTACATACAATAAAACATGCAAATAAAACCATTATTCATTTATTTCAAAAATTTCAAAAAAGCACATTTTGACGGTTTAGACTTTAGAATTTCTTAAACTTGTAAATATTGACTTGTAATATATTAAAGATGGCAAGAAGAAAGTGCGAAAGTGGGCCAAAAGTGCTGAAGACTACACGAGAGAATGTAAAATGAAGGGAAGGCCGCAAAGAAGATACTAGGTGCGAAGGAAGAGTTGCGCAGAACAGCGACGAATAGGAGTGTGCTGGAGAGCCATTCACTCAACAATGGATGGTAAAAGGCTAAAAATGATGATTAGACACCAAATGGTTGTCGGGGCAATGACAAATAAAAATAGACCGTCTTGCTTTGACCACTGATGGAACGGTCTATGTAATTATGCTGATCCATAGCCAAAGTCTACTCATAAGTAGATTTAGACATTGGCTTGGTGCTTTTCAAATAACAAAAGACCACTCCGTTAGTTAAAAAGTCAAAGAGAAAAAAAACACGGTTGACAATAGTACTATATATCTAATATAATCTAATAAATAATTTCGAAAGAGCCTTTGTATGTATGTTTACTTGTTTGGGTCGTAGAATCCGTGACGTTCAATTTAATAAAAAAAAAAATGAATATTCAAATAGATTTAAATAAAACAAAACTATTCAAATAAATTTAATAAAATGTTAACTATTAGATTGGCCATGTTTAAGCGGTTTTTATTACAAATTCCGAGCGAAGCCGGGTAAAAACACCAGTTGACTATAATAGTGAACCATTTTTGTTATGAAAAGCATCGTCCCAACGCCGATATTTGCTCATAAGTAGAGGTAGGACCGGAAGCGTGCCGTTTATTGTTCAATGCATTGTTAAAGGTTTGCCAAACCTTTTTTACAAACCATTTACAACATTTGAACAATAAACGGCCCCCTCAAGGTCCGGGCTTTACTCATAAGCATTGCATTAAAAGGGCGCGCACACATAGTGATACGCGGGACTTTTTTGATAGTTTTGCATGTAAAAAACGCCTGACCTATGCTATGGCAATCCAGGCCAAAACTCGCCCCTGGAGTGTTTTCGATGATATTTTATCTTTGTATTGACATAGGTTTGATAGTGATCGTTAACGGCGATTCCCATATTTGAAGAAATGTAGGAGAAACTTGTCTAAATATGTAATAACTCAGTTATTACATATTATTACTAATAAGATCGTACGAATTAACAAGGACATCGGAAAGGCATCGCGCGCGTAATTATATCAATAATTAATTCTCGTGGTAATTTTAACTTCAGTGCAGTGGCTTTAAAACGACCCAACAGTTTAATTTGGGCGTTGCGATATGGGGTGGGCGCGAGGGGGTATGTTGTATGTCGGAACCGCGAACCGAGAGGGCATTAATTCCGTTTATTTATTTAGTTCCACTATCATAGTCTGAATGAAGAATGAAACGCGAGAGCCGGCGAGAAATCGTGGAACGGGGAATGGAGGGACTTTAAGAGGGAATCCTCCAACTCCCCCTCCTCCTCCCACTCACTGCTGTTGTTATTGCACCGTAACGGCCCGGTTATCGTGGCCACCCTCCTTTGCCAACTGAGATTATGAACGCTTCAAAATGTAGTCACCAACTCGAGAATTTTATTTACTAAGCTTTGTATCAACTCAAAGCCACCGTGAACGGATAATGCGATTAATTTTAACAAGGTGGAGCTAAAAACCTGTACTTACTATCGATTTACCCATGTATTTCAAATACCTACTAATTAAAAAACGTATCAAATGCAACTGTACAATTATGTAGTTAGATACGAGCGACATTTTGTAATCGTTTAAATATGATTATGTATAAATGTATTTTTGTCTGTGTATAGTATATGTATGTATGTACATATGTTTATATTTACTTTTCTTTCTCTTTTTTCTTTTATAAGACATATATTAGATTGCCTTCTTTGTTGTTTTTTTATAATTTGTAATTATTATTATTATTCGCTATTATATAGCTTATTATTTTTATGATTGTGTTCAATGTGTTCTTTGTGTATATACATTTTATTTTATTTTGCGGCGCATTAGGAATTCCTGTAATGCTATAATGGTCCAAA
Organism: Arctopsyche grandis; assembly: GCF_051622035.1. Lineage (NCBI taxonomy): Eukaryota > Metazoa > Arthropoda > Insecta > Trichoptera > Hydropsychidae > Arctopsyche > Arctopsyche grandis. Next base: position 10,316,933 of record NC_135358.1, on the reverse strand, counting down.
CTTTAACTAAACAAATAAATGATTCTCGTCTATTTACCTATATATTGAATATTTCTTCAAATTTCTCTACTGTCAGGCATAAAATTTTGTTAACATTCTAAATCATTCCAAATAACCATTTGATGGCTCCTTTTTCAACTCATAATTAAATATTTGCTGCCATGCTTGAATGTGATATTTTCAACCCCAATAAGCGCAAATTATCAGAGATATTTCAACCTTTTTGTCTGGTAGCCTGCGCTCATCATTATTTTCATAATTGGATGTGATTTATGGGAGAATTTTGATCGTCTCTCTTTTATTTAACCCCTCAAGTGGATGCTTTTTTTATTCACGGCTGGTTTTTGTACATACATACATACATGTAGGAAAGATTTTCGAACGTGTTGAATGTATGGTTGATTAACCTGCATGGTATGAAGCGTATGTGAGGTGCATAGCTAGGAACGAGTGTGCATGGGACACTCCACTTACCGTTAGGCTAGCCCGAAGTAAAGAAGTACAAATAAACACTGTCTAAGCTACTCCATGTGTATCATTTGAAACCCCCTGTATCCAGGATCCTACATACATAATGTACCGGTGACCGTCACAGCATCGAAAGGTCGAAAAATCAAAAATGTTCGTTTACCATGAATACATACTCTCTCTCACCCGTCGTACAGCCTCACTTAATTTGCGCGAGTAGGATACAAGAGGAACAGACTTTCCTTCCGTATCCTGCCCGCGCACATTAAGCAAGGCTGTACGACAAAAAGAGATAATTTCATCGCATGCCACTGATATATATTATATATACATAGTACCGTTTACCATGAATACATGCCGTGATAGACCGTGATATTTCGATGCCGTGATATGTAGACCCATAATGTACATATGTATGTATATTGGAACTGACTCTCGAAGAAAGAAATTCCCAATTTTTCTCCATATATTTAACTATTATTTGACTTATTGTGACTACTTCTATTATTATTTGAAATTTTACTGCCATCGTTTTTTGTGTATTGTATGTATGTACATACATACAATATGTATTTTATTTCTGGTGTAGGTACACTTAAAATGAATAAATAAATAACTTTATCTAAATATCCCAGAAATTGTAATTGCCAAGTCAGTAGAATTTGTGAGAGATGAAAGAAAATAAAATGAACTAAAAGCACTAGATTTTTTTTGAGATAAATTCAATTTTAAGCAATGCAGTAAATGTTTTTAGTCAAACAAACTTATTTTGTATCTCCTTTATTCTTTTCCTCCCGTATTCTGCGCGCGCACATTAATACGGGAGGAAAAGCCTGTTCCCCTTGTTCCTGTTGTATCCTGCTCGCGCAAATTAAGTGAGTATGTACCGTTTACCATGCACCCCTTTTTTTTTTGATCTTTCAACTTAAGATCTTTCGATTTTCGATCTTTGCCTTCCGATATTTGCGTTTTCTGTAATTTAACATTTTGGCTAGTCACGTAGACCCAGTAAAAATACATGTCAGTAAGCAGTATGTGAATTTTCAATTAGATTTGCAGGTGTTCGGCAAAACGAATCGGAAAAATGTACCACAAATTCATAAAAAGTAAAACAGAGGCTTATTGATCCACAACGTAAGTATTTTTACATTGAAGGCTTCGTTGAATGTAATTGAATTAAAAATTGTATGAACTCGTGCATTTGTTTCACTATACATATACATATGTATCATATTCATAAATAAAAAAGTTCTTTGACGTTGGTAACGTAAGAAACGGTCAAATATAGTACGAGTGCACAACACCGTTGTAAGTTTTACATTGAAATTGATTTCTACAAATGAGAGATCAACCGGTTCTCCTTTTTTTTGTGCATTTCATTCCGTTGTAACGACGTTGAAACTTGTCGCAACAACCGATTTCATATTCTACTCGCAGACTCGCATTGGAAGCAATAAAATAAATCTTCTTTTTGCGACGAAAACGACGACGTACGTCGACTTTTTTGCGCGAGCGCATGTTCCGCTTTTAATTCTTACATATTAAAGTCAATTAACTTACTCGCCGTACGACTCACTGCGCGCAATTTTCTCACGAACATGTCTCATAAATTCCCATATCCAACGTTGACAAAAAGCAACGTCACAAAACCGATTACCTACAATAACTCGGATAAACACTCGCGGTTATTACAGTTTTAAAGCTTCCGATAACGTTATGGGCGAAGAGCGCGCGGGGGGTGGTGTGACGGATCCCGAAAGGTGTTAAAAGGGTCCCAAGGGGTTGTTTATTTAGCAGAGCTCATCCGGTTTAAGGGGATGGTCGGAGGAGTTGGTGTAACTAAGCCGTGGTTTTGTTTCACGGCCGAATAGTGTTTATTCAATTGAAACGATTCACGCTAAAGACAGACAGACAGATGGTCGTGGATACATACACACATTCTACCGACTCTATTCATAAGCCCCGATAAAGTACACCACTCCAGAACAAACATACATATATATCCATGTATATATTTATACAGCATCTTCGTTTACTAATATGATCGATATTGAAAACAATAAACATCGGGTAATGTTATCGTGTGTTTGTTGTTTGTTATTCACGAGTGTGGGGTTGAAAATCGTGAAGGACTTTTAATTCATTTATCCGTCGTTTTCCACTGAATTTGGCGAGAAAGGCGGGTCCGTTTATCCTATGCGAAATTAGGCTGCAAATAGGGGACGAAGGAGAGGGAATACAACCTGCCGAAACTAATTCAGTTTAAAATTTTGCAAAACCGGTAGGGGAAATGTGTGCTACGAGAGATGAGATAAAAACGGCACCCGGACTGAAAAATCGGAGTCGTATTTTTAGTGAAATCAGAATCTGAAAAATTGCTTTCCATTCGTTTTATTTTCAAATAAAAATATTATATTTATACTATTATTGATGAAATGTTCAAAAAAATATATATTTCATAGAACATGAACATTCGCCTTTACAGATCGCTCCAAAGCGACGAGTGAACTTCAAACAGATAAATACAGTAAATCAATCAATACAATATATAAGCATTTTATGGTGGCACGACAAATAAGCGCAAACCAACTTAGCGCCGACCTTTCGGTGCAGACAACTCAGCGCAACGACAACGCAGCGGATGAAAATTCAGCACAAAAACAATTTTTTCAATAAGTTTCAAATGCGTTTTCAAAAATAATTACTGTATTGAAATTGCGCCGCATTTTATACAAATGCGAAGCCAGAGTGACATCTATGGAGAAATTTTTGCAGCATTTTATAATCAAATTTGCGAACCTCAAGATGCCGACTAACTTGAGATTAGCAAGAGAGATACTAAAGGAGATGACAGGAGATGCCAATTTTACAGGAACCGTTTCAATGAAAATCAAAAAATTTGACAAACTCTGATAAGAAACGATCGACCTCGAGTCACAAAACAAACTTCTCTCCAGCAGCGGGACTCTAGTGGGAATCGAACCCGTGACACTGTCCTCGAAAGCGTATTATGCTAACCACTAGTCCACGCCGCTGGTTTATAATTGGAATTGTTTTAATAGCCTTAGATTGTATCTCCCATATATGTACAACGTTAGAATGAAGAGAAAAATAAAACAGGTCCATTTTCGAAAAATATAATACATACTTCTTTAGTAACCACTTCTAGTACCAAATACGTATTTGAAAATAGTACTAATTTTTCATATATTGCAAAGGCATATAGTACATACATACATACATGCCTTTGCTATTTACATATTGTATATGCCATATACAATACAATATATACGATTGCTACGTGGTGTGAGTTGCATACCTTGTGTCGTGTGAAAACATACACAATTTACTTTCTGAATCAATTGAATTCCATTTAACAAATTAGTTACAGGTACGAAGCACGTCCGTTTTGCGTAGTATCTTACATCATTGGACGGGTCATATTCGCCGGGTCCGAAGAAGATGGGTATCAGCGTCCGGTAATATAGACAGGTGGGTAGGCCGATCTCGTTAATTAACTAACAGGATTCCTTGTAACCCCCGTGTTATTACCGCAGTGGCAACTCGAAAGTCAGGTTCGCATCGAAATCGTCTGAATATTTCAAATGTCCAAATGGGACGGATGAGTAGATGAGAATCTTGTACTACTAGATTACCATTTATAAATATATATATTGTATGAGTACATATGTATGTATATACCAGTTTCCAATAGATCGCCGTGTTAACATTTCAACGTTAATTAAAACAAACTTTTAAAACCCTGCCGCAATGATAGCTCAGTCGTATAGACATAAACATTTAATATCTAGTAAGTATGTACACACTTACTAGATATTAAATTATTCACTGAACGTATTTATGCAAATCATGTAAACAAATCTGCAGTCTGGTTTTGACTTTGAAACGACTTGAATATTTGATTTGAACGTTAGAATGAATGTAAAATTTGGACTTTGAACACAAGATTGCAATATCAAAATGATAATGAGTGATATATGTATTATCTACCGGTCTCCGTGACGGGCCGGAATGTGAAATGCCGGAAAACGCAAATATCGGAAGACAAATATCGAAAATCGAAAGATCAAAAAAAAGGGTGCATGGTAAGGTTTTTTTTGATTTTTTCATTTGTAAGGTTTAGGTGGTAATCCGTGACGTTAAATTTAATAAAAATACAAATGAATATTCAAATAAATTTTATAAAATTTTAACTATTAGATTAGCCATTTTTAAGCAGTTTATATTACAAATACCAAGCGAAGCCGGGTAAAATCACTAAATAGTATGAAATAAAGAACTTTAAGGGAATATAAATGAAGATTGCGCAAAATATACAAAAATGGAAGAGTTGTTTGTAACTTCATTACATATATAGTCAATGTTATGTGGTATCTACATATTATATAATGGACAGTTCCCGACGAAAAGTCTACGAACAAAACGTCCACGACGCGATGATGACGCGACTAAATGCTCACGGATAAAATTATTACGCGACATAATGTCTACGGACAAAATGAATACGCGACATTATGTCTACGGACAAAATGAATACGTGACATAATGTCTATGATAAACTTAAATTGAACATACTCTAATTTTATTCTAATTCCGATGATTGTGAAATGCATTTACAATTATATCGAATAATTATAGCGACCAATACTTTTAATAGTGTACTCAAAAGAAAAAGAAAACAATCACGCCAGCTAAAGGTTCACAATAAAGAAATTTAAAGAATCATTGTTTTCTTATTGGTACGAAGAATTCGTTGTTATTTATCTGACTTATCTGGCTTATTTATTTATTAATATTTCAAGGGAAGTGTGTAGATCTTCGTCACTTGAATTATTGAATTCTAATTTTGAATTTTTCTACGTTTTTCTCGTTAAGAAAAATCGTTTATCAACAAATGCATATTTTGTTTATGTATGTACATATACATATATTATGTCGCGAAAGCATTTTGTCCGCAAGCATTTGGTCACGTAATCATTTTGTCCGTAGACGTTTCGCCGTGGAACCATAATGGGCATTGGAGAAAAATTTCAAGACAAGACACTTCATTTACGCTCAGAATCGAGCATGTTAACATTAACTATAACAGTTTAAATATGTGAAATTCCAAGTCATGTCTGAGATTGATAACGTAATTAATAAAGCTCATTGGTAGTTTGGTAGTGGGTAGCACGTGCATGTTTCGCCGTACGTACACGGTTCAGACAAAACAATTGCTACGAACATTAATTACTCCACAATCTCACGAGCGTTTAGTCTCTGCACGAGAATTATTAGTTGGAAGAGAAATTTATGTGCCGGGTGGGCGAAAGGGGTAGAGTCGTCAGAGCCGGGGAGGGGGTGAGTCCGAGGGACCACCCCACGCCTCTGAAGGTCTGCTCTGGTACCCTCCCCCCCCCTTCGGCGTACAAAGTCAGATACATCGGGCCGGGTTAATTATCTCTTAGAGCTGAACATCAAAGCGGTTTTAGCAGGCTGCTGTCGGGTTTACAATGGCCGCGGGCGGGCGGTCAGCGTGGCTCACCCCGCGGCCGCCCACCGCCACCCACCCACAGCTGCAAACTGCATCCAACAACGCCAAAATGATTGAATTTCCCCCCCGATCGATATGTGGTGATATACGAGTACACCGCAGAATGCACTCACGTAACCAAAAAGTGTCTCGCCCCCTACACGAAGAAATTACATCAAAGAAATTCACGAAAATCTATATACATATCTATATAGAACCAATGAAATAAAGTCGTACTAATCTAACCTGCTCATAAATCATATCATAATTTGAGATAAAAATTATTTTATACTTTGCATACGTACAGTCTGAGTTTGCTCCGAAAAGTTTATACGTATATAATAAAGGGTGGGCAAGCCTAATGACCTCTCAAGCCGCGTACGATAATCTCCAAAGTTTGGGGAGCCGCAATTAAGAGTGGATTAGTTAATTTTAGTGTAGCTGTTTTGAAATTTTCTTACAAATAATGAATTTTATATAAAAGGGATTAGGACAGTAAAATCATGACTTAAAATATGAATTGTACAGTAAAAATATTTATATACGATGAACTTTCATATAAATTTAAAAACCCATGATTATGATATTTTTTTTTAAATTAACAAATGCGACACAAAAAAAAGAGAACTTATCATAAAATTACATAAGCTTCAAAGCCCGTTCAAAAATCCTCAAATTAATGGGGTCCAAGTTAAAATACTCTGAGAAGTTTGTTGATTTTTATTGGTGAAGTAAATTGAAAACCATAGATTTAGACAGATATTAGAATCAACTTTAGTAAATATAATTTTTTTCCCCACATACCAAATATCTTATTTCTATAATAATTACTTATTTCCCCACATACAACATAAAATATTTGTTTAATGTCTGGCCACTGTGTCATACTGAGGTTTTAATTAAATTTAAGAAATTAAATACTTCATATAATAGCACTATTATGTGTGTCTGTGTGCGATAACGCTCGCCGTACTATAATGGTCGTTTCGATTCGACATAGTATGTACGTCACAGCTAAAACACTGCCAACAAAACGTACGAATATAATAACAGATATTTCCCCACATACAACATAAAATATTTGTGCAATGTCTGGCCACTGTGTCATACTGAGGTTTTAATTAAATTTCAGAAATTAAATACTTCATAGAATAGCACTATTATGTGTGTCTGTGTGCGATAACGCTCGCCGTACTATAATGGTCGTTTCGATTCGACATAGTATGTACGTCACAGCTAAAACACTGCCAACAAAACGTACGAATATAATAACAGATTAAGAAAAAACTTCTATATATACATACATATATACTGTTTGCTACAAAAGTTTCCTCTAGGGCAATAGTCGCAGAATATTTAACGCCATCTATTGAAAATTTATTTGATAATTAATTTTTCCATTGGTGTTTATATGTATACATATAGGTAGGTAGGTAGTTTTAACGTATAATACACCCGATTACATTTTCATCAGGTCTATCACTATATTACAGGTTAGAAATTGCTTCCGTCACGCCATATAAAAAATACATAACGGTTATTTGATTTAGCGCGGTTTTGAACCCTTTTTTTCATATAATATAATTAATTATAAATTTATTATATTTTAAAGGTATTTGAAAAAAAATACGACCGCGATGCGAATCGAATACACAACCGACACATTTATTTTAATTAATAACTAAATATGCCACAACCCATGCGATGATATTTCATCGGGCACAACACTAGTAGGTATATTTAGAAAAATAAAAATTAAACAAAAACTTCACAGATAACGCATTCTTTAATGATATGATTATGGATCAATTAAGAAGTATTGTGAAAAATAAGTGCTATGTCTATATATCTTCACGTCGACATTTATCAGCCCTTTGTAAAAACGACCCCAGTAGTTTCAAGAAAAATCAAAACAAATCATGTTCAATTTACAGACATACGTAAACGTACAAGAATAGCGAAACTAATGAGTAGATAGGTGCTGGTCCACAGCTTCGCGTTGGTTCCACATCCCTTTACACCACGGTGTTACTGCCCCTCCGGTGGTGGTGATAATAAACATTATTTGTACATAGGAGGCCAGAGGGACAAATTTCCCTCCAGGACTGTTCTTCTTTGGCGCGCGTCTAATTAAAAGGTTAAACGGCGAGTGGGTGGGTGAGCAGCGGGGGATGGGGTTGACCGCCCACTCACCTAGCGGTGTTTACGTGGGGGCGGCTGGCGGTGACGGCGTACACACGTGTCCGGTCCTTTGTGAGCACCCGCCCGAAAAAAGCGGTGTCTAAACCAATTAGCGAACCCGCCCACCGGCTGCTGGTACTGCCACGCTGCCCGACCGTTTGATACCCCTGTCTACCGCCCAATTACCTCCAGGTCCGAAGGAAAAGGTGACAAACGCTCCCCTCCCCCCGTCCTACCCTCTATATTCGAACAATTTGCATAACACCAGAAAACAGCGTACCTAGGTGTATATGAAACACGTGCACCTGTTTAATTATTCTTTATTTTTACAATTGCCAATATGTGCACCGATTCGTTTTCAAGGAAATACGCAATCATACGCAATGTCTGAACTCGTAACTTCTCACGTGAAGTCTCAATCTAATAGTAACCTACTTTTAAGTGAACCAAATTTTAATAATATATGCACATCAGGGCTGTGGAATCGTAAAAAATCAACCGAATGCGATTCCTTTTTATTAAAAGTTAATTATTATTATTATTATTTAATTAATAGTATTACGGTATGTGTCAACTAGAGTCTCCAATTTTATTGAAGTAAGTACACTAATAAATTTAAATTAATAAACTCTTTTTAAAAATTATGAATTTAAATTACATTATAAATAAAATCGTTGAATTGCACATATTTCGGTATTTATCAAAACCGATTGAATCCTCCATCTGAATCTGGATTTGGAGTCGAATCATTAAATTAAGTCGGAGTCGGAGTCGGTAAACTTTGAGCCGGCTCCACAGCTCTGCTAGTAATTTTATAAATCTTACGTATGTACATACATACGTATTGATACATTTATCATACCCGTGTCAATCAAGCGATAAACACTCAGTACATAATATATTTTAGTAACCATTTGTGTGCTACTTACTTTTAAAAAGTAAATAATATTGTATTCATAACTACATATATGTATGTATGTAGTATAATATAAGTATGAATGTATGTATGTGCATAAGAGGGAAAATCAGTTAATAGTATATAATACTATGTAGGACATCTCATTTGATAAAAATTTAATTTGCTTGCGGGGATATTTCATATATCTACTCATAAAAAAAAATTTAATAATCAAGTTATTTGGTGAGGTTTAATAATTGAAAATATTTAATTATTAAAAAAATGAGCAAACGGTTGAAAAAATATAAATATAAATATATTACAATTTAAATCTTTTTATCATCAACAATATTTGAAAAATTTTAATTTGTAAAATGAAAAATACCCTTTCTTCCCATTTTTCCGCCTTTACATTACTGAGTGTAAAATTGAAAACAATACATGTAAACAGTATTGAACTTTAGGTACAAAAGCGCCATCAACTACAATTGGAGCATAAAAAAATAATGTTCGAAAATAACGATAATGTCTAAAACGTGACACCATTCAAACGCTAATGCTAATGTGCATTCCAGTCTGTAATGTCGGACAGTTCAAAGCGAAAACGTAACGGCGTTATGCCCAGAAGGGCAGGCGACAATTGTCGCGTTTCGTCGTCAAAATTTTAGTACGTGATAGGTGTGGAGGGGGAAAGAAAATAAAAAAGAAAGTAAAAAACAAAGATTAGGCATTAAAAGTCACAATAGGGGAAAATTGGTCGTTCGTAGCTGGCCAGAGAGGGGAGGAGGGCAGACGAGACAATATCAACAAGGAGTCTAGGGCCGTTAGCCGTAACAATTAGGAGCACGTTGTGCGAGCCATCATCGCCCTTATGAAACTGCTTAACGGCCCCATAACACGCTATTGCCGCGAACGGGCCATCTCCTGCCCGTCCGAGATGGGGCTCTTCACAGGGACCCGTCACATTGTTAAGTCAAAGCAAAAAGCCAACACTCCCCACCCCCTCCTCCTACTTTATCGATCAAAAATATACAACCTGGCGTTGTACAATAAATATGAAAATAAAAGAACACCTTTCAGTCAAATGTTTAGTGGCACCCGACATAAACCTGTTGACGTTTGACGGACGGGAAAGCTGCATTATTACCAGACAAGCCGTAAAAAAGTTATGTCAACTCTTTTGTCAAAATTATAATACAAATCTACATAGCTTATATTTTCTATGCGTACAAATATGTCAATACAAGAAGGAAATTATATGAATACCTATATAATAAAACCACCGAAAAAGTTAATATTAACGGAAATTGTACGCGGTCAGACTAAGATGAAAGATGAAAGATGATAAATGATGCATGTAGAAGAAAGGAAGTTAAAATGATAATGAGACAAAAAATTGGCAGAAATAATCAAGAAAGGACGATCATTGATTCAATATTGAATAATGAAAGACAAATACATCGATTGCTTAGACATGAAGTATTTTCTAAACAACCAACTAACAATATTATGGTAATTTTTTATTTTATTTTATTTCTAGATAGATGTATACCAAGAAGGCCCGATAGGTAAGCCCAATGCGCCTTCACAGACAATTAATTACAAACATTTTAGCAATTTTTTTATTACATAAATCACTCTATTTCGAGAGGCTGAAGAACACGAAATTAACAATTAATTAATCCATAGAGACATCTTTGGATTTAGACTTAATTTTTTACATATTGTATTTCAACAATGAAATCAGATAAATTGGCAAACTCTGACAGGAAACGATCGACTAGGAGTCACAAATATCCAAGTCCGACCAGCAGCATTAAAAGCACGGGATCGAACCGCTGCTAAACATAAATTCAACCGCCGAGACATACTGCTGGTAATGGCCTCATTTTGAGACTTTGAAATTGATTTTTAAATAGGTCGTATTCTAAAAAGAATTCTTGAATCAAAATTTAAGGATTTGAAAAAAAAAAGGCCACACAAAAATATTTGATACGCGATCTTCCCGAAGAACATACACGTACACACACACACACACACACACACAGGACAGGTAAATTTAAGACGAGTTTTTATTATTCGGACTATAAAAATATTTATAATGTAGGAACGGTAAAACGCGGGACGTAAAAAACTCGGCCGAAACATAACGACCGACCGAGAGAAGCGTCCCGACCGACACCAGATGTCGAGATTCGGTGTCGGAGATGGATGATAAAAATTCGCACGACACACATCGAACTGCAAAAGTGCCAACACGCCATATACACGCGTATAAATTAATCGAATAACAATTATGACAGTTGCGTACCTGTTCAAAGTCGGGTGGGGTGGCGGGTGGGGGCGGCGGCGGTTTGGGAGCGCGCGCCGGCGGGGCTCAGTCCCGACTACGACGCGGTCGCCCCACTTTGCCCTTCCGAACGGCCCCAGGAGCGCCCGCGGCACCCGTTGCGCCCCCAGATCCTTTCAGCAACTTATGCCAGTCCTGTTCGCATACTAGACTGCCCGCTAACATATAATATCTGAAACAAAAAAAAAAATCAAAACATCAAAAATAATTCAATATAAATGTCAAATATACATATGTGTATACAATACATATGTGTATATATACGAAAACGATTTAAGGAGAAATCGCGGCGTGTGGTTATAACGAGGGGGTTATATTCACCCCCTCGGTCGAGAGGAAATCGCTCGGAACTGAGCCGCATGCGGTCCGAGGGGAGAGCTTTGTGTTACTGTCACAAATAACTTATCAAATAAATATCACATGATTAATGCGACACCCATTATCATCCCAACGGATACATTCGCGTTTAATTTGAACGCTTAAATATTTCAATGGAAAATACACCCATTACCTGCGCCGTGATTGATGGTGCCTCCCATTATTATACATGCGTATAAACACGTGAGCACAATTCATATCAAAAAACATAATTGATTATATTAAATTAGACACTGAATACAACAGAGCGGCGATGTTTTTATTAAGATTTAATAATTCGAAAGATAAGACAGATTTAGATTTAGGGATTGGGTGATTTCAAAAATAAATTTGGGATTTATACAATTTCACGTAATGTTAGGACTAAAAATGTTTACTTGATTTCAATCACGTATATATGTACTGTATAAATAGCAATCATACTTTATGTAGCATAAAAGAAACCACACTCTTATTTATGCAAAATATACATATAGACACACAAGGTAAGAAACAAGTTAAATTTGCGAGGTAATTTTCAATGGGGGGGGGGAGAGAGTCGCTAACGCCTTTCCAATGTCTCACCCTAGCTCAACAGAGTAGAAGAGTGAGGGTGCAATGTTTCGTAACAACGTTCAGTTGCATGAAAACAATTCACTCTACCGCGCGTAAGGAGGTTTTCACTTTGAAAACTGAATACAACATTATATTGATAGCTGAGGCAGGCTTGCTGATTTTGAAAACATTCCAACCAAATGACGTTAAGGGCGAAAACACATTGAATACACGTCACATCCTTGGCTCCACGCTGTGACAATGGGTGTTCCCCAAACCGAATTCGGGTTTATGTTTGTACTACATTTCTTCAAATATGGGATTCAACGTTATCGATCACTGTCAAGCAAGGATAAATACAAGCATAAAAAGTCACCGAAATCACTCCAGGGGGTGATTTTCGGGACTGTGTACCATGTGCATATATGGACTAGGGGTGCTGCGTTTTTTTCGCATGTTTAAAAGTATCTAAAAAAAACAACACGTACCACGTACCACTCGGGGTGTTTTCCCCTTAGTTTGTGTGATGCTATTTCACCGACGCTGACAGTTTTTATTTAAATTAGTGACGTGGAGTCATTACAAAATTCAACTGTTGATTTGAGTCTGATAATCTACATATATGCATATGTATATGTTACAGTCCAAGTGCACATTTCGTACGTTCATGAATATACTAGTTTGTTCATACACGAACTAATCTGGCCAGATATAATGTACGCAAAATAATAAATTGACAAACGAACTATGTACATAGTTTTTTCATGCACAAACTAGTAGGCATAAAGTATTCTCAATATTTTATCCCATTCTCTATGTACATACATATGTATGTATCCTTACCCTGGGTTGCAATATTTTTAATGCTAGCGGAAACGGAAATTATAGCAACGTTATAATGTGGTTTCTTTAGGATTTCGCTTTAAAAAACTGGACGTTTTGACATTTCGGAGGTTTGACAGCTAAAAGTTTGAGCGACACCTGGTGAGTCTATTTGAATATAGCTTTTGATTGTTAGCATTTAAACTAAAACCCAATAAATAATTCGTGTATGAACAAACTATAATGTTCACGAACATTCCAAAATGAACACTTGAACTGTAATATATATATGTAGATACATAGACATATGTGTTTTAGGGCAGGTAAGTATGAGTGATTTTCACAAGAAAAATAATAAATTTGACACAACCAATTAGAATCCATCCAATTGTATTTCTTGTATTATATGTATAAGGCAACGGGATACTAAATAGATAAAAATACCCTTTCTTAAACGCTTCCCTGCATGACGGACACTAAAAATGTTTGTCATGATGATGCTGCAGCACCTGGTAAAAAAGCCCGACAGTGAAGTATGTAAGTGTACCCAATTTTAGAATGAAATTAGCACTGACCTATCTCCGGGGACGAGGTGCGCTCCACATTTTGAACATGCGAAGCATTTGAGGTGGAAGACGTGGTGCTGCGGGGCTGACGAGGGCGGAGCGCCCCCGCCAGGCAATCCGCCCCCCGTACGCATCACGAACTCGCTGGCAGGTATCGTCTGTCCGCACGCCGCGCACGCCCCTGAACTGCCAAACATTCTGCAACAAAAACAACAACGATATAATAAGAGCACATACATACAATTCGAATCATCATGTATAAAAAAATAAATAATAAAAATACCGAACCAGTCCGGTCGGTTATTTGCGGTAATAATGAATATATCGTCAAGAGTCGGCTACCGGTAAGACTCGAATTTACAACGTATAATAATAATGAGATGGGATTTGTCCAATGTATGCGTTAGGACAACATCATAATATTTCAGCCGCAAATAGCCAATAATACGCCGTTATTTATGATAGGAGCACTGACCAACGCGTCAGACCGGAAACCGAACATTTACCGACACCATAAAAAGTTTATGTAATTTATAACGCCATTGATACTGATTCGCGGCCTGATAGAACTTTTACATCAGACTCGACTAGATATATGAATTTTCATATTATATACATATAATACATAACTAAATATAATAGGATTAAAGGACAAGCTATTATTATTTTCTTGACTACCAGATCATAGTAATACACTCTTCATAGTCTAAATCAGCGGTCGTTGACTTAAGTCGTGTGTACGACTTAAGTCATATAATTATTACACGTGATAAACACTAACTATAAAAAAAAAGTAATACCATAATATAAAAATTCCTGATTAGCAGACGAAAAGTTGAGAAAACGAGTATCGAGATATTGCGAGTTGGTAGAACGGGGCGCACCGCATATTTATATTTTACTTGATATGAATAAAATTTTCATTAATAATGTCGTAAAATTTTAATTTACACTTTTACCCACTAACCATACAAAAATTTTCAACACTAAAATAATTTTCTAGTTTCCCAAAAGGTTGCCGAACACTGGTCTAAATGGTTACGGATTTGTAATTCAAGACAGTCTCTGTTACTTTCGATGTTATTTACAAATCATATTTAAGGTTTCGGATTGCGGATTGAGTTCTACACTATGCTGACGGCTTCAATGTTGGCATACATTCGTCAATCAGTACATACATCATCATTATCGTCATCATTTACAGCCAAGCCGTACCCGAGAGAATCCAAAAGGGTAAAAGGAAGACAGCAGGAAAGATGCGTAGACGCAATTAGGAAAATGTGTGGGGTGAGATGGATAAGTTGCGCAAAACAGAGACGAGTGGAAGCGTGTTGGAGTGGCTTTCATCCAGCAGTGGACGGTGAAAGGCTGTAGATGACGATGATGATGACATATATTATTATACCCATACGTTGTTTACTTCATGTGAAAACTGATTTATTCACCAATTATTGCAAAACTGACAATTGCTATATGTAAATGATAACTAATACCACATTGAGAATAAATAGAGATCTGTATTTTTTTAGCATAATTTTTGTTCATTTCACATTTATCATTTTCATCTTTCATTTTAGCGAATACAAAGTCCAATTCTAGCATGTATTTCTTTAAGACATTTTTTTGCAAATAATGATCAACAACAATACAAAAATGATTCAACCCACGAGTAATTTGATATCCGAAACTTTGTACATATCTTGTGCTATATAAAACCATGATACTTACGTAATTTAGACACCGGTGAATTGCTAAAGCTGTGTCTAAATTAAAGCACACGCCGATATAACCGTGCACGCGGAGACCCTCCATGTGTCTCATTGTGACCTAACATTGTTTGTTATTACACAATTTTGTTTTTTACATTGCAAAACAAATTACGAGTTGCGATTTTCTTAGCATTGCTTGTGTGGGTTGCCAGAAACATATTATAAGCACTTATATAACACAGAAGACGACAGGCGAATTCGCGCACGTTTTGTGCGTGAAAGCCATAAAAGGGGTTGTAGACACAGCGATCGGGAAAAACAGCGAGCACGAGTTTATTCGCCGCGGGCGCATCGAACACAAAATGAAACGGCAATTAAACACTCCCGCCATAAATATTGTCTAATTAAGCAAATAATGCTCCAGGTGTAGCCGGGAATTATTTATTATCCATAAACCACGGGGGCCGGGGCGGCTCGCCCGAAACAACATAAACCACTTATTATCTCCCGGGTTCCCAGGTTAATTGCCGCAAAGATAGCTCGAGTTGTGCAATAAACTAGATTATCGGTAGCCGGCGGCTAGGCGAGGGCAAGCCGCATCTGGGAGGGTTGCGGCCTGCAAGGGGTGAAGAGATGCACTCGCTAGCTTATTCAGGAGGATTCGTCCGATTCCTCCAACTTACAAAAATAAATATGTACATGTACGACGAATTATTATGTATGTATATCAAGAAAATAATCATAAAATTATTTATTTTACAAAATATTCACATGTTTTTAAAATCTGCTAATAATATAGACAAACATGCATTCAAGTCTCTCGTTAATTACATACGTATGGTAAATACACTGGACAATTTTTAAACTACAAATATTTACATATTTTTTTCGACCGGAATATTTTTATGGGTGACCAGACAAATGAACGCATGATAATTGTATTTCAAACTTCTTGCGGGTAGTGTTCAGTGGTCCATAAGTTCAACTGGCACTGTGCGAACATGTCGCCATGTTTAACAGTCATGTTCGACAACCAGCAGTACAGTTGCGTTAATGCTAACCACTGAAAGGTTCCCGGGTTCAAGCCCTGGGTTGGCCTCAATTGAATAGAATTTATTCGGAGTATTTCTGCAGTCCTGCTCGTCAGACTTGAATATTTGCAAAGTCGATCATTTCCTATCAGTTTGCCAATTTATATGATTTCATGGTTGAAACGGTTCCTCATACAATTGAAAAAACCATATTACCTAATTGTCATCACTATTTTGAATACGATTTCAAATTTAATGTGTTTAAGTTGTCGTGCTTTCAATAGTCGTGTGCTCAGTTGACATGAAACCAACGATTTACGAAAAATATCTTCTTTTCACTTCTGAAAAAGGTAGTCTTTTGTGCAGAGAGAAGAGGTACATACATATGAGGGGGATGAGGGGGTACAGTTTGGCTAATTGTACGCGATTAAAAAAAGGTTGAGAGGCTTTGGTCTATCTGTGTATGTAATAGGGTTACGCATTCGCACGCGTAAACACCCAAGTATAAATAGCCACAAATGCCAAAATGAAATCTTATGTGATTTTATACCAGTGGGCGTCGGCAATAATACAGTAAAGATACGCAAAAAGCGTAAGTCGATTTAAATTTAAGACAAGTTGAGAAAAACAACACCGTTCACGTAAGCCTTCAGTAATACAAGAGATTTGGCTGTTTATTAATGAGTTGTATTTGTAGAGGGAGGGGTGGTTGTTTCGCGGCAGTTTGTTGTGAATAATAATTGCCGTTGGGATGTTTGTTTCGTTAACAAAATGTTCATAAAAGTCGAATCAGTCAGTTACAGGGCCTCGCTCCGCCTTTACAAGATAC
Source organism: Arctopsyche grandis (assembly GCF_051622035.1). Classification (NCBI taxonomy): domain Eukaryota; kingdom Metazoa; phylum Arthropoda; class Insecta; order Trichoptera; family Hydropsychidae; genus Arctopsyche; species Arctopsyche grandis. Next base: position 10,299,634 of record NC_135358.1, on the reverse strand, counting down.
ACACACCCATAATGTTTTATTAATTTTCGTTATTTATTTATGAATTGCTAATTAATTACACCGCAGGGACTTGCCGAAGTACTATGTGCGTGGTACAACATAATCAGAAAATATACACGTTACCCGCAAATATATGTATGTAATAAGAAGCTACAAAATATTACAGCTAACGTATAAATCACTACAACGAAAATTAGTTCAATATATGCACACACACATACATCGTGTATTAAATTTAATTAATTAATTGCACGAAAGAACAATGCATGGAAACGATAAATCAAAAAAAAAAAGCTAAGTAACAGACAATTACTACGTAAGTACAGATGACTCAATCCAATGATGTATTTTTTAAATACGGTGTAATTATGTACGTATAATACGATATAATAATCCAAATGTATGTTTATGTATGTAGTGCTCGCCGTTCGGGATATCGGTGCCAGTTTTGATCAGGGGTGCCTCGTGTGGATTCAAAGGGTTTTCCCGCTGCTTATCAACGTTAATTACATATTTGTACAAACTGGTGTACCATCCGACCAGGTAATCAAGGGTTGAGGAGGAAGACGAGGGGAGGGCCTGGGGAGAGCGACGGGTATCCTCTCGCCAAATCATATTTGCAGTATAAACCGAGGAAACACAGGTATGTACGAGTACTTCCGTATCTCGTAATCAATTTGTACAACACGAGTCGAATCTACATACACCGTAACGCACACTTGCGATACGCCAAAAATCAAATACGACCGGCATAAAATGTATAGCACTATGGATGTGAAACTTATGTATAAAGTCCTATATATGTATCTACTCGGTCAAGTATGAAGCGTTGCATGTTCGATATGACGAAGGACAGAATATTAAACTAGACATAATGGAGCCAGCGAAAAGAAAGACGCAAACACGTGAATCGTACGGCATGCACATGCTCGAGGTTTCCTACTGGTAAGGGCGTTTCTTGAGGTCATTATTAATTCGTACGATTGTATTATTTCGCCAAGTTTCCAAGACACAGATTAAATATGCCAGTGTCTTTTGCATGTGCAAAACTATTTAAAAAAAAAAACGTGCCGCATGCTTCTCTGTGTCTGCGCTTTTCTTACAATATAATTTATTTACAATGACTCATTCAAAAATTATTTCTTCAACGAAAACTACTATAGTGTTGGGATACATTTCAACCATGTTTATATTACACTCCAAATGTACATTTCATTCGTTCGTGATACTAGTTTGTTTATACACGAACCGATCCGGCAAGGTATAGTGTACACAATATAATAAATTGGCAAACGAAATAGTTTGTTCATGCACCAACTATTGAGCATAAGACTTAAGTATTATCAATCGATTCTTCCATCCTCTGTGTTGCAATATTTAAAAATTAGCGGAAACGGCAATTATATGTAGCAACAGCGTAATGTGATTTCCATAGGATTTCACTTTTAAATTATGACAGTTTAATTTTTCAAGCGACATGAACAAACTAATTTTTCAAGCGTTTGTGTATGAACAAACTAGAATGTTCATGAACGAACAGGAATGAACACTTGGACTGGAACATCTATACTACAATAAACAATATAAGATCATTATTGTACAAAAGCATATAATAAAAAATTGATATAAATAACTTACTGATAATATGTATTTTGGTTAATATTACAGGAACTTTTGAAATATGCGAATGATTACCGCAGATTTTGGCTGGCAGTGTAGTTCGGTAATATCGGCGTCTTGGGGACGTGTTAGGGGTTGCTGGAGCCAGTAAGCCTCCTGGCTCAAACTTTACTTATTAATTTCAATTACCGAAATCTCCCGGGACAAATTACCCGGACCACCTTTCACGGTTTGTTCGAGTTTGCGCGCACAGATCGAGCTCTCACTATCGGCCACCATCTCCGATGAAAACTCTTATGTACATATGTACATAAATATTCAAATTCACATTCAATTAATTCGTATTTCCAACGTCCGCGTCTCATTTAATATGATATAATATATTATACTAAACGATACAAATTATACGAGAGCAGGGGGGGGGAGAGGTGGGATGGCGTACTTTCGCGTCGCTCTTCCGGGAGACGCACTCCAGGATTCGTAACCCATTTACCCTCACGATGTCCTAATAACTTTTAAACAAGTCCCCGCAGAAAATGTAAGCTTTTAGATTAAACTGAATACAATTAGCCTTAAAAGGGCACAGCTACCGGGGATGATCCGTTTAGAGTCGATTACACTCGGTGCTACTATTTGCCGAGCCGGAGTGTACCTACATAATCTAATTTAGTTATGCGATACTATCTCGATACTACATACATATGTACATACGTAAATAACGTCTTAACGAAACTAAATATGATATCTACATATAATTAATATAGATTGGCCACAATTGAAAAATCATACGTGATAAATAATTAATGTGTGAGAGTGTTTGAAATTATTGCATTCTTATAATAAAGTACAAGCACGCATATATGTACATACGTATTTTTTAAACATAATTATAAAATTTAATTACGAAACGTGTATTGTATAAAGCGAAAAATGAGTATTCGGGTTTCCCCTCACCCCCTATATAAACAAACTCGAACATATTACATATATAAAGGAGGCGAAGTGTGTGTACGCGTACATATGTGTAGGGAAAAAGTTAATTCTGAAGAAAATTTAATTAATAATTAGATCTCTTACACGCATGGCTTAATTAAACGTATCAAAAAACAAGACTAATGTCTAAAACTCATCAAAAGTTAGTCAAGATTAATTAAATAGGCACATAACACAAACAAGATGGCAGCGAATGTATTTGTCGATTATAGAAAACGGTTGCGCGAGTGTAGAGCTGCCGACTAGGGGACCAACCAACCTGTACCGTTGATTAGCTTTCCTTAATACATACATATGTATGTATGTGTGTATGTAATATACATAATGTATATATTAAAACATTGGAAAAATGTATTTGTATGTGTGAAGAATAAAAAGCCTTACAAAGACACATGCTTACGGTTTTGAAGAAAATATAATGTCTGGCTCACACATAAATAACAAGATATAATACAACAAAAATAATAATAAAAACATATATTCAAAAACATCTTTTTCTACCTCTTAAAATTAGAAAGGCTTGTGTTTTAAAATACTATTTTATTGAGACTAATGATTAAAAACGTTTATTCCCTATGTACCCAATTGACCCATTGACCCAAAAATAGCTCAACATTTTTAGTGCAAAATATTTAAGTTGGTCGAATTTTTTCGAATATAACCGTTTTAATTTTTTTTTAGAAATACGGTTTTAGCTCGGGCCTTATTAATATTATAATATAGGTAAACGGACTATTCCGTAAAAAACGATTTCGCGCAAGTCACCAAAATTTTGATCACGGAATCACTCGCACAATATTTCACGTGGATGGCTTTCGATTGATGGAGTTTTGGGGTATCAGATTTTCCGTGATCGAAATTTCAATGACTTATGTGAGGTCGCTTTTTGCAGAATAATCACCGAACCATAATATTATATACGGTCACTAATTGAACATTATATAGAATTCCATACATTTTTTCGCATAACTTTGACTGATACAAGTCAAGTAGATAAATTATTTTTTACAAAGCATGATTCTTGCTCTATTCAACAATACAAGTATCATTGATATATGAAGATAATTTCAGATTTATAACAATTGTACTGGCTCACGAATAGACTTAGCAGTTCCACGTCAGAAATTAAAAAAAAAAAAGCAACACCCATATCAAATATTGAGACATTTCGCAAAACGATTCACGCGATTGCTTTACCACCAAAGTAGGAACTCTTAAACGCGTATATCGGAGAAGATACCTGTACCCTCACGTAGTCACTACCGTACTTGCACTGGGGTAGTAGACGTGTTTGCTCATAAGTACGTATACATACGTGTGTGCGTGGGTGTGTGGGAGCGTGTTGCCTGATACACAACTCTATCGTCGAATTAATTAATTTAAAACGAAGTGGGACGAGGGTCCGCTTCCGCGAGTTACTTAAATCATTTAAACCCCCCATCCCCGTCCCGTCCCGTCTGTCGGGGTAGAGGGAGAGGATCCTGGGGGTGGGAGAGAGTGCGGGCGGTGAAGGGGTTGACGAGGGGCCGTAACAGTTATTAGTTGAACATTAAGTTGATGAATACGCAGTAGCAGCCGAGCCGGCTTTATGCCCGTGTTTAGTGGAACTCAACACTTGGCGGAGTGGTTTGCGAAACTGGAAACCAGGCAGGTGCCCCGGGGCGAGGGGTGGGCGGGCGAACTTTGCGACGCCACTCCAATTGGGTAATGTAATCAAATAAATGGATAATGACCTATTTTACCTGGATTTAGAGAAATTTTCGTGTATGTATACACACATACATACATATGTACTATGTACTGCAACTTCGGTCAAAGCCTACTTACATATATACACTAAAGCCTACCTAATAACACGTACATATAAATATTATCTCCAGACATATTTATCTCATAATTTCCAGCTCATACTTCATCTAAAATTGCCATACCCGTTAGCAAACTTAGGTTCCTCATCTTTTGATCACCTTTTTCATCATCCGCATTCAGCTCTCAAACCCCGCTGTTGCGGGCTAAGTAGGTGGTGGACATAATTAATTATGGTGGGGAAAGTTTTGGGTGGGTATCCAAAGTAATACGTAGTAATTCTTGGTAATGTCTTTGTAAATATCAACTTATTGGATCATAATGAACACGCACACTTGGAACGGTAAGTATTTACATAGGTATAAGCAAACATGTAGATTTTATAAAAGAACTCTTCTGTCAATTACGTTTTTTCCTTATTGGCTGGCACAAAGGTTTTTACGCTATTACAAAAATAACGTTAATTTTGACAGAATTAACGATTAGGTTTTTCGCAAATGCATCGTAAGCAAAAATATATATTTTATTTATTTTATTTTTATTTTACATATATACCAGGAAGGCCTTACAGGTAAATCCCAATGCGCCTTCCTGGCCAATTACAAATACAAATGCAGCATTTTTATTATAAGTCGTTGAATTGCGAGACACTGAAAAAACTCGCAAATTAACGAGACATCTATGAATTGTACATAAATTTTTATTGTACATCAATCAAATTTCAAATAGTGGTGACATAGTAGGTAGGAAGGATTTTTAGCCAATTTTTTTTTCCGGGAACCGTTTCAACAATGAAATCAGAGAAAATTGGCAAACTCTGATAGGAAACGATCAACCTGGAGTCACAAATCCAGGTCTGACCAACAGCATACTCTGAAAAATTCATTTTCATTCAGGGATTGAACCCGGCACCTTCTTGACGGTAAGCAGAAGCTTAACGTCCGAGCTATGCTGCTGGACGTTAAATATGTACATATAAACAAAATTGCAATTGCAAAACTGCAAAACACGTTGAAACGTGTTTCTCGGAAACCACCTATCAGCGTATCGACAATTGTTAATATATCCAACAGTAACACAAATCACAAATTTCTTGTTAATACCGCGGTGACACGGTGCGAGTAGCTTGGACGTCCAAAACGTTCAAAAGCGGTTGGATAACCTGTTGCCACGATGCAAGTAACGTCCAAGCTACTCGCATTGTATCAACCCGGTATAAAAACAGAAAGGAGCGTAGTATGAATATATTTATACGTCCTAAATATTATTTTACGCACAAATATCTAATGGTAAAGATTTACAAATATTAATTACTAGCCACGGTCCGCAATATTCTGAAAAATAAGGCGAATACAAATACGGAACACTATACTTTTGTATAAAGGTATCGAACAGTTCTACTTTTATAGTAAATCTCAAATAGAAAGTTTCATCAAGTAGGTACATGCAAGTACCATGTAGATCTAATTAGACGTGTCCTGTCTAAAAATAGTATACCTATCTAAGAATATGATATCCTTATTGATGAAACTAATTGACACAAATAAGGATCGGAATTAAGGAGTTAAGGCAAGATCAAATTGGGACCGCATTGGTAACACATTAGCGGGTAACATCTCTTCTTCCAATATCAACCTAGAAATGTCTGAAACTAGCACTATTTTTTTATCATAGGGCGACTCTACATTTTCCTAATTTGGTTCCTGGAGGAATGCACTGAAAAGTGGCGCAGTGGCGCAGAAATCCTAATTTTCATAGGCGCTCAAGAAGAACTTACGCAATAGAATTCCACAAAAAGGGTTAGCACTCTCGGACAACATACAAATATCCCTTGACGCTTTTTTATGGAATTATATTGCGTTAATTCTTCTTGAACATCTTTGAAATTTTGGATGTCTGGAGAGTGCAGCTCTCTTGAGTGCATTTATCCGATCACCGCTTAATTCGGCCCATGCATATTCATTTTTAATTTTTACTCCAACTGAAATCCAATCTCTAGTCATGAATATCCTTAAGTTTACGTGAATATGAATAGGAAGAATAGTGTAATGAATTTTTTAAACCAATTATACTTTTAGACAGTTAACAATAATTCCTGGCTTCTGCACATGCTTACGCACATACAAAAATTTAACAAATAAGCACATCAACCAACCCGCAGAACCTTCCACGTTGCAGCAAAGGCAATTTTTGGGTCGCTTTCTTGGCATAGTTGCGGGGGCAACCGGCAGCAACGACATTAGCCGGTCGCTGGTTATTCATTACGGAAGTCGTTCAAGTGTGGCGTTGCATAAAATTAATTAGCGTTGCAGTTGTGCACAATGCACGTGTGTACGTGTACGGACACACAGGCCGACGTGTGTGCAACCGGGGATGGGATGCCGGGGGACAGGGGGGGGGACGGGAGGGGTGTATATTGTAATATTAACAACATTTATTATCCGGCACGACGGGGTGCCACCTCGAACGGGATTTAATTTAAAGCCGTCACAACCGCCGTGGACTAATTGTAAAAGCTGAGCGAGCGTCTTCCCATAAAAAGGAATATTCGATTGGATCCGGTCTTAAGGGCCCCAGACCCGGATTGTAAACGGACACGGTACGTCGAATCAAGACGACAGGGCTGTCTTCGAGGTTTAGAATATGCAAGGTGTGAGTATTGCGAAACTACTGACAATACGAACTGGAAAATTGTACGGCACATATTTTCTAACGACAATGTTTTTTTCATCTGACATTTCCGATGTAAATACATTTCGATAAATTTCGATCTAAAGAAAAATGGCGCAACTGTTGTCATTTACATACACAGCATAGCTCATTGGCTGAGCGATTGTTTAGAGATCGAAAATCGAATAATTTGTCTGATTTTCTAGATTATTACGAGTACGTTTATCGCTGCTGGCAAGATCTGAATTATTAATAAAGATCTAAATGGTTTAATGGTTACAATGAAATCAGCTTCCCTTCATCTATCGCGAAATTCAGCTAGTCCGAATTTGTTGATTGTTGCAAGCATACGTATGTACATATGTACATATACTTGCGGTTTCTAATTAATATCTGTAAACTTACATTGTATGTGTTTAGATATACATATGTACATTGATATAATATGTAAGTAACCCTTCATGTCACTACGGCGTGAAAAAAAATTGTACTTACAGCATTTTAGAAATATAATATAAATGGCGGATCAATACTGAGACAAACAATTCTCAAATTTTAAAGTGTTTATACATAATTTATACTTATAAACGCATTTCTGCGAAAAAAAAATATCAACCAATAAGAGAAATTTTATTTTTATATTGTTTGTAATATATATATATATATATATATATATATATATATATATATATATATATATATATATATATATATATATATATATATATATATATATATATATATATATATATATATATATATATATATATATATATATATATATATAATATATACATATATATATATATATATATATATATATATATATATATATATATTTTTTTTTTTTTTTTTATGTAATATGTAAGACACTATCATGTATATATTCTGAATTTTTTAATGTGAAAGGTACTCTGCAGATAAGCTCTTAAACCCTCCATTAAAAACCCAAAAAATCGTACGAAATAAAATGTTCCATATACTCGTTAATTTTAACATTTCTCACAAAAAAAATTATCATCTGCTGGAGATACGAAGGACATATATTATATTATAATAACTAAACATCGGATTTTTTAGTATAAAATTAGCAGCAAAATTAAAAACCAATGTAAAATTATAATAAATACATTCCTGTTTAAACTCCGATCTTTAACTTTGAGCCTGCCGATGTGTTTTATATAAAAATAAAATAATAAAAAGTAGCAACCCTAACAATATAACGGGTATGATAAAAACAAAGTTCAATATATGTATACTGATGTCAAATGAATGAAATTCAAGATAATGAATGATGCAACGAAGTAAAAGGTTCACGATGGAATTAAATGAATTGGACGAAATTGAAAACCGAATTGTACGGACATATTATTTCTCGGTTTCAATGGGATATTGAAAAGTCGTGAAGATATACATACATACATACGTATGTATGTGTATTTTGTAGATACATACATAGTAGTTGGCCGTTAGCAATGAGTGAATCATGCGATTGGTGTTTGGCCAAAAAACAAATTACAAGGTGTAATGGGTAGGTGGATTCGTTAGCGGGTTGGCGCGTTTGTAGCCTTTGCCAAGACGAGATAATAGGAAATTAGAAAATAACAGCTAGGAGGGACCCGTGAAAAGTAATCAAGATATTAATTGCACTCCTGTGTTGTGCCGCACCCCTCGCTTTTCGGGTGGAGCTTTTCTTTCTAGTCCATTTCATAGTCTAATGATAAAAGCGATCGGCTTCCAACATTTTCAATTTCAAGCTTCAGAGCTACTGCACGTATTTTCGACATTCAACATGGTAAACGTGAACGAAAAAATACTGATTTTGTTATTGTTAATACATAGATACATCTGCTATACTCAAACGACTCGTATTACAAAAAAAAACCATTGATGAAATTCACACGACCAAGTTTTATACCGTAATACATTTCTTAAATTAAATACTATATATTTTCATACGGGCTTCTGCGATACTTATCTAAATGTCGCCAAATATTAATTAATTAAAAAAATAAACTTTAGCAAACTTTCATGTATCATACATACATATGTAGTTGCGAGCAGAGCGGACTAATACAAAACAATAAACTATCAATAAAGACCGGTTTATAGTCAAATCATCGTAGGCAGACTCTCCCTTTCTGCCATAAAAGTGGTTATACATAAATATGTACATACGTACATAAATGCAACCGCATCGGGACAAGATCGAAATTCATCACAAATATTTCGTGTAAGTTGATACCGGGAAACTGTCAAATCAAAATCATATATGTACATACATATAGGATTTCGGGACAGTCGACCATACTGATTGAATTGAGAGAAACGGCATCCATTACAATCAATTCTTTAGTTTTACTCGTTGAATTGAGAAGATGAATGAACAAACATATGACAGAACTGCTCTCACCACTGAATCTGCTGAATGCAACAGATTCAGTGGTGAGAGATTTAAGTAATAGGGGTTGTCACAAAACATTTCAATTCTGTACTATGTAATCATCATCATCACCATATAAACCTATTCACCATCCACTGCTGGATGAAGGTCTCTCTGTTTTGCGCAAATCTTTTCTATCTCACCCCGTAAATTTTCCAAATTTCGTCTACCCATCTTCCCCGCGGTCTTCCTTTTACCCTTTTGCATTCTCTTGGATACCACTCTGGCACTTGTTTTTTCCAACTTTCGTGCATTCTTGAAGCCGCGTGGCAGCCCCTTGCCATTTCAATCTTTTCGAGTAGCATATTGTCGTTCAATGTCGAAGTTTCATATCCATACGTGTGTATGATGATAATATTTAGTACTTGTTTGACCATAGGTGTCGCCTTCAGGCAAGCTGTAATGGCACCTATGTTGGAAATTAGTGTAAATTTGTATAACATAAAATATACTACCAAAGATGAACGAAGTTGTCGTTTTAAGTGGACAGCGACATCAAACGAAATCATCTGAAAATGTCATTCCGTCCAGTTCATTCCATTCAGTCATTGCACAACTATTGAAAAAAATTGTACATTGAATAGAGAATCGACACAACGAGTATTCCCCATTGGCACACGAAATTGAAACGCGTTACTCAATCACCGGGGGAGGTGCATTAATCTAAGTAATCTGAACGTTTTCATCAGACTTTCACGGTTTCTGCGCACACGTTTACTCACAAACACGCACATACATACACACACACGCTTACCCCAACCATAGCACGCCGGAGGAGAAGATATATCTGATGAATCTTTTAATTAACTTGTCTACCAACTGATTGGAGCCGCCGTTGACTGCGTATCCGCCGCCGCAATTAGAAACACATGCTGGAACAACCGACCTCGATAGCACCCGCTGAAACCGATAAATCCCGGATAATCTATTTCATATCCCGACGAAATGAGATTAAATTAAATTTGACCCTTGTAATATAATATATGCGCGCACAGTAATAATTAAATAAAAATCGAGAGGCTCGCTCAATACATACGTACATACATATACCTACATATGTACATATGTACGCACTTCCATAATGTGAACGTTCGGACGAAAACTTTGGGAAATTTTACAAGCGTCGCTGCTATAAATAAGACTCGGTCCAACATAAATATCCCGAGTTTTCCACATGTACAGGTGTACGTATTAATTAACGTCTGGCTCACCAGTCCAATTAACGCACAGGGTCGTAGACAGCGAGCAGGCCAGGCGCAAAAAGAAGATAGATCAGACTTGAGAGGACGGTGGGTGGTTTGAGGTGGATAAGACGGTTTGATTCAGAGAGCTGCACGCACTCGAATGCCACTAAATCAGCGAGTGCAATTTGTCTGATTTATCGTCTCGCGAATTGCGGGGTGGTATTTCGGTCTCGGGAACACTCGCGCCGAATGTCTGCGGCTAAGTTCGCCGCTAATTAGTTCGACATTTAAGCCTCGGCAATGAGAGAGAGAGACACGTAGTATGTGTGTACGTACATACGTATGTACATAGATTGTATGCAGCTGTGGGTAGGTACATAAGGTACATATGTAAGTAGGGTGCGGCAGATATGCATCGTATGAGAAGCGCGATTGTTACGCGATGTATCAGTTTTAATTGGACAATCAATTACGCGATGCTGAAATAGACGACGACAAAAATGACCGGGGATGTGTGCGCAAAAGAAAAGCGACGAAGACGAAAGTGAGCCAAATATCATCGCGGAAAGAACGAACGTGTGTGTGGCTCGTTAGTGCGCGCGTTCGCCGCTGCCGGGTCAATTATTTACACGCGTCCTTGTTTCGGCCGTAAACACAATTTATTCGCAGCTCGCATTTGTAATGCGAAAAAATACGGTAATGCGGATTTCAGTCATCTTCGATTGAATACCTAGAAATCTTGCTGCATTTATCTAAAGGTGTGATTCCACCTTTGGCGACCTAGCGACGCGACACCAAGCTATAAATCTAGAAACGATTCCGAACCATCTTCACTCTGTCTAAGATACGAAGAATCAGTACATATGTAAATACATACATGAAATTTCGTGGTCATAAGAATAATGTATTTTCATAATTTGATCATTCATATCATTGATTACGTTTCTATGATTTAAAAAAAGTGAACTATATTCCTCTTATTAAATATACCATAATATGTGTTTTCAATATGCAATATACATAAGTACGATTCCATTTTTAGCATGTCGCAGATGCAGTTATGTACGCAGGGGTGAGGGTAGGTCTTCCCCCCCAAATCAAAATAAATATAATTTTTTTATTGAAATATTAAAATAATAATTTAATCTATAAGTAGTATGTACATATAAACGTCAATGTATTCGTTATACGAAGCCCAACGGACCACATGACACGCAGAGTTCTGGAAATGGAACAAATGGCTTATAAAATAAATAAATAAAAAAATAGTACCTACTCCAAATTTTTTGGATTCTTAAACGTGTTTATCTATCTCTATCGGCGGCCAAACCTCGCAAAATGACTGACCCCAAAGCAATGGGATAAGGCTAAGAGAAGAAGTAGTATATGTATACGCCAAAATGATACACAAGTCTAATAATGCAGTCGAAGAAATGTGTGTAGAATGCTATATGCCCGGCATAAAGTGAAGAGACGGGAAACGGAATATGTGGGTTAGAAATATGACAAGGTGGGGTGGAGAGAATAAATAGAGTGAAATAGCAATGGGTGGGTCACAACGTAGAAGAATGGACGAAAGGTGGACGAAGGAAGTACTGGAATGGTACCCGATATAATGTAAAACGGTGAAAAAGGAAGGCTGCAGAGAAGATACATAGATGGACGAAATTAGAAAAATGTGCAGAATGAGATGGATGAGAGATGCGCAAAACAGTGACGAATGGAATCGTATTGGAGAGGCCTTCATCCAGCATTAGGTGGTGAATGGTTGTAAATGATGTCACATACGTACATATGTGTACGTAGATAAGATTCAAAACATTATCGTCGGCCTTAATTCTTGACGATACCATATCGCGTATTCAAATGAAGTCGAGATCAATTGAAAAGTTCTTAACATTTGCAATCGGTGAAAGTTCTTGCACAATACGATGGTAGGTATTATCATAATGGCGATTTTCATTGTTACACTTTCACTAGATGTATATCTCTAACGTTAAACGATTACCATCTGGAGAAGGCGCCAACATAGAGGCTATCTGAACAGTCTGTATGGTAATAAAAAAAATATATACATATATATATATATCTCTTGATCTAGTCTATAATCAAATTTAAAAGCGTAATCTAATTACAATTGCATTGTTGTGTATCGTGTTGCGAGATGGTGATTTCACCGAGATTCGTTAATTAGAAACGGGTATTCTATCGATATAATAACTTTCACGTGGAACTACTACTAACTATCAATATACCCATTAGTCGATGAATATTAATTTCAATTTACATGCGGCAAAAAAACGGTACGTATTATTTTCTAGCAATAATTCTAGGTTACGACAATGACGTAGAAAAAAAACTGTATCTGCACAGCGAATTGAATATTATCTAGATTTCGATCAAATTGAGACAAATTTTCCCCGCAGAAAATAGCATAAAGTTAATCAATTTTATACACGACAAACTTTCTCCTCAACAAATCCATTAATTAATCGCACATTCATTTTACCTACATTTATTACACATAGCTAGTATGAAATATGTGACACGTGCGCAGAAATGAAATGTAAATTTTTTAACTAATTTACACCATCATTAATCATCACGCACACAAGTCATTAGAAAAGTGACGACGCGCATGCAAATTGGATAATTTAAATGTAGAATTCGCCCAAGTGATCTGTCAATTCAGAGTGTGTTGCAAAAATGAGGAGAGTGTGGGCGTTCGACGAGGGAACTCAAAACATATACATATGTACATACGTACATACAAAAACATCGTAACATAAAAATGAAACTCAACGTCAATTAAGGCGATGGTGCTGCATCGACAAAGCCCAATCAATATCAAGAAGAAGGTGTGTAGACGAACCGACGAGCATCTGTTGTGCATCATCGGCTGTTTTCCCCTGCCACCTTTATAATCCAGTCACCGGCAAAACACTGTGAAATTGGAATTCAAAACTGAAGACTCGTTTCATTAAGAAGCTCGCTGCGAGTCGTAAATTGATATTTGTTGAAGCACTTATAAGAGCATCGTCACGCCTCATAAGCTGTGTGCGATTTCTGAATTACATTATAATAGCGCGGTTGTTTCGACGTTACAATGAACCCGTAATTACACACTATCCGTACAAATTGTTGTGCCACGAAAATAATGCCTTTAGCGTTTTAATACGCAAACATGATAATGATCCGAATTCTAAACCAAATTCCTGTATAGGTCTCATCTTTATATTCACCCAGATGTAAAGCAAATAAAAAGGAAATGATAATTCACGTTAAGAATCAACTATTTAGAAAGTAATACTTTTTTAATATTTCTATTAATTTTGACCAAATCTATATAAAATATTGACTGTTTCATGTAAAGATGATTTAAAAAAAAAATCATCACCATTCATCCGATCTACATACCAAAACAATGCCCTTCGCTTCAGTCTGCGGAATCATCCTTAAGGTCTGACCGCACTAGGCAACACTGCACTGCAGCTAAATATTGTCTGTTTGAAATTGTATGAGATAGAAAGAACTGCCTAAGTCAGACCTTTGCCGAAAAGGGCAAACATGAAATTAATTTCACACATATAGCAACGTTTATCAACGCTCGATCATAATTACTAAAACTAAACCGTGTTTTACGTGCAAATTAGCACCCGCTAAAATTGAAACGTACATAGGTGTGTACGGGCTAAAAAAAATCGCGTGCCATTAATTAGAAATAGCTAATTATCCAAGAATCGATGTTATGTACTTACATATAAACCGTGTATTGTTCTCGTATTAAAGCCCGCACGATGCGATAGATAGCGTTTAATTATCCATAAATTAAATTGAATCGTCAATGAGTAGCAAAACAAAGTCAAACGGTTCAAATACATACACACACACAAACAAACAGTACACCATAATACGAAA